>NC_060126.1:4095194-4410209 GCF_021461395.2 Schistocerca americana
GCCTTTTTTATTTAATTCCGATGCGATTTCTGTGTTTCATCGTCGATGCGAAGGTACAAGGAATACACTGTACCTGCTGTGGTGTATCGGAAACTAATACTGGTCTCACAGGGAATGCTCAAAGCACCGACATTAAGAGGAGTCTCTATTCTTGCACCTTTGGCGACATTGTGCCATTTGTATTTAATTCCGATGTAATTTCAGTGTTTCATCGTCAATGAGTATGTCCAGGGAAAACTTTTAAACCTGGAGTGGTGTATCGGAAACTAATACTAGTCTCACAGGGAATGCTCAAAGCACCGACTGTAAGAAGAGTCTCTATTCTTGTACGAAAGGTGGCATTGTGCCTTTTGTATTTAATTCCGATGCGAGTTCTGTGTTTCATCGACAATGTGTATGTCTAAGGAATACATTGTACCTGCAGTGGTGTATCGGAAACTAATACTGGTCTCAGAGGGAATGCTCAAAGCACCGACTGTAAGAGGAGTCTCTATTCTTGCACTTATGGCGGCATTGTGCCATTTGTATTTAATTCCGATTTAATTTCAGTGTTTCATCGTCAATGTGTATGTCTAAGGAATACTTTGAAACTGCAGTGGTGTATCGGAAACTAATACAGGTCTCACAGGGAATGCTCAAAGCACCGACTGTAAGAAGAGTCTCTATTCTTGTACTTATTGCGGCATTGTGCCTTTTGTATTTAGTTCCGATTCGATTTCTGTGTTTCATCGTCAATGCGAAGGTCCAAGGAATACATTGAACCTGCAATGGTGTATCGGAAACTAATACTAGTCTCACAGTAGAAAGGATCAAGCACAGACTCTAAGAAGTCTCACTCATCTTGCAGTTAAGGCGGCATTGTTCCTTTTCTATTTAATTCCGATGTAATTTCAGTGTTTCATCGTCAATGAGTATGTCCAAGGAATACATTGAACCTGGAGTGGTGTATCGGAAACTAATACTGGTCTCACAGGTAATGCTCAAAGCACCGACCGTAAGAAGAGTCTCTCCTCTTGTACGTAAGGCGGCAGTTGCCTTCTGTATTTGATTCCGATGTGATTTCTGTGTTTCATCGTCAATGTGTATGTCCAAGAAATACATTGAATCTGCAGTGGTGTATCGGAAACTAATACTGGACTCACAGGGAATGCTCAAACACCGACTGTAAGAAGAGTCTCCATTCTTGTACTTAAGGCTGCATTGTGCCTTTTGTATTTCATTCCGATATGATTTCTGTGTTTCATCGTCAATGCGAAGGTCCAAAGAATACATTGAACCTGCAGTGGTGTATCGGAAACTATTACTGGTCTCACAGGAAAGGATCAAAGCACAGACTCTAAGAAGTCTCACTCACCTTGCAGTTATATCGGCATTGTTCCTTTTGTATTTAATTCCGATGTAATTTCAGTGTTTCATCGTCAATGAGTATGTCCAGGGAAAACTTTTAAACCTGGAGTGGTGTATCGGAAACTAATACTAGTCACACAGGGAATGCTCAAAGCACCGACTGTAAGAAGAGTCTCTATTCTTGTACGAAAGGTGGCATTGTGCCTTTTGTATTTAATTCCGATGCGAGTTCTGTGTTTCATCGACAATGTGTATGTCTAAGGAATACATTGTACCTGCAGTGGTGTATCGGAAACTAATACTGGTCTCAGAGGGAATGCTCAAAGCACCGACTGTAAGAGGAGTCTCTATTCTTGCACTTATGGCGGCATTGTGCCATTTGTATTTAATTCCGATTTAATTTCAGTGTTTCATCGTCAATGTGTATGTCTAAGGAATACTTTGAAACTGCAGTGGTGTATCGGAAACTAATACAGGTCTCACAGGGAATGCTCAAAGCACCGACTGTAAGAAGAGTCTCTATTCTTGTACTTATTGCGGCATTGTGCCTTTTGTATTTAGTTCCGATTCGATTTCTGTGTTTCATCGTCAATGCGAAGGTCCAAGGAATACATTGAACCTGCAATGGTGTATCGGAAACTAATACTAGTCTCACAGTAGAAAGGATCAAAGCACAGACTCTAAGAAGTCTCACTCATCTTGCAGTTAAGGCGGCATTGTTCCTTTTCTATTTAATTCCGATGTAATTTCAGTGTTTCATCGTCAATGAGTATGTCCAAGGAATACATCGAACCTGGAGTGGTGTATCGGGAACTAATACTGGTCTCACAGGGAATGCTCAAAGCACCGACTATAAGAAGAGTCTCTATTCTTGTACGAAAGGCGGCATTGTGCCTTTTGTATTTAATTCCGATGCGAGTTCTGTGTTTCATCGTCAATGTGTATGTGCAAGGAATGCATTGAACCTGCGGTGGTGTATCGGAAACTAATACTGGTCTCAGAGGGAATGCTCAAAGCACCGACTGTAAGATGGGTCTCAATTCTTGTACTTAACGCGGCATTGTGCCTTTTGTATTTAATTCCGATGTAATTTCAGTGTTTCATCGTCAATGTGTATGTCTAAATAATTCATTGAACCTGCAGTGGTGTATCGGAAACTAATACTGGTCTCACAGGGAATGCTCAAAGCACCGACTGTAAGAAGAGTCTCTATTCTTGTACTTATTGCGGCATTGTGCATTTTGTATTCAGTTCCGATGCGATTTCTGTGTTTCATCTTCAATGCGAAGGTCCGTGGAATACATTGAACCTGCATTGGTGTATCGGAAACTAATACTGGCCTCACAGGAAAGGATCAAAGCACAGACTCAAAGAAGTCTCACTCATCTTGCTGTTAAGGCAGTATTGTTCCGTTTGTATTTAATTCCGATGTAATTTCAGTGTTTCATCGTCAATGAGTATGTCCAAGGAATACATTGAACCTTGAGTGGTGTATCGGAAACTAATACTGGTCTCTCAGGTAATGCTCAAAGCACCAACTGTAAGAAGAGTCTCTATTCTTGTACGTAAGGCGGCATTGTGCCTTTTGTATTTAATTCCGATGCGATATCTGTGTTTCATCGTCAATGTGTATGTCCAAGGAATACATTGAACCTGCAGTGATGTATCAGAAACTAATACTGGTCTCACAGGGAATGCTCAAAGCACCGACTGTTAGAAGAGTCTCTAATCTTGTACTTAAGGCGGTATTGTGCCTTTTGTATTTAATTCCGATGCGATTTCTGTGTTTCATCGTCAATGCGAAGGTCCAAGGAATACATGGAACCTGCAGTGGTGTATTGGAAACTAATACTGGTCTCACAGTAGAAAGGATCAAAGCACAGACTCTAAGAAGTCTCACTCATCTTGCAGTTAAGGCGGCATTGTTTCTTTTGTTTTTAATTCTAATGTAATTTCAGTGTTTCATCGTCAATGGGTATGTCCAAGGAATACATTGAACCTGGAGTGGCGTATCGGAAACTAATACTGGTCTCACAGGTACTGCTCAAAGCACCGACCGTAAGAAGAGTCTCTCCTCTTGTACGTAAGGCGGCATTGTGCCTTTTGTATTTAATTCCGATGTGATTTCTCTGTTTCATCGTCAATGTATATGTCCAAGGAATACATTGAATCTGCAGTGGTGTATGGGAAACTAATACTGGTCTCACAGGGAATGTTTAAACACCGACTGTAAGAGGAGTCTCTATTCTTGCACTTATGGTGGCATTGTGCCATTTGTATTTAATTCCGATGTAATTTCAGTGTTTCATCGTCAATGTGTATGTCTAAGGAATACATTGAACCTGCAGTGGTGTATCGGAAACTAATACAGGTCTCACAGGGAATGCTCAAAGCACCGACTGTAAGAAGAGTCTCTATTCTTGTACTTATTGCGGCATTGTGCCTTTTGTATTTAGTTCCGATTCGATTTCTGTGTTTCATCGTCAATGCGAAGGTCCAAGGAATACATTGAACCTGCAGTGGTGTATCGGAAACTAATACTGGTCTCACAGTAGAAAGGATCAAAGCACAGACTCTAAGAAGTCTCACTCATCTTGCAGTTAAGGCGGCATTGTTCCTTTTGTATTTAATTCCGATGTAATTTCAGTGTTTCATCGTCAATGAGTATGTCCAAGGAATACATTGAACCTTGAGTGGTGTATCGGAAACTAATACTGGTCTCACAGGTAATGCTCAAAGCACCGACTGTAAGAAGAGTCTCTATTCTTGTACGTAAGGCGGCATTGTGCCTTTTGTATTTAATTCCGATGCGATATCTGTGTTTCATCGTCAATGTGTATGTCCAAGGAATACATTGAACCTGCAGTGGTGTATCAGAAACTAATACTGGTCTCACAGGGAATGCTCAAAGCACCGACTGTTAGAAGAGACTTTATTCTTGTACTTAAGGCGGCATAATGCCTTTTTTATTTAATTCTGATGCGATTTCTGTGTTTCATCGTCGATGTGAAGGTACAAGGAATACACTGTACCTGCTGTGGTGTATCGGAAACTAATACTGGTCTCACAGGGAATGCTCAAAGCACCGACATTAACAGGAGTCTCTATCCTTGCACCTATGGCGACATTGTGCCATTTGTATTTAATTCCGATGTAATTTCAGTGTTTCATCGTCAATGAGTATGTCCAAGGAATACATTGAACCTGGAGTGGTGTATCGGAAACCAATACTGGTCTCACAGGTAATGCTCAAAGCACCGACCGTAAGAAGAGTCTCTCCTCTTGTACGTAAGGCGGCAGTTGCCTTCTGTATTTAATTCCGATGTGATTTCTGTGTTTCATCGTCAATGTGTATGTCCAAGAAATACATTGAATCTGCAGTGGTGTATCGGAAACTAATACTGGACTCACAGGGAATGCTCAAACACCGACTGTAAGAAGAGTCTCTATTCTTGTACTTAAAGCTGCATTGTGCCTTTTGTATTTCATTCCGATATGATTTCTGTGTTTCATCGTCAATGCGAAGGTCCAAAGAATACATTGAACCTGCAGTGGTGTATCGGAAACTATTACTGGTCTCACAGGAAAGGATCAAAGCACAGACTCTAAGAAGTCTCACTCACCTTGCAGTTATATCGGCATTGTTCCTTTTGTATTTAATTCCGATGTAATTTCAGTGTTTCATCGTCAATGAGTATGTCCAGGGAAAACTTTTAAACCTGGAGTGGTGTATCGGAAACTAATACTAGTCTCACAGGGAGTACTCAAAGCACCGACTGTAAGAAGAGTCTCTATTCTTGTACGAAAGGTGGCATTGTGCCTTTTGTATTTAATTCCGATGCGAGTTCTGTGTTTCATCGACAATGTGTATGTCTAAGGAATACATTGTACCTGCAGTGGTGTATCGGAAACTAATACTGGTCTCAGAGGGAATGCTCAAAGCACCGATTGTAAGAGGAGTCTCTATTCTTGCACTTATGGCGGCATTGTGCCATTTGTATTTAATTCCGATGTAATTTCAGTGTTTCATCGTCAATGTGTATGTCTAAGGAATACTTTGAAACTGCAGTGGTGTATCGGAAACTAATACAGGTCTCACAGGGAATGCTCAAAGCACCGACTGTAAGAAGAGTCTCTATTCTTGTACTTATTGCGGCATTGTGCCTTTTGTATTTAGTTCCGATTCGATTTCTGTGTTTCATCGTCAATGCGAAGGTCCAAGGAATACATTGAACCTGCAATTGTGTATCGGAAACTAATACTAGTCTCACAGTAGAAAGGATCAAAGCACAGACTCTAAGAAGTCTCACTCATCTTGCAGTTAAGGCGGCATTGTTCCTTTTCTATTTATTTCCGATGTAATTTCAGTGTTTCATCGTCAATGAGTATGTCCAAGGAATACATTGAACCTGGAGTGGTGTATCGGGAACTAATACTGGTCTCACAGGTAATGCTCAAAGCACCGACCGTAAGAAGAGTCTCTATTCTTGTACGTAAGGCGGCATTGTGCCTTTTGTATTTAATTCCGATGTGATTTCTGTGTTTCATCGTCAATGTGTATGTCCAAGGAATACATTGAATCTGCAGTGGTGTATCGGAAACTAATACTGGTCTCACAGGGAATGCTCAAACACCGACTGTAAGAAGAGTCTCTATTCCTGTACTTAAGGCGGCATTGTGCCTTTTGTATTTAATTCCGATGCGATTTCTGTGTTTCATCGTCAATGCGAAGGTCCAAGGAATACATTGAACCTGCAGTGGTGTATCGGAAACTAACACTGGTCTCACAGGAAAGGATCAAAGCACAGACTCTAAGAAGTCTCACTCACCTTGCAGTTATATCGGCATTGTTCCTTTTGTATTTAATTCCGATGTAATTTCAGTGTTTCATCGTCAATGAGTATGTCCAAGGAAAACATTGAACCTGGAGTGGTGTATCGGAAACTAATACTGGTCTCACAGGGAATGCTCAAAGCACCGACTATAAGAAGAGTCTCTATTCTTGTACGAAAGGCGGCATTGTGCCTTTTGTATTTAATTCCGATGCGAGTTCTGTGTTTCATCGTCAATGTGTATGTCCGAGGAATGCATTGAACCTGCGGTGGTGTATCGGAAACTAATACTGGTCTCACAGGGAATGCTCAAAGCACCGACTGTAAGATGGGTCTCAATTCTTGTACTTAACGCGGCATTGTGCCTTTTGTATTTAATTCCGATGTAATTTCAGTGTTTCATCGTCAATGTGTATGTCTAAATAATTCATTGAACCTGCAGTGGTGTATCGGAAACTAATACTGGTCTCACAGGGAATGCTCAAAGCACCGACTGTAAGAAGAGTCTCTATTCTTGTACTTATTGCGGCATTGTGCATTTTGTATTCAGTTCCGATGCGATTTCTGTGTTTCATCTTCAATGCGAAGGTCCGTGGAATACATTGAACCTGCATTGGTGTATCGGAAACTAATACTGGTCTCACAGGAAAGGATCAAAGCACAGACTCAAAGAAGTCTCACTCATCTTGCTGATAAGGCAGTATTGTTCCGTTTGTATTTAATTCCGATGTAATTTCAGTGTTTCATCGTCAATGAGTATGTCCAAGGAATACATTGAACCTTGAGTGGTGAATCGGAAACTAATACTGGTCTCTCAGGTAATGCTCAAAGCACCAACTGTAAGAAGAGTCTCTATTCTTGTACGTAAGGCGGCATTGTGCCTTTTGTATTTAATTCCGATGCGATATCTGTGTTTCATCGTCAATGTGTATGTCCAAGGAATACATTGAACCTGCAGTGGTGTATCAGAAACTAATACTGGTCTCACAGGGAATGCTCAAAGCACCGACTGTTAGAAGAGTCTCTAATCTTGTACTTAAGGCGGTATTGTGCCTTTTGTATTTAATTCCGATGCGATTTCTGTGTTTCATCGTCAATGTGAAGGTACAAGGAATACATTGTACCTGCTGTGATGTATCGGAAACTAACACTGATCTCACAGGGAATGCTCAAAGCACCGACTGTAAGAGGAGTCTCTATTTTTGCACCCTTGGCGACATTGTGCCATTTGTATTTAATTCCGATGTAATTTCAGTGTTTCATCATCAATGAGTATGTCCAAGGAATACATTGAACCTGGAGTGGTGTATCGGAAACTAATACTGGTCTCCCAGGTTATGCTCAAAGCACGGACCGTAAGAAGAGTCTCTATTCTTGTACGTAAGACGTAAGGCGGCATTATGCCTTTTGTATGTAATTCCGATGTGATTTCTGTGTTTCTTCGGCAATGTGTATGTCTAAGGAATACATTGAACCTGCAGTGGTGTATCGGAAACTAATACTGGTCTCACAAGGAATGCTCAAACCACCGACTGAAAGAGGGGTCTCTATTCCTGCACTTATGGCGGCATTGTGGCATTTGTATTTAATTCCGATGTAATTTCAGTGTATCATCGTCAATGTGTATGTCTAAGGAATACATTGAACCTGCAGTGGTGTATCGGAAACTAATACTGGTCTCACAGGGAATGCTCAAAGCACCGACTGTAAGAAGAGTCTCTATTCTTGTACTTATTGCGGCATTGTGCCTTTTGTATTTAGCTCCGATTCGATTTCGTGTTTCATCGTCAATGCGAAGGTCCAAGGAATACATGGAACCTGCAGTGGTGTATTGGAAACTAATACTGGTCTCACAGTAGTAAGGATCAAAGCACAGACTCTAAGAAGTCTCACTCATCTTGCAGTTAAGGCGGCATTGTTTCTTTTGTATTTAATTCTAATGTAATTTCAGTGTTTCATCGTCAATGAGTATGTCCAAGGAATACATTGAACCTGGAGTGGCGTATCGGAAACTAATACTGGTCTCACAGGTACTGCTCAAAAGCACCGACCGTAAGAAGAGTCTCTCCTCTTGTACGTAAGGCGGCATTGTGCCTTTTGTATTTCATTCCGATATGATTTCTGTTTTCATCGTCAATGCGAAGGTCCAAAGAATACATTGAACCTGCAGTGGTGTATCGGAAACTAATACTGGTCTCACAGGAAAGGATCAAAGCACAGACTCTAAGAAGTCTCACTCACCTTGCAGTTATATCGGCATTGTTCATTTTGTATTTAATTCCGATGTAATTTCAGTGTTTCATCGTCAATGAGTATGTCCAGGGAAAACTTTGAACCTGGAGTGGTGTATCGGAAACTAATACTGGTCTCACAGGGAATGCTCAAAGCACCGACTGTAAGAAGAGTCTCTATTCTTGTACGAAAGGTGGCATTATGCCTTGTGTATTTAATTCTGATGCGAGTTCTGTGTTCCATCGACAATGTGTATGTCCAAGGAATGCATTGAACCTGCGGTGGTGTATCGGAAACTAATACTGGTCCCACAGGGAATGCTCAAAGCACCGACTGTAAGAAGAGTCTCTATTCTTGTACTTAAGGCGGCATTGTGCCTTTTGCATTTAATTCCGATGCGATTTCTGTGTTTCATCGTCTATGTGAAGGTCCAAGGAATACATTGTACCTGCAGTGGTGTATCGGAAACTAATACTGGTCTCACAGGGAATGCTCAAAGCACCGACTGTAAGAAGAGTCTCTATTCTTGCACTTATGGCGGAATTGTGACTTTTGTATTTAATTCCAATGTAATATCAGAGTTTCTTCGGCAATGTGTATGTCTCTGGAATACATTGTACCTGCAGTGGTGTATCGGAAACTAATACTGGTCTCAGAGGGAATGCTCAAAGCACCGACTGTAAGAGGAGTCTCTATTCTTGCACTTATGGTGGCATTGTGCCATTTGTATTTAATTCCGATGTAATATCAGTGTTTCATCGTCAATGTGTATGTCTAAGGAATACATTGAACCTGCAGTGGTGTATCGGAAACTAATACAGGTCTCACAGGGAATGCTCAAAGCACCGACTGTAAGAAGAGTCTCTATTCTTGTACTTATTGCGGCATTGTGCCTTTTGTATTTAGTTCCGATTCGATTTCTGTGTTTCATCGTCAATGCGAAGGTCCAAGGAATACATTGAACCTGCAGTGGTGTATCGGAAACTAATACTGGTCTCACAGTAGAAAGGATCAAAGCACAGACTCTAAGAAGTCTCACTCATCTTGCAGTTAAGGCGGCATTGTTCCTTTTGTATTTAATTCCGATGTAATTTCAGTGTTTCATCCTCAATGAGTATGTCCAAGGAATACATTGAACCTTGAGTGGTGTATCGGAAACTAATACTGGTCTCACAGGTAATGCTCAAAGCACCGACTGTAAGAAGAGTCTCTATTCTTGTACGTAAGGCGGCATTGTGCCTTTTGTATTTAATTCCGATGCGATATCTGTGTTTCATCGTCAATGTGTATGTCCAAGGAATACATTGAACCTGCAGTGGTGTATGAGAAACTAATACTGGTCTCACAGGGAATGCTCAAAGCACCGACTGTTAGAAGAGACTCTATTCTTGTACTTAAGGCGGCATAATGCCTTTTTTATTTAATTCCGATGCGATTTCGGTGTTTCATCGTCGATGTGAAGGTACAAGGAATACACTGTACCTGCTGTGGTGTATCGGAAACTAATACTGGTCTCACAGGGAATGCTCAAAGCACCGACATTAAGAGGAGTCTCTATTCTTGCACCTATGGCGACATTGTGCCATTTGTATTTAATTCCGATGTAATTTCAGTGTTTCATCGTCAATGAGTATGTCCAAGGAATACATTGAACCTGGAGTGGTGTATCGGAAACTAATACTGGTCTCACAGGTAATGCTCAAAGCACCGACCGTAAGAAGAGTCCCTCCTCTTGTACGTAAGGCGGCAGTTGCCTTCTGTATTTAATTCCGATGTGATTTCTGTGTTTCATCGTCAATGTGTATGTCCAAGAAATACATTGAATCTGCAGTGGTGTATCGGAAACTAATACAGGTCTCACAGGGAATGCTCAAAGCACCGACTGTAAGAAGAGTCTCTATTCTTGTACATATTGCGGCATTGTGCCTTTTGTATTTAGTTCCGATTCGATTTCTGTGTTTCATCGTCAATGCGAAGGTCCAAGGAATACATTGAACCTGCAATGGTGTATCGGAAACTAATACTAGTCTCACAGTAGAAAGGATCAAAGCACAGACTCTAAGAAGTCTCACTCATCTTGCAGTTAATGCGGCATTGTTCCTTTTCTATTTAATTCCGATGTAATTTCAGTGTTTCATCGTCAATGAGTATGTCCAAGGAATACATTGAACCTGGAGTGGTGTATCGGGAACTAATACTGGTCTCACAGGTAATGCTCAAAGCACCGACCGTAAGAAGAGTCTCTATTGTTGTACGTAAGGCGGCATTGTGATTTTTGTTTCTAATTAGGATGTGATTTCTGTCTTTCATCGTCAATGTGTATGTCCAAGGAATACATTGAATCTGCAGTGGTGTATCGGAAACTAATACTGGTCTCGCAGGTAATGCTCAAACACCGACTGTAAGAAGAGTCTCTATTGTTGTACTTAAGGCGGCATTGTGCCTTTTGTATTTCATTCCGATATGATTTCTGTGTTTCATCGTCAATGCGAAGGTCCAAGGAATACATTGAACCTGCAGTGGTGTATCGGAAACTAATACTGGTCTCACAGGAAAGGATCAAAGCACAAACTCTAAGAAGTCTTACTCACCTTGCAGTTATATCGGCATTGTTCCTTTTGTATTTAATTCCGATGTATTTCAGTGTTTCACCGTCAATGAGTATGTCCAGGGAAAACATTGAACCTGGAGTGGTGTATCGGAAACTAATACTGTTCTCACAGGGAATGCTCAAAGCACCAACTGTAAGAAGAGTCTCTGTTCTTGTACGAAATGCGGCATTGTGCCTTTTGTATTTAATTCCGATGCGAGTTCTGTGTTTCATCGTCAATGTGTATGTCCAAGGAATGCATTGAACCTGCGGTGGTATATCGGAAACTAATACTGGTCTCACAGGGAATTATCAAAGCACCGACTGTAAGAAGAGTCTCTATTCTTGTACTTAAGGCGGCATTGTGCCTTTTGCATTTCATTCCAATGCGATTTCTGTGTTTCATCGTCTACGTGAAGGTCCAAGGAATACATTGAAGCTGCAGTGGTGTATCGGAAACTAATACTGGTCTCACAGGGAATGCTCAAAGCACCGACTGTAAGAAAATTCTCTATTCTTGCACTTATGGCGGCATTGTGACTTTTGTATTTAATTCCAATGTTATTTCAGTGTTTCTTCGGCAATGTGTATGTCTAAGGAATACATTGTACCTGCAGTGGTGTATCGGAAACTAATACTGGTCTCACTGGGAAAGCTCAAAGCACCGACTGTAAGAAGAGTCTCTATTCTTGCACTTATGGCGGCATTGTGCCTTTTGTAATTAATTCCGATGTAATTTCAGTGTTTCATCGTCAATGTGTATGTCTAAGGAATTCATTGAACCTGCAGTGGTGTATCGGAAACTAATACTGGTCTCACTGGGAATGCTCAAAGCACCGACTGTAAGAAGAGTCTCTATTCTTGTACTTATTGCGGCATTGTGCATATTGTGTTTAGTTCCGATGCGATTTCTGTGTTTCATCGTCAATGCGAAGGTCCATGGAATCCATTGAACCTGCAGTGGTGTATCGGAAACTAATACTGGTCTCACAGGAATGGATCAAAGCACAGACTCAAAGAAGTCTCACTCACCTTGCAGTTATATCGGCATTGTTCCTTTTGTATTTAATTCCGATGTAATTTCAGTGTTTCATCGTTAATGAGTACGTCCAGGGAAAACATTGAACCTGGAGTGGTGTATCGGAAACTAATACTGCTCTCACAGGGAATGCTCAAAGCACCGACTGTAAGAAGAGTCTCTATTCTTGTACGAAATGCGGCATTGTGCTTTTTGTATTTAATTCCGATGCGAGTTCTGTGTTTCATCGTCAATGTGTATGTCCAAGGAATGCATTGAACCTGCGGTGGTGTATCGGAAACTAATACTGGTCTCACAGGGAATGCTCAAATCACCGACTATAAGAAGAGTCTCTATTCTTGTACTTAAGGCGGCATTGTGCCTTTTGCATTTAATTCCGATGCGATTTCTGTGTTTCATCGTCTATGTGAAGGTCCAAGGAATACATTGTACCTGCAGTGGTGTATCGGAAACTAATACTGGACTCACTGGGAAAGCTCAAAGCACCGACTGTAAGGAGAGTCTCTATTCTTGCACTTATGGCGGCATTGTGCCTTCTGTATTTACTTCCGATGTAATTTCAGTGTTTCATCGTCAATGTGTATGTCTAAGGAATTCATTAAACCTGCAGTGGTGTATCGGAAACTAATACTGGTCTCACAGGGAATGCTCAAACCACCGACTGTAAGAAGAGTCTCTATTCTTGTACTTATTGCGGCATTGTGCATTTTGTATTTAGTTCCGATGCGATTTCTGTGTTTCATCGTCAATGCGAATGTCCATGGAATACATTGAACATGCAGTGGTGTATCGGAAACTAATACTGGTCTCACAGGAAAGGATCAAAGCACAGACTCAAAGAAGTCTCACTCATCTTGCAGTTACGGCGGTACTGTTCCTTTTGTATTTAATTCCGATGTAATTTCAGTGTTTCATCGTCAATGAGTATGTCCAAGGAATACATTGAACCTGGAGTGGCGTATCGGAAACTAATACTGGTCTCACATAGAATGCTCAAAGCACCGACTGTAAGAAGACTCTCTATTCTTGTACGTAAGGCGGCATTGTGCCATTTGTATTTATTTCCGATGCGATTTCTGTGTTTCATCGTCAATGTGTATGTCCAAGGAATACATTGAACCTGCAGAGGTGTATCAGAAACTAATTCTGGTCTCACAGGGAATGCTCAAAGCACCGACTGTTAGAAGAGTCTCTATTCTTGTACTTAAGGCGGCATTGTGCCTTTTGTATTTATTTCCGATGCGATTTCTGTGTTTCATCGTCAATGTGAAGGTACAAGGAATACATTGTACCTGCAGTGGTGTATCGGAAACTAATACTGGTCTCACAGGGAATGCTCAAAGCACCGACTGTAAGAGGAGTCTCTATTCTTGCACTTATGGCGGCATTGTGCCATTTGTATTTAATTCCGATGTAATTTCAGTGTTTCTTCGGCAATGTGTATGTCTAAGGAATACATTGAACCTGCAGTGGTGTATCGGAACCTAATACTGGTCTCACTGGGAAAGCTCAAAGCACCGACTGTAAGAAGAGTCTCTATTCTTGCACTTATGGCGGCATTGTGCCTTTTGTATTTAATTCCGATGTAATTTCAGTGTTTCATCGTCAATATGTATGTCTAAGGAATTCATTGAACCTGCAGTGGTGTATCGGAAACTAATACTGGTCTCACAGGGAATGCTCAAAGCACCGACTGTAAGAAGAGTCTCTATTCTTGTACTTATTGCGGCATTGTGCAATTTGTATTTAGTTCCGATGCGATATCTGTGTTTCATCGTCAATGCGAAGGTCCATGGAATACATTGAACCTGCAGTGGTTTATCGGAAACTAATACTGGTCTCACAGGAAAGGATCAAAGCACAGACTCAAAGAAGTCTCACTCATCTTGCAGTGAAGGCGGTATTGTTCCTTTTGTATTTAATTCCGATGTAATTTCAGTGTTTCATCGTCAATGAGTATGTCCAAGGAATACATTGAACCTGGAGTGTGTGATATTCGCTATTTTTGGCTTAATTAAAACAGCAAATTCAGCCAGAAGGCAAATACTTGTTTATAAAGAATGATTAATATATAATAATGCGTCGCATGGCGACGGTGGAATTTTCTAGATAATGTAATTCGTTGTCTTTGGGCGGCAATGTAAACAGAAAAGTACGGATGGATATGCGATCCTTCACTATTTTGTTCGCTGGAGAACAAATGAAGCCTTGAGCGCTAAAAAGACTTTTACTGATTTTATCGAGTAAGACGGACGCAGATTTGTGGCGGTCAGATCTAATTATTTTTACTAAATAAATAAAAACGTGTTCCGTCTAAGTTTTGAGTGAAGTGTAGGATGAAGAACTGTTGTAACTTACCGTGACGAAGCACGAGCGACTCAAGAGGACAATGGCTACATAAAAGAGCGCTCAATGGACATGATATGGACATAAAAATCTACCGTCATTGTAGTATTAAGCTGAAGGTACGATATATGTTTTAGTTATAATAAATATTTGTTCTGGGAATACTGAATCATTTAGCAGTGCTCATTTCAATTATCTCCTCAGTATTATTTTCATTTTAATTATGCAATTTGCTAATATTACAGACTCCAAGATCAGCAGTCCAATGTGCGTGTTACATTGATAAAAAGAAAACTGTTTTATCGTCTTCTTGCATCAGCTTTAATATTGAATTTCTCTTTTGTGTGATGTTACAGTTGTTTTTGCGCCCTTAAGATCTTTCTGGTCCCTTAGGAAATTTTTTTTGTCATAACAATA
This sequence comes from Schistocerca americana, assembly GCF_021461395.2. Classification (NCBI taxonomy): domain Eukaryota; kingdom Metazoa; phylum Arthropoda; class Insecta; order Orthoptera; family Acrididae; genus Schistocerca; species Schistocerca americana. The sequence continues at coordinate 4,109,998 of NC_060126.1, forward strand.
ACTTCACAACCGGGTATGATCGTATCTACGATCATGAAGTAATTAGAAAGACGATAACGCAACTTCTTAATCAATAGCACGCTAGTTGTGACTGCCTCAAGCCACGCGAAACCGCAAGTAAAACTATTCACATTTCATAATGCAATATTTTATGACAATGGTCAATCCATGATTCTTACGCCAATTGTGATTGATAAAACAGTTAGTTAAATCTCAATTTCCAACTTTCCATTGAATAGCAACATCACTTCTATTTTGTACCATCACACTTGGCGGCCGAACAGGGACTTGACCAAAAATTAGTTCAAATTCTTGGAAAATTTCTATGTGCTTGTGTTAATATGTGTTCTGTCGTTTCAAGTACACATCATCTCTCTGTGAGAATGCCAGAAAATACGCTGGTCGATTACGCAGTTTAATTATCGAGAGAAAGGAAAAGAAAAGAGATGCGAATTTGCTGAGACAACATAGCGGTAACCAAGCCATCAAAAAGTAAGTCAGAATTTTGCATCCGCAGTGTAGTGCTTCAGTAGCAACGTTGCTTTTCCAAGTCGATCCACATCCTTTCTATCTCCTTCCCGCTATAGAAAATCTGCTTTATTTTATCTTTCAAAGTAAAATTCTTCGTAGTCTGATAATAGAATTTATTTCTCCCCATTGTTAGAATACCTGTATTGCATTTTCAACATGGTGGATAGTGTGCGCAATTTGCAGTGAAGAGCATCTTCATTCATTTGTCTGAAACGGTTAGGTTCCATCTTGTCTTCTCGCCAGATAGAGTTTCATTTGTTGCTCACGCGAGAGCGGTGCTCTTAGCGGACTCACCACGTCACTGACAAACGACGAAAGCCTTGCGTAGCACCTGATTTACTGACGAAAATGGCAGATAGTAAACAGAGACAGGTGACAACAGGAGACGGGAGTGAAGACGTTAATAGTATTCCATACCCTTTACGATCGCGAATGGTAGGTTCCCGTGTGGAAACTGAACTAACCATGTCTGTAACAGGGGAAAGTGACCCTGAAGTCCAAACTCGTCCCGCTGCAGCTACAAATGACCTCGGTGCGTTAATGGAAATGCTGAAACAACAGTTTGACGCAGTAAATGAGAATATAAAAACACAAAATGAGACTATAAAAACACAAAATGAGATTGTTAACGCCCGACTAGATGCTGTAAGCGAATCATTAAAAACAGAGCTAGGCACAATCAAAACAGATCTGCATAAAGAAATTACGGCTGAATTAAATACCCATTTGGGTGAGGTGCAAACTAAGATCAGTGATCAAATTCAGAAAATGCAGAAACAGGTGAAAAGTGAAATAGCTGAAGTATCTGGAACATTAAACACAAAAATTCAGGCAGCTACCAAAGAAATAAACTCAGTTAGAAATGCAGTATCTGACATTGAAGGTGTAGTAGAGGATCTGTCGAGGCAGATAGACTCAATCAATATCGAGGAACAGGTTAAGAGCACCGTGAAAGCACACGCGGAGGCATTGTCGGAACACTACAGTGAATGGATAAAGGGTAAAGATATTTTTATCGAAAAGAAGGTCAGGGAGGAGCTTAGGGAGACTGTCAAGGATGTAACTTATGAAATCTTAGCTGCTCCTTGTAAGTCGGGAGACACAGTAGTTTCTGAATTGGGACAGATTCGGAGGACACTTACACGGGATCTTCCCGAGTGGAAGCAGCAAGTAGTGGACGAAGTCAGAATGCTGAGAAACTGGGTAGAAAATCCGCACACACATACGCAAACTATAGGGAACAACTCTTTAGACGGTGACGAATGTCAGTCAACTCCTTATCGTTCACCGCCTGATTACATGCAAAACGACAGTCATGTTGAGTCCCGAGTAGGGAAAATAAATGATCCGCCCACAATTGTGAGTTTAATGCAAGAGGAAAGTGTGATTAAGCATCGCACTTTTCCTGTTTTTCATCCGCAGAAGCGAGAAATACACCCCATCGTGTTCCTAAAGAATTTTTCCGGCATATTTCCCAGGAGCTGGACAGACAGACAGCGTATTCAGTTCGTCACTGGCTTTATTTCTGGTGATGCAGCATTATGGGGAACGGAAATGGTAGACACGTGTAGGAATTATGAAGAGTTTGAGAAAATGTTCTTGGCAAAATTTTGGAGTAATGGAGTACAGCAAAGATTAAGGAAGGAGGTGTATGGTGCGGAAATTTTCAATGAGAAGCATGGAAGTCTCCGGCGATACTTTGAGAAGTATCTAGCAAAAATTAAATTCTGGGATTCTCCGATTTCTTCCAAGGACGTAATTATGATTCTCAAAAGCAAACTCCCTGTGTCTATTAGAGAGAAACTAGTAAATGTGTCCGAAGAAGACACGAATGCATTCCTTTCTGCGCTGGATTCCTTAGATTTAATTAGCGAGGATGTGCGCTCCAAGGTTGGCAGCGGCAAATTCTTCCCTGGCAGCCAGCAGAATGCATCGCACGCGGACAACAATGCGCCCAAGGAGAGAGCGAGCTACTGCGACCGCTGTTACCAACCTGCCAGCGGTTATCAAAACGCAAACGGCAATAACTTTAAAGGGAAGCAGAAAACCAATTACAGTAATCAGCAGAGATACCACCCAATTTACAACCACCAGGTACAACATCAGTACGGAAACCCACCCTTTAATTCTGCGCCTGAGCAGTATTGAAATTCTCCACAAACGATTGGTAATTTTTCAAATGGGCCAGTGTACAATCAAAGTTATAGGTCGAAATATAGTAAGTGGCATGGGCCAGGCGGAGGCCACCCAGCACATCAGAACAACTTTTCACAGAATAGAGGACCGCGGAACAATTTTCAAATGGCACCAAATGTGAACTTTCCTTCACAAGGAAATGGTTTTGCCGGCAACCAAAAGATCGGGCGACAGCAGCCGTCTCAAGTATTTTATTCACAAGTGAATGCACCCAGTGGATTTTACCCCTCTACACCGGCATTTGTACCACATAACCAGCACCAATATGAAACGGAACAAACACTTAAGGCCATGAATAACAAACAGGTTAAACATCCTGCGGAAAATTAGAGGCAGCGCCTCTCAGCCTCAAAGAGGTCGCTGCGAATTTTGAGTGGGGGCACTAAGGAATCCTCTGATTCTGAGTATGTTAATGCGATACGGTACGACCGTGAGACCGACTTACGAGATGACCTTGCACCTGACAAAGCTCAAGACATTAACGACATTTATGATGAACAGGTCCAGGCTTCGATTAAGATTTCTATTACTAACATTCCTGTCACAGCCGTTGTTGATACAGGAACAAACATCAATGTCATGTCACCATGTCTCTTCAGACAGGTGTCTTCTGTTTCAAAAGTTTTATCATTGCCGATTCAGGGGTGCTCCATATCGGGAGCGATTGGTCCATTGAAACAGAGAGTTAGTTTACAGACGCAGCTTCAACTGCAGATAGAATCTGTTTCGGTTTCCTGCCTCTTGCTTACTGGAAATTTCCTTGTGTGAACTGTTAATAATAAGTATTGTGTTGAACAGCGCACTGATTACATGGTAACGGCTACTACATGTAAACTTTAAGTATTAAATGCTATGTATGGAAAAATTGTTTGTAGTGATGGACATTGAACTGATATTTCTTCAACAAGCTGAAGCAGGAAATAGGGGTTGCACCAATAATTTCAATTTAATTTTAAGTTAGTAATAAGAAAAAAAGTGCTTTCGAGGTGATTGCCCGGAGCTAAATAAATATGTAAAGGTGAGAAATGGAGAAGGATGCGTAAATAAGCACTTCTCTCACGGTACAAGAAGATTTATAGATTTATTTTTAGTAATGTAAGTACTTGAAGTTCTGTTGTAAAAGCCCAAATTACCTGCTTAAAAAAAAAAAAAAAAAAAATAAAGGTACATGGTCAAACAGTCCAGACAGTGGACAGGAGTAGAAGAAATAGCTTAAAGTTCAGTTAAAGCGTGCTGTTAAATGGAAAAACAAGTGGTAACCCACATGTGTTCACGCAAGGAGACAATACGCTGTAGTAAACTAAGTTAGGTGAAATACAGTACAAATAGAGGCAAACCATGAAGCATCAATAATGTAGCGTAAGTACTCCACGAGGCCATTAATTGCTATGAAAGTAAACTATTTCCCTGCGATCTGTGCCCAATGTAAAGAGTATATGAGGAATGTTAGCTGACGAATTGATTTCAGTCGAATAAAGGTACTAAATAACCACACAGCAAGCCCCCTGTATCATAAATAAGTCCAAGTAAAGATCTTCAGAAATTTGTAGTGTAATCTAGCGACCATTCAATACCCTAATTGAAGGCTAATCTAAAGAACAAGCAATGCAGTGATATTTAAACATAATACTGACTATAACCAGAGTAAGACGTAGAAGTAGCAAAGCATGCTGTAATGAAAGAGGTTGAAATTTATATATGTGCCTATGTTTATTATGATAATTTGATTTACATGAAGATTTTATTGCAAAAATGTCTCCTAAGACACTCCTCTTATGAAATCCATTTTCCTTGTGCCCGTTCCTTTTGATCTTGGTTCATTAACCCACACCAAGGGTCGACTTGTAAAAGGCACATGTGCTTCGGGGCAAAGCAGTGCTTATGAGAAATGAGACACGTAGCGTGATGAACTTCGCTAGCTTTAGTAATGTTTGTTATGGACCGGTTGTGTAAACCCAGTGAACTGTCGGTAATTCCATTCATGCGAAAAATAGTAGACACGCGTTACCCTATTTTTTTTTAACAGAGAACGATTGCTGAGTACATGAAGCGAAGAGGGAGACCTATTGTTATCCAGTCTGCCCTCAAATATAAAAAAAAGATTTGGCAAGCACAAAAAAAAAAAGATTCAGCGTTAAATGTGTACTCGTTAAGTAGTAGATATGCTGCGTGGCAGTAGAAAATGATCTTGGGTGCACTAAAGAATAAATGCAACGAGTGTTGCGAAACCTGTAGTTTTCATAATGAGGAGATGAGCCCTTAAAAGAAAGTTTGAAAGAATATTTTTAGGTTCACTAGTGAAAGCAAATCTTGAGATATAAAGAGTCCATTCATAAAGCAGTTGTTCACTGGACTTAACAAAAGGAGTGACCATTAATTGTAAATATTAGGTCGTAAGTGATATTTTGTAAATAGTAGAATATAAGTCTTACTATACCAGTGGAGGAAACGTGCAAAATTGATTGTTTTGTAAATGAACTCTATCGGCGAAGGAACTAAGCACGAATGCTGTGTGAAGATGCACACTAAAGTGCGACGTGCATAATAAAAATAACTGTTCACTGTATACTAGTGGTAGTGTTGTACTGCAAGTGTAAAAAAGGAAGTCAAGGCTACGACAACAGGTGCAACGCAAAGTTCAGTGTTGTTCTAAGTGCAGCGACAGCTAAAACATTCTTCGTCACTTACCTGTGAGCCTCATGGGAGGCAGTTGACAGAGAAGTATGGAGGCAGCTTCAGTGTCCGGCTCCTCCGGTGGAAAACGCGCGCGAGGTGTTTGTAGCGATGCACTCGTGTGATACGAAGTTCACAAAAAAAAAAAAAAAAAAAAGGGAGCAATCGACGACGAGCAGCTCTGTTACAGCCTGAGCGCGAACGGATACTAAGTATTGGAGCTCACGCAACACTGTGCAGCCGCTGTGAGTGGCTGACGTGTGGGTGACGAAACAATCCAAACTTTAAACTGCTAACCGCCATGACTTCAATCGTACATACTGGAGGAAAGACATTTGTACACTTGTGTGACTACATTTTCATATGTAAATTAAGCGATTTTCTTGAGTTGAAGTTAAGATGAGTGAGAAGTAAATTATTAGATTACTGAGACCTTAAAGCCATTAATACCAGCACTCCTGAACACTGCTAAAATGAATTATAAACCTGTCTCTTGATGGACAAAGAAAATGAATGTGCACTATAGGAAGACCCTAAACTCCAGACCAGTCCCGATCCTTAACAAATGTATCCAATAGGTTATAAGTTATACTAATAATTTTCCACTTCTTCTGTTTCATATTGTAAATAAAAACCCGGGAAGCCGCATGAATACCTGGCACCACAGCGGAAAGGACAGATGTACTGCATGATGAACGCCGTAGACAGCTAACACAGAAAGTGAAAGCATCATGAAGTGTAGTGCTACGTTATTAAACTGTAATTGAACCACAATGAGTCAACAGATGCTCGAACATTGTCCACTCTAGTTTAGTGAAAATAAGCACTCACTGTACTCATGTATTAGTTGTTAAGCTCAAGAGAAAGTAATTCCTGAATTCTATCCCCTGAAGTGCGAAATGAACGTTCACTTATTGTTATAAGCAAATATGGACCAAACTTAAATATGCACATAAATGTTAATCTTGGTATTATGGAATGAAGTGACTGATGAACAAAGAATGAAAAACTTTATTTTGAAAAATGATAAATATCGGATATATGTTTATAAATGTGATTTCAATTTATGTACTTTGTACGCCAGTAACGTTATGTAAATGTCACACAAAAAATCACGAATATCTCATGAGGACATGAGGATCGAGGTAATCCTTCGGCATTCCCTCTCTCCTCATGGGAGGCAATGTGATATTCGCTATTTTTGGCCTAATTAAAACAGCAAATTCAGCCAGAAGGCAAATACTTGTTTATAAAGAATGATTAATATATAATAAGGCGTCGCATGGCGACGGTGGAATTTTCTAGATAATGTAATTCGTCGTCTTTGGGCGGCAATATAAACAGAAAAGTACGGATGGATATGCGATCCTTCACTATTTTGTTCGCTGGAGAACAAATGAAGCCTTGAGCGCTAAAAAGACTTTTACTGATTTTCTCGAGTAAGACGGACGCAGATTTGTGGCGGTCTGATCTAATTATTTTTACTAAATAAATAAAAACGTGTTCCGTCTAAGTTTTGAGTGAAGTGAAGGAAGAAGAACTGTTGTAACTTACCGTGACGAAGCACGAGCGACTCAAGAGGACAATGGCTATATAAAAGAGCGCTCAATGGACATGATATGGACATAAAAATCTACCGTCATTGTAGTATTAAGCTTAAGGTACGATATATGTTTTAGTTATAATAAATATTTGTTCTGGGAATACTGAATCATTTAGCAGTGCTCATTTCTATTATCTCCTCAGTATTATTTGCATTTTAATTATGCATTTTGCTAATATTACAGACTCCAAGATAAGCAGTCCAATGTGCGTGTTACATTGATAAAAAGAAAACTGTTTTATCGTCTTCTTGCATCAGCTTTAATATTGAATTTCTCTTTTGTGTGATGTTACAGTTGTTTTTGCGCCCTTAAGAACTTTCTGGTCCCTTAGGAAATATTTTTTGTCATAACAATAACTTCACAACCGGGTATGATCGTATCTACGATCATGAAGTAATTACAAAGACGATAACGCAACTTCTTAATCAATAGCACGCTAGTTGTGACTGCCTCAAGCCACGCGAAACCGCAAGTAAAAACTATTCACATCTCATAATGCAATATTTTATGACAATGGTCAATCCATGATTCTTACGCCAATTGTGATTGATAAAATAGTTAGTTAAATCTCAATTTCCAACTTTCCATTGAATAGCAACATCACTTCTATTTTGTAACATCACAAGTGGTGTATCGGAAACTAATACTGGTCTCACAGGGAATGCTCAAAGCACCGACTGTAAGAAGAGTCTCTATTCTTGTACGTAAGGCGGCATTGTGCCTTTTGTATATAATTCCGATGCGATTTCTGTGTTTCATCGTCAATGTGTATGTCCAAGGAATACATTGAACCTGCAGTGGTGTATCAGAAACTAATACTTGTCTCACAGGGAATGCTCAAAGCACCGACTGTAAGAAGAGTCTCTATTCTTGTACGTAAGGCATCATTGTGCCTTTTGTAATTCATTCCGATGCGATTTCTGTGTTTCATCGTCAATGTGTATGTCCAAGGAATACATTGAACCTTCAGTGGTGTATCAGAAACTAATACTGGTCTCACAGGGAATGCTCAAAGCACCGACTGTAAGAAGAGTCTCTATTCTTGTACTTAAGGCGGCATTGTGCCTTTTGTATTTAATTCCGATGCGATTTCTGTGTTTCATCGTCAATGTGAAGGTACAAGGAATACATTGTACCTGCAGTGGTGTATCGGAAACTAATACTGGTCTCACAGGGAATGCTCAAAGCACCGACTGTAAGAGGAGTCTCTATTCTTGCACTTATGGCGGCATTGTGCCATTTGTATTTAATTCCGATGTAATTTCAGTGTTTCATCGTCAATGTGTATGTCTAAGGAATAAATTGAATCTGCAGTGGTGTATCGGAAACTAATACTGGTCTCACAGGGAATGCTCAAATCACCGACTGTAAGAAGAGGCTCTATTCTTGTACTTATTGCGGCATTGTGCCTTTTGTATTTAGTTCCGACGTGATTTCAGTGTTTCATCGTCAATGCGAAGGTCCAAGGAATACATTGAACCTGCAGTGGTGTATCGGAAACTAATACCGGTCTCACAGGAAAGGATCAAAGCACAGACTCTAAGAAGTCTCACTCATCTTGCAGTTAAGGCGGCATTGTTCCTTTTGTATTTAATTCCGATGTAATTTCAGTGTTTCATCGTCATTGAGTATCTCCAAGAAATACATTGAACCTGGAGTGGTGTATCGGAAACTAATACTGGTCTCACAGGGAATGCTCAAAGCACCGACTGTAAGAAGAGTCTCTATTCTTGTACTTAAGGCGGCATTGTGCCTTTTGTATTTAATTCCGATGCGATTTCTGTGTTTCATCGTCAATGTGAAGGTACAAGGAATACATTGTACCTGCAGTGGTGTATCGGAAACTAATACTGGTCTCACAGGGAATGCTCAAAGCACCGACTGTAAGAGGAGTCTCTATTCTTGCACTTATGGCGGCATTGTGCCATTTGTATTTAATTCCGATGTAATTTCAGTGTTTCATCGTCAATGTGTATGTCTAAGGAATAAATTGAATCTGCAGTGGTGTATCGGAAACTAATACTGGTCTCACAGGGAATGCTCAAATCACCGACTGTAAGAAGAGGCTCTATTCTTGTACTTATTGCGGCATTGTGCCTTTTGTATTTAGTTCCGACGTGATTTCAGTGTTTCATCGTCAATGCGAAGGTCCAAGGAATACATTGAACCTGCAGTGGTGTATCGGAAACTAATACCGGTCTCACAGGAAAGGATCAAAGCACAGACTCTAAGAAGTCTCACTCATCTTGCAGTTAAGGCGGCATTGTTCCTTTTGTATTTAATTCCGATGTAATTTCAGTGTTTCATCGTCATTGAGTATCTCCAAGAAATACATTGAACCTGGAGTGGTGTATCGGAAACTAATACTGGTCTCACAGGGAATGCTCAAGGCACCGACTGTAAGAAGAGTCTCTATTCTTGTACTTAAGGCGGCATTCTGCCTTTTGTATTTAATTCCGATGCGATTCATGTGTTTCATCGTCAATGTGTACGTCTAAGGAATTCATTGTACCTGCAGTGGAGTATCGGAAACTAATACTGGTCTCACAGGGAATGCTCAAAGCACCGACTGTAAGAAGAGTCTCTATTCTTGCACTTATGGCGGCATTGTGACGTTTGTATTTAATTCCAATGTAATTTCAGTGTTTCTTCGGCAATGTGTATGTCTAAGGAATACATTGAACCTGCAGTGGTGTATCGGAAACTAATACTGGTCTCACTGGGAAAGGTCAAAGCACCGACTGTAAGAAGAGTCTCTATTATTGCACTTATGACGGCATTGTGCTTTTGTATTTACTTCCGATGTCATTTCAGTGTTTCATCGTCAATGTGTATGTCTAAGGAATTCATTGAACCTGTAGTGGTGTATCGGAAACTAATACTGGTCTCACAGGGAATGCTCAAAGCACCGACTGTAAGAAGAGCCTCTATTCTTGTACTTATTGCGGCATTGTGCATTTTGTATTTAGTTCCGATGCAATTTCTGTGTTTCATCGTCAATGCGAAGGTCCATGGAATACATTGAACCTGCAGTGGTGTATCGGAAACTAATACTGGTCTCACAGGAAAGGATCAAAGCACAGACTCAAAGAAGTCTCACTCATCTTGCAGTTAAGGCGGCATTGTTCGTTTTGTATTTAATTCCGATGTAATTTCAGTGTTTCATCGTCAATGAGTATGTCCAAGGAATACATTGAACCTGGAGTGGTGTATCGGAAACTAATACTTGTCTCACAGGGAATGCTCAAAGCACCGACTGTAAGAAGAGTCTCTATTCTTGTACGTAAGGCGGCATTGTGCCTTTTGTAATTAATTCCGATGCGATTTCTGTGTATCATCGTCAATGTATATGTCCAAGGAATACACTGAACCTTCAGTGGTGTATCAGAAGCTAATACTGGTCTCACAGGGAATGCTCAAAGCACCGACTGTAAGAGGGGTCTCTATTCTTGCACTTAAGGCGGCATTGTGCCATTTGTATTTAATTCCGATGTAATTTCAGTGTTCCATCGTCAATGTGTATGTCTAAGGAATACATTGAACCTGCAGTGGTGTATCGGAAACTAATGCTGGTCTCACAGGGAATGCTCAAAGCAGCGACTGTAAGAAGAGGCTCTATTATTGTACTTATTGCGGCATTGTGCCTTTTGTATTTAGTTTCGATTCGATTTCTGTGTTTCATCGTCAATGCGAAGGTCCAAGGAATACATTGAACCTGCAGTGGTGTATCGCAAACTAATACTGGTCTCACAGGAAAGGATCAAAGCACAGACTCTAAGAAGTCTTACTCATCTTGCCGTTATGGCGGCATTGTTCCTTTTGTATTAAATTCCGATGTAATTTCAGTGTTTCATCGTCAATGAGTATGTCCAAGGAATACATTGAACCTGGTGTGGTGTATCGGAAACTAATACTGGTCTCACAGGGAAAGCTCAAAGCACCGACTGTAAGAAGATTCTCTATTCTTGCCCTTATGGCGGCATTGTGCCTTTTGTATTTAATTCCGATGTAATTTCAGTGTTTCATCGTCAATGTGTATGTCTAAGGAATTCATTGAACCTGCAGTGGTGTATCGGAAACTAATACTGGTCTCACAGGGAATGCTCAAAGCACCGACTGTAAGAAGAGTCTCTATTCTTGTACTTATTGCGGCTTTGTGCATTTTATATTTAGTTCCGATGTGATTTCTGTGTTTCATCGTCAATGCGAAGGTCCAAGGAATACATTGAACCTGCAGTGGTGTATCGGAAACTAATACCGGTCTCACAGGAAAGGATCAAAGCACAGACTCTAAGAAGTCTCACTCATCTTGCATTTAAGGCGGCATTGTTCCTTTTGTATTTAATTCCGATGTATTTTCAGGGTTTCATCGTCATTGAGTGTGTCCAAGGAATACATTGAACCTAGAGTGGTGTATCGGAAACTAATACTGGTCTTACAGGGAATGCTCAAAGCACCGACTGTAAGAAGAATCTCTATTCTTGTACGTAAGGCGGCATTGTGCCTTTTGTATTTAGTTCCTATTCGATCTCTGTGTTTCATCGTCAATGTGAAGGTCCAAGGAATACATTGCACCTGCATTGGTGTATCGGAAACTAATACTGGTCTCACAGGAAAGGATCAAAGCACAGACTCTAAGAAGTCTCATTCTTCTTGCACTTCAGGCGGCATTGTTCCTTTTGTATTTAATTCCGACGTAATTTCAGTGTTTCATCGTCAATGTGTATGTCCTAGGAATACATGGAATCTGCAGTGGTGTATCGGAAACTAATACTAATCTCACAGGGAATGCTCAAAGCACCGACTGTAAGTAGAGTCCACATTCTTGTACTTAAGGCGGCATTGTGCCATTTGTATCTAATTCCGATGCCATATCTGTGTTCCATCGTCAATGTGAAGGTCTAAGGAATACATTGAACCGGGAGTGGTGTATCGGAAACTAATACTGGTCTCACAGGGAATGCTCAAAGCACCGACTGTATGAAGAGCCTCTATTCTTGTACGTAAGGCGGCATTGTGCCTTTTGTATTTAATTCCGATGCGATTTCTGTGTTTCATCGTCAATGTGTATGTCCAAGGAATACATTGAACCTGCAGTGGTGTATCAGAAACTAATACTGGTCTCACAGGGAATGCTCAAAGCACCGACTGTAAGAAGAGTCTCTATTCTTGTACTTAAGGCGGCATTGTGCCTTTTGTATTTAATTCCGATGCGATTTTTGTGTTTCATCGTCAATGTGAAGGTACAAGGAATACATTGTACCTGCAGTGGTGTATCGGAAACTAATACTGGTCTCACAGGGAATGCTCAAAGCACCGACTGTAAGAGGAGTCTCTATTCTTGCACTTATGGCGGCATTGTGCCATTTGTATTTAATTCCGATGTAATTTCAATGTTTCACCGCCAATGTGTATGTCTAAGGAATACATTGAACCTGCAGTGGTGTATCGGAAACTAATACTGGTCTCACAGGGAATGCTCAAAGCACCGACTGTAAGAAGAGCCTCTAGTCTTGTATTTAAGGCGGCATTGTGCCTTTTGTATTTAATTCCGATGCGATTCCTGTGTTTCATCGTCAATGTGAAGGTACAAGGAATACATTGTACCTGCAGTGGTGTATCGGAAACTAATACTGGTCTCACACGGAATGCTCAAAGCACCGACTGTAAGAGGAGTCTCTATTCTTGCACTTATGGCGGCATTGTGCCATTTGTATTTAATTCCGATGTAATATCAGTGTTTCATCGTCAATGTGTATGTCTAAGGAATACATTGAACCTGCAGTGGTGCATCGGAAACTAATACTGGCCTCACAGGGAATGCTCAAAGCACCGACTGTAAGAAGAGTCTATATTCTTGTACTTATTGCGGCATTGTGCCTTTTGTATTTAGTTCCGATTCGATCTCTGTGTTTCATCGTCAATGTGAAGGTCCAAGGAATACATTGAACCTGCATTGGTGTATCGGAAACTAATACTGGTCTCACAGGAAATGCTCAAAGCACCGACTGTAAGAAGAGACTCTATTCTTGTACTGATGGCGGCATTATGCCTTTAGTATTTAATTCCGATGCGAATTCTGTGTTTCATCGTCAATGTGAAGGTCCAAGGGATACATTGAACCTGCAGTGGTGTATCGGAAACTAATACTGGTCTCACAGGAATTGCTCAAAGCACCGACTGTAAGAAGAGACTCTATTCTTGTACTGAAGGCGGCATTATGCCTTTAGAATTTAATTCCGATGCGAATTCTGTGTTTCATCGTCAATGTGAAGGTTCAAGGAATACATTGAACCTGCAGTGGTGTATCGGAAACTAATACTGGTCTCACAGGGAAAGCTCAAAGAACCGACTGTAAGAAGAGTCTTTATTCTTGTACTTAAGGCGGCATTGTGCCTTTTGTATTTGATTCCGATGCGATTTCTGTGTTTCATCGTCAATGTGAAAGTCCAAGGAATACATTGAACCTGCAGTGGTGTATCGGATACTATTACTGGTCTCACAGGCAATGCTCAAAGCACCGACTGTAAGAAGAGTCTCTATTCTTGTACTTAAGGCGGCATTGTGCCTTTTGCATTTAATTCCGATGCGATTTCTGTGTTTCATCGTCAATGTGAAGGTACAAGGAATACATTGTACCTGCAGTGGTGTATCGGAAACTAATACTGATCTCACAGGGAATGCTCAAAGCACCGACTGTAAGAGGAGTCTCTATACTTGCACTTATGGTGGCATTGTGCCTTTTGTATTTAATTCCAATGTAATTTCAGTGTTTCATCGTCAATGTGTGTGTCTAAGTAATACATTGAAACTGCAGTGGTGTATCGGAAACTAATACTGGTCTCACAGGAAATGCTCAAAGCACCGAATGTAAGAAGAGTCTCTATTCTTGTACGTAGGGCGGCATTGTGCCTTTTGTATTTAATTCCGATGCGATTTCTGTGTTTCATCGTCAATGCGTATGTCCAAGGAATACATTGAACCTGCAGTGGTATATCGGAAACTAATACTTGTCTCACAGGGAATGCTCAAAGCACCGACTGTAAGAAGAGTCTCTATTCTTGTACGTAAGGCGGCATGGTGCCTTTTGTAATTAATTCCGATGCGATTTCTGTGTTTCATCATCAATGTGTATGTCCAAGGAATACATTGAACCTTCTGTGGTGTATCAGAAACTAATACTGGTCTCACAGGGAATGCTCAAAGCACCGACTGTAAGAGGAGTCTGTATTCTTGCACTTAAGGCGGCATTGTGCCATTTGTATTTAATTCCGATGTAATTTCAGTGTTCCATCGTCAATGTGTATGTCTAAGGAATACATTGAACCTGCAGTGGTGTATCGAAAACTAATGCTGGTCTCACAGGGAATGCTCAAAGCAGCGACTGTAAGAAGAGGCCTTATTCTTGTACCTATTGCGGCATTGTGCCTTTTGTATTTAGTTCCGATTCGATTTCTGTGTTTCATCGTCAATGCGAAGGTCCAAGGAATACATTGAACCTGCAGTGGTGTATCGGAAACTAATACTGGTCTCACAGGAAAGGATCAAAGGACAGACTCTAAGAAGTCTTACTCATCTTGCCGTTAAGGCGGCATTGTTCCTTTTGTATTAAATTCCGATGTAATTTCAGTGTTTGATCGTCAATGAGTATGTCCAAGGAATACATTGAACCTGGTGTGGTGTATCGGAAAGTAATACTGGGCTCACAGGGAAAGCTCAAAGCACCGACTGTAAGAAGAGTCTCTATTCTTGCACTTATGGCGGCATTGTGCCTTTTGTATTTAATTCCGATGTAATTTCAGTGTTTCATCGTCAATGTGTATGTCTAAGGAATTCATTGAACCTGCAGTGGTGTATCGGAAACTAATACTGGTCTCACAGGGAATGCTCAAAGCACCGACTGTAAGAAGAGTCTCTATTCTTGTACTTATTGCGGCATTGTGCATTTTATATTTAGTTCCGATGTGATTTCTGTGTTTCATCGTCAATGTGTATGTCCTAGGAATACATTGAACCTGCAGTGGTGTATCGGAAACTAATACTGGTCTCACAGGGAATGCTCAAAGCACCGACTGTAAGAGGAGTCTCTATTCTTGCACTAATGGCGGCATTGTGCCATTTGTATTTAATTCCGATGTAATTTCAATGTTTCACCGCCAATGTGGATGTCTAAGGAATACATTGAACCTGCAGTGGTGTATCGGAAACTAATACTGGTCTCACAGGGAATGCTCAAAGCACCGACTGTAAGTAGAGTCCACATTCTTGTACTTAAGGCGGCATTGTGCTATTTGTATCTAATTCCGATGCCATATCTGTGTTCCATCGTCAATGTGAAGGTCTAAGGAATACATTGAACCGGGAGTGGTGTATCGGAAACTAATACTGGTCTCACAGGGAATGCTCAAAGCACCGACTGTAAGAAGAGCCTCTATTCTTGTACGTAAGGCGGCATTGTGCCTTTTGTATTTAATTCCGATGCGATTTCTGTGTTTCATCGTCAATGTGAATGTCCAAGGAATACATTGAACCTGCAGTGGTGTATCAGAAACTAATACTGGTCTCACAGGGAATGCTCAAAGCACCGACTGTAAGAAGAGTCTCTATTCTTGTACTTAAGGCGGCATTGTGCCTTTTGTATTTAATTCCGATGCGATTTTTGTGTTTCATCGTCAATGTGAAGGTACAAGGAATACATTGTACCTGCAGTGGTGTATCGGAAACTAATACTGGTCTCACAGGGAATGCTCAAAGCACCGACTGTAAGAGGATTCTCTATTCTTGCACTTATGGCGGCATTGTGCCATTTGTATTTAATTCCGATGTAATTTCAATGTTTCACCGCCAATGTGGATGTCTAAGGAATACATTGAACCTGCAGTGGTGTATCGGAAACTAATACTGGTCTCACAGGGAATGCTCAAAGCACCGACTGTAAGAAGAGTCTCTATTCTTGTATTTAAGGCGGCATTGTGCCTTTTGTATTTAATTCCGATGCGATTCCTGTGTTTCATCGTCAATGTGAAGGTACAAGGAATACATTGTACCTGCAGTGGTGTATCGGAAACTAATACTGGTCTCACAGGGAATGCTCAAAGTACCGACTGTAAGAGGAGTCTCTATTCTTGCACTTATGGCGGCATTGTGCCATTTGTATTTAATTCCGATGTAATATCAGTGTTTTATCGTCAATGTGTATGTCTAAGGAATACATTGAACCTGCAGTGGTGCATCGGAAACTAATACTGGCCTCACAGGGAATGCTCAAAGCACCGACTGTAAGAAGAGTCTATATTCTTGTACTTATTGCGGCATTGTGCCTTTTGTATTTAGTTCCGATTCGATCTCTGTGTTTCATCGTCAATGTGAAGGTCCAATAAATACATTGAACCTGCAGTGGTGTATCGGAAACTAATACTGGTCTCACAGGAAATGCTCAAAGCACCGACTGTAGGAAGAGACTCTATTCTTGTACTGAAGGCGGCATTATGCCTTTAGTATTTAATTCCGATGCGAATTCTGTATTTCATCGTCAATGTGAAGGTCCAAGGAATACATTGAACCTGCAGTGGTGTATCGGAAACTTATACTGGTCGCACAGGAATTGCTCAAAGCACCGACTGTAAGAAGAGACTCTATTCTTGTACTGAAGGCGGCATTATGCCTTTAGAATTTAATTCCGATGCGAATTCTGTGTTTCATCGTCAATGTGAAGGTTCAAGGAATACATTGAACCTGCAGTGGTGTATCGGAAACTAATACTGGTCTCACAGGGAAAGCTCAAAGAACCGACTGTAAGAAGAGTCTCTATTCTTGTACTTAAGGCGGCATTGTGCCTTTTGTATTTGATTCCGATGCGATTTCTGTGTTTCATCGTCAATGTGAAAGTCCAAGGAATACATTGAACCTGCAGTGGTGTATCGGATACTATTACTGGTCTCACAGGCAATGCTCAATGCACCGACTGTAAGAAGAGTCTCTATTCTTGTACTTAAGGCGGCATTGTGCCTTTTGCATTTAATTCCGATTCGATTTCTGTGTTTCATCGTCAATGTGAAGGTACAAGGAATACATTGTACCTGCAGTGGTGTATCGGAAACTAATACTGATCTCACAGGGAATGCTCAAAGCACCGACTGTAAGAGGAGTCTCTATACTTGCACTAATGGAGGCATTGTGCCTTTTGTATTTAATTCCAATGTAATTTCAGTGTTTCATCGTCAATGTGTGTGTCTAAGTAATACATTGAACCTGCAGTGGCGTATCGGAAACTAATACTGGTCTCACAGGAAATGCTCAAAGCACCGACTGTAAGAAGAGTCTCTATTCTTGTGCTTATTGCGGCATTGTGCCTTTTGTATTAATTCCGAGGCGATTTCTGTGTTTCATCGTCAATGCGTATGTCCAAGGAATCCATTGAACCTGCAGTGGTGTATCGGAAACAAATACTGGTCTCACAGGTAATGCTCAAACATCGACTGTAGGAAGAGTCTCAATTCTAGTACTTAAGGCGGCATTGTGCCTTTTGTATTTAATTCCGATGCGATTTCTGTTTTTCATCGTCAATGTGTATGTCTAAGGAATACATTGAACCTGCAGTAGTGTATCGGAAACTAATACTGGTCTCACAGGGAATGCTCAAAGCACCGACTGTAAGAAGAGTCTTTATTCTTGTACTTAAGGCGGCATTGTGCCTTTTGTATTTGATTCCGATGCGATTTCTGTGTTTCATCGTCAATGTGAAAGTCCAAGGAATACATTGAACCTGCAGTGGTGTATCGGATACTATTACTGGTCTCACAGGCAATGCTCAAAGCACCGACTGTAAGAAGAGTCTCTAATCTTGTACTTAAGGCGGCATTGTGCCTTTTGCATTTAATTCCGATGCGATTTCTGTGTTTCATCGTCAATGTGAAGGTACAAGGAATACATTGTACCTGCAGTGGTGTATCGGAAACTAATACTGATCTCACAGGGAATGCTCAAAGCACCGACTATAAGAGGAGTCTCTATACTTGCACTTATGGTGGCATTGTGCCTTTTGTATTTAATTCCAATGTAATTTCAGAGTTTCATCGTCAATGTGTGTGTCTAAGTAATACATTGAAACTGCAGTGGTGTATCGGAAACTAATACTGGTCTCACAGGAAATGCCCAAAGCACCGACTGTAAGAAGAGACTCTATTCTTGTGCTTATTGCGGCATTGTGCCTTTTGTATTAATTCCGAGGCGATTTCTGTGTTTCATCGTCAATGCGTATGTCCAAGGAATCCATTGAACCTGCAGTGGTGTATCGGAAACAAATACTAGTCTCACAGGGAATGCTCAAAGCATCGACTGTAGGAAGAGTCTCAATTCTTGTACTTAAGGCGGCATTGTGCCTTTTGTATTTAATTCCGATGCGATTTCTGTGTTTCATCGTCAATGTGAAGTTCCAAGGAATACATTGTACATGCTGAGGTGTATCGGAAACTAATACTGGTCTCACAGGGAATGCTCAAAGCACCGACTGTAAGAAGGGTCTCTATTCTTGTACGTAGGGCGGCATTGTGCCTTTTGTATTTAATTCCGATGCGATTTCTGTGTTTCATCGTCAATGCGTATGTCCAAGGAATACATTGAACCTGCAGTGGTATATCGGAAACTAATACTTGTCTCACAGGGAATGCTCAAAGCACCGACTGTAAGAAGAGTCTCTATTCTTGTACGTAAGGCGGCATGGTGCCTTTTGTAATTAATTGCGATGCGATTTCTGTGTTTCATCGTCAATGTGTATGTCCAAGGAATACATTGACCCTTCTGTGGTGTATCAGAAACTAATACTGGTCTCACAGGGAATGCTCAAAGCACCGACTGTAAGAGGAGTCTGTATTCTTGCACTTAAGGCGGCATTGTGCCATTTGTATTTAATTCCGATGTAATTTCAGTGTTCCATCGTCAATGTGTATGTCTAAGGAATACATTGAACCTGCAGTGGTGTATCGAAAACTAATGCTGGTCTCACAGGGAATGCTCAAAGCAGCGACTGTAAGAAGAGGCTCTATTCTTGTACTTATTGCGGCATTGTGCCTTTTGTATTTAGTTCCGATTCGATTTCTGTGTTTCATCGTCAATGCGAAGGTCCAAGGAATACATTGAACCTGCAGTGGTGTATCGGAAACTAATACTGGTCTCACAGGAAAGGATCAAAGGACAGACTCTAAGAAGTCTTACTCATCTTGCCGTTAAGGCGGCATTGTTCCTTTTGTATTAAATTCCGATGTAATTTCAGTGTTTGATCGTCAATGAGTATGTCCAAGGAATACATTGAACCTGGTGTGGTGTATCGGAAAGTAATACTGGGCTCACAGGGAAAGCTCAAAGCACCGACTGTAAGAAGAGTCTCTATTCTTGCACTTATGGCGGCATTGTGCCTTTTGTATTTAATTCCGATGTAATTTCAGTGTTTCATCGTCAATGTGTATGTCTAAGGAATTCATTGAACCTGCAGTGGTGTATCAGAAACTAATACTGGTCTCACAGGGAATGCTCAAAGCACCGACTGTAAGAAGAGTCTCTATTCTTGTACTTATTGCGGCATTGTGCATTTTATATTTAGTTCCGATGTGATTTCTGTGTTTAATCGTCAATGTGTATGTCCTAGGAATACATTGAACCTGCAGTGGTGTATCAGAAACTAATACTGGTCTCACAGGGAATGCTCAAAGCACCGACTGTAAGAAGAGTCTCTATTCTTGTACTTAAGGCGGCATTGTGCATTTTGTATTTAATTCCGATGCGATTTTTGTGTTTCATCGTCAATGTGAAGGTACAAGGAATACATTGTACCTGCAGTGGTGTATCGGAAACTAATACTGGTCTCACAGGGAATGCTCAAAGCACCGACTGTAAGAGGAGTCTCTATTCTTGCACTTATGGCGGCATTGTGCCATTTGTATTTAATTCCGATGTAATTTCAATGTTTCACCGCCAATGTGGATGTCTAAGGAATACATTGAACCTGCAGTGGTGTATCGGAAACTAATACTGGTCTCACAGGGAATGCTCAAAGCACCGACTGTAAGTAGAGTCCACATTCTTGTACTTAAGGCGGCATTGTGCCATTTGTATCTAATTCCGATGCCATATCTGTGTTCCATCGTCAATGTGAAGGTCTAAGGAATACATTGAACCGGGAGTGGTGTATCGGAAACTAATACTGGTCTCACAGGGAATGCTCAAAGCACCGACTGTAAGAAGAGCCTCTATTCTTGTACGTAAGGCGGCATTGTGCCTTTTGTATTTAATTCCGATGCGGATTTTGTGTTTCATCGTCAATGTGAATGTCCAAGGAATACATTAAACCTGCAGTGGTGTATCGGAAACTAATACTGGTCTCACAGGGAATGCTCAAAGCACCGACTGTAAGAAGGGTCTCTATTCTTGTACTTAAGGCGGCATTGTGCCTTTTGTATTTAATTCCGATGCGATTTTTGTGTTTCATCGTCAATGTGAAGGTACAAGGAATACATTGTACCTGCAGTGGTGTATCGGAAACTAATACTGGTCTCACAGGGAATGCTCAAAGCACCGACTGTAAGAGGAGTCTCTATTCTTGCACTTATGGCGGCATTGTGCCATTTGTATTTAATTCCGATGTAATTTCAATGTTTCACCGCCAATGTGGATGTCTAAGGAATACATTGAACCTGCAGTGGTGTATCGGAAACTAATACTGGTCTCACAGGGAATGCTCAAAGCACCGACTGTAAGAAGAGTCTCTATTCTTGTATTTAAGGCGGCATTGTGCCTTTTGTATTTAATTCCGATGCGATTCCTGTGTTTCATCGTCAATGTGAAGGTACAAGGAATACATTGTACCTGCAGTGGTGTATCGGAAACTAATACTGGTCTCACAGGGAATGCTCAAAGCACCGACTGTAAGAGGAGTCTCTATTCTTGCACTTATGGCGGCATTGTGCCATTTGTATTTAATTCCGATGTAATATCAGTGTTTCATCGTCAATGTGTATGTCTAAGGAATACATTGAACCTGCAGTGGTGCACCGGAAACTAATACTGGCCTCACAGGGAATGCTCAAAGCACCGACTGTAAGTAGAGTCCACATTCTTGTACTTAAGGCGGCATTGTGCCATTTGTATCTAATTCCGATGCCATATCTGTGTTCCATCGTCAATGTGAAGGTCTAAGGAATACATTGAACCGGGAGTGGTGTATCGGAAACTAATACTGGTCTCACAGGGAATGCTCAAAGCACCGACTGTAAGAAGAGCCTCTATTCTTGTACGTAAGGCGGCATTGTGCCTTTTGTATTTAATTCCGATGCGGATTCTGTGTTTCATCGTCAATGTGAATGTCCAAGGAATACATTAAACCTGCAGTGGTGTATCGGAAACTAATACTGGTCTCACAGGGAATGCTCAAAGCACCGACTGTAAGAAGGGTCTCTATTCTTGTACTTAAGGCGGCATTGTGCCTTTTGTATTTAATTCCGATGCGATTTTTGTGTTTCATCGTCAATGTGAAGGTACAAGGAATACATTGTACCTGCAGTGGTGTATCGGAAACTAATACTGGTCTCACAGGGAATGCTCAAAGCACCGACTGTAAGAGGAGTCTCTATTCTTGCACTTATGGCGGCATTGTGCCATTTGTATTTAATTCCGATGTAATTTCAATGTTTCACCGCCAATGTGGATGTCTAAGGAATACATTGAACCTGCAGTGGTGTATCGGAAACTAATACTGGTCTCACAGGGAATGCTCAAAGCACCGACTGTAAGAAGAGTCTCTATTCTTGTATTTAAGGCGGCATTGTGCCTTTTGTATTTAATTCCGATGCGATTCCTGTGTTTCATCGTCAATGTGAAGGTACAAGGAATACGTTGTACCTGCAGTGGTGTATCGGAAACTAATACTGGTCTCACAGGGAATGCTCAAAGCACCGACTGTAAGAGGAGTCTCTATTCTTGCACTTATGGCGGCATTGTGCCATTTGTATTTAATTCCGATGTAATATCAGTGTTTCATCGTCAATGTGTATGTCTAAGGAATACATTGAACCTGCAGTGGTGCACCGGAAACTAATACTGGCCTCACAGGGAATGCTCAAAGCACCGACTGTAAGAAGAGTCTATATTCTTGTACTTATTGCGGCATTGTGCCATTTGTATTTAGTTCCGATTCGATCTCTGTGTTTCATCGTCAATGTGAAGGTCCAAGGAATACATTGAACCAGCAGTGGTGTATCGGAAACTAATACTGGTCTCACAGGAAATGCTCAAAGCACCGACTGTAAGAAGAGACTCTATTCTTGTACTGAAGGCGGCATTATGACTTTAGTATTTAATTCCGATGCGAATTCTGTATTTCATCGTCAATGTGAAGGTCCAAGGAATACATTGACCCTGCAGTGGTGTATCGGATACTAATACTCGTCTCACAGGAATTGCTCAAAGCACCGACTGTAAGAAGAGACTCTATTCTTGTACTGAAGGCGGCATTATGCCTTTAGAATTTAATTCCGATGCGAATTCTGTGTTTCATCGTCAATGTGAAGGTTCAAGGAATACATTGAACCTGCAGTGGTGTATCGGAAACTAATACGGGTCTCACAGGGAAAGCTCAAAGAACCGACTGTAAGAAGAGTCTCTATTCTTGTACTTAAGGCGGCATTGTGCCTTTTGTATTTGATTCCGATGCGATTTCTGTGTTTCATCGTCAATGTGAAAGTCCAAGGAATACATTGAACTTGCAGTGGTGTATCGGATACTATTACTGGTCTCACAGGCAATGCTCAAAGCACCGACTGTAAGAAGAGTCTCTATTCTTGTACTTAAGGCGGCATTGTGCCTTTTGCATTTAATTCCGATTCGATTTCTGTGTTTCATCGTCAATGTGAAGGTACAAGGAATACATTGTACCTGCAGTGGTGTATCGGAAACTAATACTGATCTCACAGGGAATGCTGAAAGCACCGACTGTAAGAGGAGTCTCTATACTTGCACTAATGGTGGCATTGTGCCTTTTGTATTTAATTCCAATGTAATTTCAGTGTTTCATCGTCAATGTGTGTGTCTAAGTAATACATTGAACCTGCAGTGGTGTATCGGAAACTAATACTGGTCTCACAGGAAATGCTCAAAGCACCGACTGTAAGAAGAGTCTCTATTCTTGTGCTTATTGCGGCATTTTGCCTTTTGTATTAATTCCGAGGCGATTTCTGTGATTCATCGTCAATGCGTATGTCCAAGGAATCCATTGAACCTGCAGTGGTGTATCGGAAACAAATACTGGTCTCACAGGTAATGCTCAAACATCGACTGTAGGAAGAGTCTCAATTCTTGTACTTAAGGCGGCATTGTGCCTTTTGTATTTAATTCCGATGCGATTTCTGTTTTTCATCGTCAATGTGTATGTCTAAGGAATACATTGAACCTGCAGTAGTGTATCGGAAACTAATACTGGTCTCACAGGGAATGCTCAAAGCACCGACTGTAAGAAGAGTCTCTATTCTTGTACTTAAAGCGGCATTGTGCCTTTTGTATTTAATTCCGATGCGATTTCTGTGTTTCATCGTCAATGTGTATGTCCAAGGAATACATTGAACCTGCAGTGGTGTATCAGAAACTAATACTGGTCTCACAGGGAATGCTCAAAACACCGACTGTAAGAAGAGTCTCTATTCTTGTACTTAAAGCGGCATTGTGCCTTTTGTATTTAATTCCGATGCGATTACTGTGTTCCATCGTCAATGTGACGGTACAAGGAATACATTGTACCTGCAGTGGTGTATCGGAAACAAATACTGATCTCACAGGGAATGCTCAAAGCACCGACTGTAAGAGGAGTCTCTATACTTGCACTTACGGTGGCATTGTGCCTTTAGTATTTAATTCCAATGTAATTTCTGTGTTTCATCGTCAATGTGTATGTCTAAGGAATACATTGAACCTGCAGTGGTGTATCGGAAACTAATACCGGCCTCACAGGGAATGCTCAAAGCACCGAATGTAAGAAGAGTCTCTATTCTTGTACGTAGGGCGGCATTGTGCCTTTTGTATTTAATTCCGATGCGATTTCTGTGTTTCATCGTCAATGCGTATGTCCAAGGAATACATTGAACCTGCAGTGGTTTATCGGTAACTAATACTGGTCTCACAGGGAATGCTCAAAGCACCGACTGTAAGAAGAGTCTCTATTCCTGTACTTAAGGCGGCATTGTGCCTTTTGTATTTAATTCCGATGCGATTTCTGTGTTTCATCGTCAATGCGAAGGTAGAAGGAATACATTGAACCTGCAGTGGTGTATCGGAAACTAATACTGGTCTCACAGGAAAGGATCAAAGCACAGACTCTAAGAAGTCTCACTCATCTTGCAGTTAAGGCGGCATTGTTCCTTTTGTATTTAATTCCGATGTAATTTCAGTGTTTCATCGTCAATGAGTATGTCCAAGGAATACATTGAACCTGGAGTGGTTTATCGGAAACTAATACTGGTCTCACAGGGAATGCTCAAAGCACCGACTGTAAGAAGAGTCTCTATTCTTGTACGAAAGGCGGCATTGTGCCATTTGTATTTAATTCCGATGTAATATCAGTGTTTCATCGTCAATGTGTATGTCTAAGGAATACATTGAACCTGCAGTGGTGTATCGGAAACTATTACTGGTCTCACAGGCAATGCTCAAAGCACCGACTGTAAGAAGAGTCTCTATTCTTGTACTTATTGCGGCATTGTGCCTTTTGTATTTATTTCCGATTCGATTTCTGTGTTTCATTGTCAATGCGAAGGTCCAAGGAATACATTGAACCTGCAGTGGTGTATCGGAAACTAATACTGGTCTCACAGGAAAGGATCAAAGCACAGACCTTAAGAAGTCTTACTCATCTTGCCGTTAAGGTGGCATTGTTCCTTTAGTATTTAATTCCGATGTAATTTCAGTGTTTCATCGTCAATGAGTATGTCCAAGGAATACATTGAACCTGGAGTGGTGTATCGGAAACTAATACTGGTCTCACAGGGAAGGATCAAAGCAAAGACTCTAAGAAGTCTCACTCATCTTGCAGTTAAGGCGGCATTGTTCCTTTTCTATTTAATTCCGATGTAATTTCAGTGTTTCATCGTCAATGAGTATGTCCAAGCAATACATTGAACCTGCAGTGGTATATCGGAAACTAATACTGGTCTCACAGGGAATGCTCAAAGCACCGACTGTAAGAAGAGTCTCTATTCTTGTACTTAAAGCGGCATTGTGCCTTTTGTATTTAATTCCGATGCGATTACTGTGTTCCATCGTCAATGTGACGGTACAAGGAATACATTGTACCTGCAGTGGTGTATCGGAAACTAATACTGATCTCACAGGGAATGCTGAAAGCACCGACTGTAAGAGGAGTCTCTATACTTGCACTAATGGTGGCATTGTGCCTTTTGTATTTAATTCCGATGTAATTTCAGTGTTTCATCGTCAATGTGTGTGTCTAAGTAATACATTGAACCTGCAGTGGTGTATCGGAAACTAATACTGGTCTCACAGGAAATGCTCAAAGCACCGACTGTAAGAAGAGTCTCTATTCTTGTGCTTATTGCGGCATTTTGCCTTTTGTATTAATTCCGAGGCGATTTCTGTGATTCATCGTCAATGCGTATGTCCAAGGAATCCATTGAACCTGCAGTGGTGTATCGGAAACAAATACTGGTCTCACAGGTAATGCTCAAACATCGACTGTAGGAAGAGTCTCAATTCTTGTACTTAAGGCGGCATTGTGCCTTTTGTATTTAATTCCGATGCGATTTCTGTTTTTCATCGTCAATGTGTATGTCTAAGGAATACATTGAACCTGCAGTAGTGTATCGGAAACTAATACTGGTCTCACAGGGAATGCTCAAAGCACCGACTGTAAGAAGAGTCTCTATTCTTGTACTTAAAGCGGCATTGTGCCTTTTGTATTTAATTCCGATGCGATTTCTGTGTTTCATCGTCAATGTGTATGTCCAAGGAATACATTGAACCTGCAGTGGTGTATCAGAAACTAATACTGGTCTCACAGGGAATGCTCAAAGCACCGACTGTAAGAAGAGTCTCTATTCTTGTACTTAAAGCGGCATTGTGCCTTTTGTATTTAATTCCGATGCGATTACTGTGTTCCATCGTCAATGTGACGGTACAAGGAATACATTGTACCTGCAGTGGTGTATCGGAAACAAATACTGATCTCACAGGGAATGCTCAAAGCACCGACTGTAAGAGGAGTCTCTATACTTGCACTTACGGTGGCATTGTGCCTTTAGTATTTAATTCCAATGTAATTTCTGTGTTTCATCGTCAATGTGTATGTCTAAGGAATACATTGAACCTGCAGTGGTGTATCGGAAACTAATACCGGCCTCACAGGGAATGCTCAAAGCACCGAATGTAAGAAGAGTCTCTATTCTTGTACGTAGGGCGGCATTGTGCCTTTTGTATTTAATTCCGATGCGATTTCTGTGTTTCATCGTCAATGCGTATGTCCAAGGAATACATTGAACCTGCAGTGGTTTATCGGTAACTAATACTGGTCTCACAGGGAATGCTCAAAGCACCGACTGTAAGAAGAGTCTCTATTCCTGTACTTAAGGCGGCATTGTGCCTTTTGTATTTAATTCCGATGCGATTTCTGTGTTTCATCGTCAATGCGAAGGTAGAAGGAATACATTGAACCTGCAGTGGTGTATCGGAAACTAATACTGGTCTCACAGGAAAGGATCAAAGCACAGACTCTAAGAAGTCTCACTCATCTTGCAGTTAAGGCGGCATTGTTCCTTTTGTATTTAATTCCGATGTAATTTCAGTGTTTCATCGTCAATGAGTATGTCCAAGGAATACATTGAACCTGGAGTGGTTTATCGGAAACTAATACTGGTCTCACAGGGAATGCTCAAAGCACCGACTGTAAGAAGAGTCTCTATTCTTGTACGAAAGGCGGCATTGTGCCATTTGTATTTAATTCCGATGTAATATCAGTGTTTCATCGTCAATGTGTATGTCTAAGGAATACATTGAACCTGCAGTGGTGTATCGGAAACTATTACTGGTCTCACAGGCAATGCTCAAAGCACCGACTGTAAGAAGAGTCTCTATTCTTGTACTTATTGCGGCATTGTGCCTTTTGTATTTATTTCCGATTCGATTTCTGTGTTTCATTGTCAATGCGAAGGTCCAAGGAATACATTGAACCTGCAGTGGTGTATCGGAAACTAATACTGGTCTCACAGGAAAGGATCAAAGCACAGACCTTAAGAAGTCTTACTCATCTTGCCGTTAAGGTGGCATTGTTCCTTTAGTATTTAATTCCGATGTAATTTCAGTGTTTCATCGTCAATGAGTATGTCCAAGGAATACATTGAACCTGGAGTGGTGTATCGGAAACTAATACTGGTCTCACAGGGAAGGATCAAAGCAAAGACTCTAAGAAGTCTCACTCATCTTGCAGTTAAGGCGGCATTGTTCCTTTTCTATTTAATTCCGATGTAATTTCAGTGTTTCATCGTCAATGAGTATGTCCAAGCAATACATTGAACCTGCAGTGGTATATCGGAAACTAATACTGGTCTCACAGGAAATGCTCAAAGCACCGACTGTAAGAAGAGTCTCTATTCTTGTACTTAAGGCGGCATTGTGCCTTTTGCATTTAATTCCGATGCGATTTCTGTGTTTCATCGTCAATGTGAAGGTACAAGGAATACATTGTACCTGCTTTGGTGTATCGGAAACTAATACTGATCTCACAGGAAATGTTCAAAGCACCGACTGTAAGAGGAGTCTCTATACTTGCACTTATGGTGGCATTGTGCCTTTTGTATTTAATTCCAATGTAATTTCAGTGTTTCATCGTCAATGTGTATGTCTAAGGAATACATTGAACCTTCAGTGGTGTATCGGAAACTAATACTGGTCTCACAGGAAATGCTCAAAGCACCGACTGTAAGAAGAGTCTCTATTCTTGTGCTTATTGCGGCAATGTGCCTTTTGTATTAATTCCGAGGCGATTTCTGTGTTTCATCGTCAATGCGTATGTCCAAGGAATCCATTGAACCTGCAGTGGTGTATCGGAAACTAATACTGGTCTCACAGGGAATGCTCAAAGCATCGACTGTAGGAAGAGTCTCAATTCTTGTACTTAAGGCGGCATTGTGCCTTTTGTATTTAATTCCGATGCGATTTCTGTGTTTCATCGTCAATGTGAAGTTACAAGGAATACATTGTACCTGCTGAGGTGTATCAGAAACAAATACTGGTCTCACAGGGAATGCTCAATGCAACGACTGTAAGAAGTGTCTCTATTCTGGCACTTATGGCGGCATTGTGCCTTTTGAGTTTAATTCCGATGCGATTTCTGTGTTTCATTGTCAATGTGGATGTCTAAGGAATACATTGAACCTGCAGTGGTGTATCGGAAACTAATACTGGTCTCACAGGAAAGGATCAAAGCACAGACTCTAAGAAGTCTCACTCATCTTGCAGTTAAGGCGGCATTGTTCCTTTTGTATTTAATTCCGATGTAATTTCAGTGTTTCGTCGTCAATGAGTATGTCCAAGGAATACATTGAACTTGGAGTGGTGTATCGGAAACTAATACTGGTCTCACAGGGAATGCTCAAAGCACCGACTGTAAGAAGAGTCTCTATTCTTGTACGAAAGGCGGCATTGTGCCTTTTGTATTTAATTCCGATGCGATTTCTGTGTATCATCGTCAATGTGTATGTCCAAGGAATACGTTGAACCTGCAGTGGTGTATCAGAAACTAATACTGGTCTCACAGGGAATGCTCAAAGCACCGACTGTAAGAAGAGTCTCTATTCTTGTACTTAAGGCGGCATTGTGCCTTTTGTATTTAATTCCGATGCGATTTCTGTGTTTCATCGTCAATGTGAAGGTACAAGGAATACATTGTACCTGCAGTGGTGTATCGGAAACTAATACTGGTCTCACAGGGAATGCTCATATCACCGACTGTAAGAGGCGTCTCTATTCTTGCACTTATGGCGGCATTGTGCCATTTGTATTTAATTCCGATGTAATTTCAATGTTTCATCGCCAATGTGTATGTCTAAGGAAGACATTGAACCTGCAGTGGTGTATCGGAAACTAATACTGGTCTCACAGGGAATGCTCAAAACACCGACTGTAAGAAGAGTCTCTATTCTTGTACTTATTGCGGCATTGTGCCTTTTGTATTTAGTTCCGATTCGATTTCTGTGTTCCATTGCCAATGCGAAGGTCCAAGGAATACATTGAACCTGCAGTGTTGTATCGGAAACTAATACTGGTCTCACAGGAAAGGATCAAAGCACAGACCTTAAGAAGTCTTACTCATCTTGCCGATAAGGCGGCATTGTTCCTTTTGTATTTAATTCCGATGTAATTTCAGTGTTTCATCGTCAATGAGTATGTCCAAGGAATACATTGAACCTGGAGTGGTGTATCGGAAACTAATACTGGTCTCACAGGGAAAGCTCAAAGCACCGACTGTAAGAAGAGTCTCTATTCTTGCACTTATGGCGGCATTGTGCCTTTTGTATTTAATTCCGATGTAATTTCAGTGTTTCATCGTCAATGTGTATGTCTAAGGAATTCATTGAACCTGCAGTGGTGTATCGGAAACTAATACTGGTCTCACAGGGAATGCTCAAAACACCGACTGTAAGATGAGTCTCTATTCTTGTACGTTAGGCGGCATTGTGCCTTTTGTATTTAATTCCGATGCGATTTCTATGTTTTATCGTCAGTGTGTATGTCCAAGCAATACATTGAACCTGCAGTGGTGTATCGGAAACTAATACTGGTCTCACATGAAATGCTCAAAGCACCGACTGTAAGAAGAGACTCTATTCTTGCACTGAAGGCGGCATTATGCCTTTAGTATTTAATTCCGATGCGAATTCAGTGTTTCATCGTCAATGTGAAGGTCCAAAGAATACATTGAACCTGCAGTGGTGTATCGGAAACTAATACTGTTCTCACAGGGAAAGCTCAAAGAACCGACTGTAAGAAGAGTCTCTATTCTTGTACTTTAGGCGGCATTGTGCCTTTTGTATTTGACTCCGATGCGATTTCTGTGTTTCATCGTCAATGCGTATGTCCAATAAATCCATTGAACCTGCAGTGGTGTATCGGAAACTAATACTGGTCTCACAGGGAATGCTCAAAGCATCGACTGTAGGAAGAGTCTCAATTCTTGTACTTAAGGCGGCATTGTGCCTTTTGTATTTAATTCCGATGCGATTTCTGTGTTTCATCGTCAATGTGAAGTTCCAAGGAATACATTGTACATGCTGAGGTGTATCGGAAACTAATACTGGTCTCACAGGGAATGCTCAAAGCACCGACTGTAAGAAGGGTCTCTATTCTGGCACTTATGGCGGCATTGTGCCTTTTGAGTTTAATTCCGATGCGATTTCTGTGTTTCATCGTCAATGTGTATGTCCAAGGAATACATGGAAACCTGCAGTGGTGTATCAGAAACTAATACTGGTCTCACAGGAAAGGATCAAAGCACAGAACTTAAGAAGTGTTACTCATCTTGCCGTTAAGGCGGCATTGTTCCTTTTGTATTTAATTCAGATGTAATTTCAGTGTTTCATCGTCAATGAGTATGTCCAAGGAATACATTGAACCTCTAGTGGTGTATCGGAAACTAATACTGGTCTCACATGGAAAGCTCAAAGCACCGACTGTAAGAAGAGACTCTATTCTTGCACTTATGGCGGCATTGTGCCTTTTGTATTTAATTCCGATGTAATTTCAGTGTTTCATCGTCAATGTGTATGTCCAAGGAATACATTGAACCTGGAGTTGTGTATCGGAAACTAATACTGGTCTCACAGGGAATGCTCAAAGCACCGACTGTAAGAAGAGTCTCTATTCTTGTACGAAAGGCGGCATTGTGCCTTTTGTATTTAATTCCGATGCGATTTCTGTGTTTCATCGTCAATGTGTATGTCCAAGGAATACATTGAACCTGCAGTGGTGTATCAGAAACTAATACTGGTCTCACAGGGAATGCTCAAAGCACCGACTGTAAGAAGAGTCTCTATTCTTGTACTTAAGGCGGCATTGTGCCTTTTGTATTTAATTCCGATGCGATTTCTGTGTTTCATCGTCAATGTGAAGGTACAAGGAATACATTGTACCTGCAGTAATGTATCGGAAACTAATACTGGTCTCACAGGGAATGCTCAAAGCACCGACTGTAAGAGGAGTCTCTATTCTTGCACTTATGGCGGCATTGTGCCATTTGTATTTAATTCCGATGTAATTTCAATGTTTCATCGCCAATGTGTATGTCTAAGGAATACATTGAACCTGCAGTGTTGTATCGGAAACTAATACTGGTCTCACGGGGAATGCTCAAAGCTCCGACTGTAAGAAGAGTCTCTATTCTTGTACTTATTGCGGCATTGTGCCTTTTGTATTTAGTTCCGATTCGATTTTTGTGTTTCATTGTCAATGCGAAGGTCCAAGGAATACATTGAACCTGCAGTGGTGTATCGGAAACTAATACTGGTCTCACAGGAAAGGATCAAAGCACAGACCTTAAGAAGTCTTACTCATCTTGCCGTTAAGGCGGCATTGTTCCTTTTGTATTTAATTCCGATGTAATTTCAGTGTTTCATCGTCAATGAGTATGTCCAAGGAATACATTGAACCTGGAGTGGTGTATCGGAAACTAATACTGGTCTCACAGGGAAAGATCAAAACACCGACTGTAAGAAGAGTCTCTACTCTTGCACTTATGGCGTCATTGTGCCTTTTGTATTTAATTCCGATGTAATTTCAGTGTTTCATCGTCAATGTGTACGTCTAAGGAATTCATTGAACCTGCAGTTGTGTATCGGAAACTAATACTGGTCTCACAGGGAATGCTCACGGCACCGACTGTTAGAAGAGTCTCTACTCTTGTACTTATTGCGGTATTGTGCATTTTGTATTTAGTTCCGATGTGATTTCTGTGTTTCATCGTCAATGCGAAGGTCCAAGGAATACATTGAACCTGCAGTGGCGTATCGGAAACTAATACAGGTCTCACAGGAAAGGATCAAAGCACAGACTCTAAGAAGTCTCACTCATCTTGCAGTTAAGGCGGCATTGTTCCTTTTCTATTTAATTCCGATGTAATTTCAGTGTTTCATCGTCAATGAGTATGTCCAAGGAATACATTGAACCTGGAGTGGTGTATCGGAAACTAATACTGGTCTGACAGGGAATGCTCAAAGCACCGACTGTAAGAAGAGACTCTATTCTTGTACGAAAGGCGGCATTGTGCCTTTTGTATTTAATTCCGATGCGATTTCTGTGTTTCATCGTCAATGTGTATGTCCAAGGAATACATTGAACCTGCAGTGGTGTATCAGAAACTAATACTGGTCTCACAGGGAATGCTCAAATCAATGACTGTAAGAAGAGTCTCTATTCTTGTACTTAAGGCGACATTGTGCCTTTTGTATTTAATTCCGATGCGATTTCTGTGTTTCATCGTCAATGTGAAGGTACAAGGAATACATTGTACCTGCAGTGGTGTATCGGAAACTAATACTGGTCTCACAGGGAATGCTCAAAGCACCGACTGTAAGAAGGGTCGCTATTCTGGCACTTATGGCGGCATTGTGCATTTCGAGTTTAATTCCGATGCGATTTCTGTGTTTCATTGTCAATGTGTATGTCTAAGGAATACATTGAACCTGCAGTGGTGTATCGGAAACTAATACCGGTCTCACAGGGAATGCTCAAAGCACCGAATGTAAGAAGAGTCTCTATTCTTGTACGTAGGGCGGCATTGTGCCTTTTGTATTTAATTCCGATGCGATTTCTGTGTTTCGTCGTCAATGCGTATGTCCAAGGAATACATAGAACCTGCAGTGGTATATTGGAAACTAATACTGGTCTCACAGGGAATGCTCAAAGCACCGACTGTAAGAAGAGTCTCTATTCTTGTACTTATTGCGGCATTGTGCCTTTTGTATTTATTTCCGATTCGATTTCTGTGTTTCATTGTCAATGCGAAGGTCCAAGGAATACATTGAACCTGCAGTGGTGTATCGGAAACTAATACTGGTCTCACAGGAAAGGATCAAAGCACAGACCTTAAGAAGTCTTACTCATCTTGCCGTTAAGATGGCATTGTTCCTTTAGTATTTAATTCCGATGTAATTTCAGTGTTTCATCGTCAATGAGTATATCCAAGGAATACATTGAACCTGGAGTGGTGTATCGGAAACTAATACTGGTCTCACAGGAAAGGATCAAAGCAAAGACTCTAAGAAGTCTCACTCATCTTGCAGTTAAGGCGGCATTGTTCCTTTTCTATTTAATTCCGATGTAATTTCAGTGTTTCATCGTCAATGAGTATGTCCAAGCAATACATTGAACCTGCAGTGGTATATCGGAAACTAATACTGGTCTCACAGGAAATGCTCAAAGCACCGACTGTAAGAAGAGTCTCTATTCTTGTACTTAAGGCGGCATTGTGCCTTTTGCATTTAATTCCGATGCGATTTCTGTGTTTCATCGTCAATGTGAAGGTACAAGGAATACATTGTACCTGCTTTGGTGTATCGGAAACTAATACTGATCTCACAGGAAATGCTCAAAGCACCGTCTGTAAGAGGAGTCTCTATACTTGCACTTATGGTGGCATTGTGCCTTTTGTATTTAATTCCAATGTAATTTCAGTGTTTCATCGTCAATGTGTATGTCTAAGGAATACATTGAACCTTCAGTGGTGTATCAGAAACTAATACTGGTCTCACAGGAAATGCTCAAAGCAAAGACTCTAAGAAGTCTCACTCATCTTGCAGTTAAGGCGGCATTGTTCCTTTTCTATTTAATTCCGATGTAATTTCAGTGTTTCATCGTCAATGAGTATGTCCAAGCAATACATTGAACCTGCAGTGGTATATCGGAAACTAATACTGGTCTCACAGGAAATGCTCAAAGCACCGACTGTAAGAAGAGACTCTATTCTTGTGCTTATTGCGGCAATGTGCCTTTTGTATTAATTCCGAGGCGATTTCTGTGTTTCATCGTCAATGCGTATGTCCAAGGAATCCATTGAACCTGCAGTGGTGTATCGGAAACTAATACTGGTCTCACAGGGAATGCTCAAAGCATCGACTGTAGGAAGAGTCTCAATTCTTGTACTTAAGGCGGCATTGTGCCTTTTGTATTTAATTCCGATGCGATTTCTGTGTTTCATCGTCAATGTGAAGTTACAAGGAATACATTGTACCTGCTGAGGTGTATCAGAAACAAATACTGGTCTCACAGGGAATGCTCAAAGCAACGACTGTAAGAAGTGTCTCTATTCTGGCACTTATGGCGGCATTGTGCCTTTTGAGTTTAATTCCGATGCGTTTTCTGTGTTTCATTGTCAATGTGGATGTCTAAGGAATACATTGAACCTGCAGTGGTGTATCGGAAACGAATACTGGTCTCACAGGAAAGGATCAAAGCACAGACTCTAAGAAGTCTCACTCATCTTGCAGTTAAGGCGGCATTGTTCCTTTTGTATTTTATTCCGATGTAATTTCAGTGTTTCATCGTCAATGAGTATGTCCAAGGAATACATTGAACTTGGAGTGGTGTATCGGAAACTAATACTGGTCTCACAGGGAATGCTCAAAGCACCGACTGTAAGAAGAGTCTCTATTCTTGTACGAAAGGCGGCATTGTGCCTTTTGTATTTAATTCCGATGCGATTTCTGTGTATCATCGTCAATGTGTATGTCCAAGGAATACGTTGAACCTGCAGTGGTGTATCAGAAACTAATACTGGTCTCACAGGGAATGCTCAAAGCACCGACTGTAAGAAGAGTCTCTATTCTTGTACTTAAGGCGGCATTGTGCCTTTTGTATTTAATTCCGATGCGATTTCTGTGTTTCATCGTCAATGTGAAGGTACAAGGAATACATTGTACCTGCAGTGGTGTATCGGAAACTAATACTGGTCTCACAGGGAATGCTCATATCACCGACTGTAAGAGGCGTCTCTATTCTTGCACTTATGGCGGCATTGTGCCATTTGTATTTAATTCCGATGTAATTTCAATGTTTCATCGCCAATGTGTATGTCTAAGGAAGACATTGAACCTGCAGTGGTGTATCGGAAACTAATACTGGTCTCACAGGGAATGCTCAAAGCACCGACTGTAAGAAGAGTTTCTATTCTTGTACTTATTGCGGCATTGTGCCTTTTGTATTTAGTTCCGATTCGATTTCTGTGTTTCATTGCCAATGCGAAGGTCCAAGGAATACATTGAACCTGCAGTGTTGTATCGGAAACTAATACTGGTCTCACAGGAAAGGATCAAAGCACAGACCTTAAGAAGTCTTACTCATCTTGCCGTTAAGGCGGCATTGTTCCTTTTGTATTTAATTCCGATGTAATTTCAGTGTTTCATCGTCAATGAGTATGTCCAAGGAATACATTGAACCTGGAGTGGTGTATCGGAAACTAATACTGGTCTCACAGGGAAAGCTCAAAGCACCGACTGTAAGAAGAGTCTCTAATCTTGCACTTATGGCGGCATTGTGCCTTTTGTATTTAATTCCGATGTAATTTCAGTGTTTCATCGTCAATGTGTATGTCTAAGGAATTCATTGAACCTGCAGTGGTGTATCGGAAACTAATACTGGTCTCACAGGGAATGCTCAAGGCACCGACTGTAAGAAGAGTCTCTACTCTTGTACTTATTGCGGTATTGTGCATTTTCTATTTAGTTCCGATGTGATTTCTGTGTTTCATCGTCAATGTGTATGTCCAAACAATACATTGAACCTGCAGTGGTGTATCGGAAACTAATACTGGTCTCACAGGAAATGCTCAAAGCACCGACTGTAAGAAGAGACTCTATTCTTGTACTGAAGGCGGCATTATGCCTTTAGTATTTAATTCCGATGCAAATTCTGTGTTTCATCGTCAATGTGATGGTACAAGGAATACATTGTACCTGCAGTGGTGTATCGGAAACTAATATTGCTCTCACAGGGAATGCTCAAAGCACCGACTGTAATTGGAGTCTCTATTCTTGCACTTATGGCGGCATTGGGCCATTTGTATTTAATTCCGATGTAATATCAGCGTTTCATCGTCAATGTGTATGTCTAAGGAGTACATTGAACCTGCAGTGATGTATCGGAAACTAATACTGGTCTCACAGGGAATGCACAAAGCACCGACTGTAAGAAGAGTCTCTATTCTTGTACTTATTGCAGCATTGTGCCTTTTGTATTTAGTTCAAATTCGATCTCTGTGTTTCATCGTCAATGCGATGGCCCAAGGAAGACATTGTACCTGCAATGGTGTATTGGAAACTAATACTGGTCTCACAGGAAAGGATCAGAGCACAGACTCTAAGAAGCCTCACTTATCTTGCCGTTAAGGCGGAATTGTTCCTTTTGAATTTAATTCCGATGTAATTTCAGTGTTCCATCGTCAATGAGTATGTCCAAGGAATACATTGAACCTGGTGTGGTATATCGGAAACTAATACTGGTCACACAGGGAATGCTCAAAGCACCGACTGTAAGATGAGTCTCTATTCTTGTACGTTAGGCGGCATTGTGCCTTTTGTATTTAATTCCGATGCGATTTCTATGTTTCATCGTCAGTGTGTATGTCCAAGCAATACATTGAACCTGCAGTGGTGTATCGGAAACTAATACTGGTCTCACATGAAATGCTCAAAGCACCGACTGTAAGAAGAGACTCTATTCTTGCACTGAAGGCGGCATTATGAATTTAGTATTTAATTCCGATGCGAATTCAGTGCTTCATCGTCAATGTGAAGGTCCAAAGAATACATTGAACCTGCAGTGGTGTATCGGAAACTAATACTGTTCTCACAGGGAAAGCTCAAAGAACCGACTGTAAGAAGAGTCTCTATTCTTGTACTTTAGGCGGCATTGTGCCTTTTGTATTTGACTCCGATGCGATTTCTGTGTTTCATCGTCAATGCGTATGTCCAAGGAATCCATTGAACCTGCAGTGGTGTATCGGAAACTAATACTGGTCTCACAGGGAATGCTCAAAGCATCGACTGTAGGAAGAGTCTCAATTCTTGTACTTAAGGCGGCATTGTGCCTTTTGTATTTAATTCCGATGCGATTTCTGTGTTTCATCGTCAATGTGAAGTTCCAAGGAATACATTGTACATGCTGAGGTGTATCGGAAACTAATACTGGTCTCACAGGGAATGCTCAAAGCACCGACTGTAAGAAGGGTCTCTATTCTGGCACTTATGGCGGCATTGTGCCTTTTGAGTTTAATTCCGATGCGATTTCTGTGTTTCATTGTCAATGTGTATGTCTAAGGAATACATTGAACCTGCAGTGGTGTATCGGAAACTAATACCGGTATCACAGGGATTGCTCCAAGCACCGAATGTAAGATGAGTTTCTATTCTTGTACGTAGGGCGGCATTGTGCCTTTTGTATTTAATTCCGATGCGATTTCTG
This sequence comes from Schistocerca americana, assembly GCF_021461395.2. Classification (NCBI taxonomy): domain Eukaryota; kingdom Metazoa; phylum Arthropoda; class Insecta; order Orthoptera; family Acrididae; genus Schistocerca; species Schistocerca americana. Next base: position 4,147,500 of record NC_060126.1, read on the forward strand.
TGTTTCATCGTCAATGCGTATGTCCAAGGAATACATTGAACCTGCAGTGGTATATCGGAAACTAATACTGGTCTCACAGGGAATGCTCAAAGCACCGACTGTAAGAAGAGTCTCTATTCCTGTAATTAAGGCGGCATTGTGCCTTTTGTATTTAATTCCGATGCGATTTCTGTGTTTCATCGTCAATGCGAAGGTCCAAGGAATACATTGAATCTGCAGTGGTGTATCGGAAACTAATACTGGTCTCACAGGGAATGCTCAAAGCACCGACTGTAAGAAGAGTCTCTATTCTTGTACGAAAGGCGGCATTGTGCCTTTTGTATTTAATTCCGATGCGATTTCTGTGTATCATCGTCAATGTGTATGTCCAAGGAATACGTTGAACCTGCAGTGGTGTATCAGAAACTAATACTGGTCTCACAGGGAATGCTCAAAGCACCGACTGTAAGAAGAGTCTCTATTCTTGTACTTAAGGCGGCATTGTGCCTTTTGTATTTAATTCCGATGCGATTTCTGTGTTTCATCGTCAATGTGAAGGTACAAGGAATACATTGTACCTGCAGTGGTGTATCGGAAACTAATACTGGTCTCACAGGGAATGCTCATATCACCGACTGTAAGAGGCGTCTCTATTCTTGCACTTATGGCGGCATTGTGCCATTTGTATTTAATTCCGATGTAATTTCAATGTTTCATCGCCAATGTGTATGTCTAAGGAAGACATTGAACCTGCAGTGGTGTATCGGAAACTAATACTGGTCTCACAGGGAATGCTCAAAGCACCGACTGTAAGAAGAGTTTCTATTCTTGTACTTATTGCGGCATTGTGCCTTTTGTATTTAGTTCCGATTCGATTTCTGTGTTTCATTGCCAATGCGAAGGTCCAAGGAATACATTGAACCTGCAGTGTTGTATCGGAAACTAATACTGGTCTCACAGGAAAGGATCAAAGCACAGACCTTAAGAAGTCTTACTCATCTTGCCGTTAAGGCGGCATTGTTCCTTTTGTATTTAATTCCGATGTAATTTCAGTGTTTCATCGTCAATGAGTATGTCCAAGGAATACATTGAACCTGGAGTGGTGTATCGGAAACTAATACTGGTCTCACAGGGAAAGCTCAAAGCACCGACTGTAAGAAGAGTCTCTATTCTTGCACTTATGGCGGCATTGTGCCTTTTGTATTTAATTCCGATGTAATTTCAGTGTTTCATCGTCAATGTGTATGTCTAAGGAATTCATTGAACCTGCAGTGGTGTATCGGAAACTAATACTGGTCTCACAGGGAATGCTCAAGGCACCGACTGTAAGAAGAGTCTCTACTCTTGTACTTATTGCGGTATTGTGCATTTTCTATTTAGTTCCGATGTGATTTCTGTGTTTCATCGTCAATGTGTATGTCCAAACAATACATTGAACCTGCAGTGGTGTATCGGAAACTAATACTGGTCTCACAGGAAATGCTCAAAGCACCGACTGTAAGAAGAGACTCTATTCTTGTACTGAAGGCGGCATTATGCCTTTAGTATTTAATTCCGATGCAAATTCTGTGTTTCATCGTCAATGTGATGGTACAAGGAATACATTGTACCTGCAGTGGTGTATCGGAAACTAATATTGCTCTCACAGGGAATGCTCAAAGCACCGACTGTAATTGGAGTCTCTATTCTTGCACTTATGGCGGCATTGGGCCATTTGTATTTAATTCCGATGTAATATCAGCGTTTCATCGTCAATGTGTATGTCTAAGGAGTACATTGAACCTGCAGTGATGTATCGGAAACTAATACTGGTCTCACAGGGAATGCACAAAGCACCGACTGTAAGAAGAGTCTCTATTCTTGTACTTATTGCAGCATTGTGCCTTTTGTATTTAGTTCAAATTCGATCTCTGTGTTTCATCGTCAATGCGATGGCCCAAGGAAGACATTGTACCTGCAATGGTGTATTGGAAACTAATACTGGTCTCACAGGAAAGGATCAGAGCACAGACTCTAAGAAGCCTCACTTATCTTGCCGTTAAGGCGGCATTGTTCCTTTTGAATTTAATTCCGATGTAATTTCAGTGTTCCATCGTCAATGAGTATGTCCAAGGAATACATTGAACCTGGTGTGGTATATCGGAAACTAATACTGGTCTCACAGGGAATGCTCAAAGCACCGACTGTAAGATGAGTCTCTATTCTTGTACGTTAGGCGGCATTGTGCCTTTTGTATTTAATTCCGATGCGATTTCTATGTTTCATCGTCAGTGTGTATGTCCAAGCAATACATTGAACCTGCAGTGGTGTATCGGAAACTAATACTGGTCTCACATGAAATGCTCAAAGCACCGACTGTAAGAAGAGACTCTATTCTTGCACTGAAGGCGGCATTATGCCTTTAGTATTTAATTCCGCTGCGAATTCAGTGCTTCATCGTCAATGTGAAGGTCCAAAGAATACATTGAACCTGCAGTGGTGTATCGGAAACTAATACTGTTCTCACAGGGAAAGCTCAAAGAACCGACTGTAAGAAGAGTCTCTATTCTTGTACTTTAGGCGGCATTGTGCCTTTTGTATTTGACTCCGATGCGATTTCTGTGTTTCATCGTCAATGCGTATGTCCAAGGAATCCATTGAACCTGCAGTGGTGTATCGGAAACTAATACTGGTCTCACAGGGAATGCTCAAAGCATCGACTGTAGGAAGAGTCTCAATTCTTGTACTTAAGGCGGCATTGTGCCTTTTGTATTTAATTCCGATGCGATTTCTGTGTTTCATCGTCAATGTGAAGTTCCAAGGAATACATTGTACATGCTGAGGTGTATCGGAAACTAATACTGGTCTCACAGGGAATGCTCAAAGCACCGACTGTAAGAAGGGTCTCTATTCTGGCACTTATGGCGGCATTGTGCCTTTTGAGTTTAATTCCGATGCGATTTCTGTGTTTCATTGTCAATGTGTATGTCTAAGGAATACATTGAACCTGCAGTGGTGTATCGGAAACTAATACCGGTATCACAGGGATTGCTCCAAGCACCGAATGTAAGATGAGTTTCTATTCTTGTACGTAGGGCGGCATTGTGCCTTTTGTATTTAATTCCGATGCGATTTCTGTGTTTCATCGTCAATGCGTATGTCCAAGGAATACATTGAACCTGCAGTGGTATATCGGAAACTAATACTGGTCTCACAGGGAATGCTCAAAGCACCGACTGTAAGAAGAGTCTCTATTCCTGTAATTAAGGCGGCATTGTGCCTTTTGTATTTAATTCCGATGCGATTTCTGTGTTTCATCGTCAATGCGAAGGTCCAAGGAATACATTGAACCTGCAGTGGTGTATCGGAAACTAATACTGGTCTCACAGGAAAGGATCAAAGCACAGACTCTAAGAAGTCTCACTCATCTTGCAGTTAAGGGGGCATTGTTCCTCTTGTATTTAATTCCGATGTAATTTCAGTGTTTCATCGTCAATGAGTATGTCAAAGGAATACATTGAACCTGGAGTGGTGTATCGGAAACTAATACTGGTCTCACAGGGAATGCTCAAAGCACCGACTGTAAGAAGAGTCTCTATTCTTGTACGAAAGGCGGCATTGTGCCTTTTGTATTTAATTCCGATGCGATTTCTGTGTTTCATCGTCAATGTGTATGTCCAAGGAATACATTGAACCTGCAGTGGTGTATCAGAAACTAATACTGGTCTCACAGGGAACGCTCAAAGCACCGACTGTAAGAAGAGTCTCTATTCTTGTACTTAAAGCGGAATTGTGCCTTTTGTATTTAGTTCCGATTCGATTTCTGTGTTTCACTGTCAATGCGAAGGTCCAAGGAATACATTGAACCTGCAGTGGTGTATCGGAAACTAATACTGGTCTCACAGGAAAGGATCAAAGCACAGAACTTAAGAAGTGTTACTCATCTTGCCGTTAAGGCGGCATTGTTCCTTTTGTATTTAATTCCGATGTAATTTCAGTGTTTCATCGTCAATGAGTATGTCCAAGGAATACATTGAACCTCTAGTGGTGTATCGGAAACTAATACTGGTCTCACATGGAAAGCTCAAAGCACCGACTGTAAGAAGAGACTCTATTCTTGCACTTATGGCGGCATGGTGCCTTTTGTATTTAATTCCGATGTAATTTCAGTGTTTCATCGTCAATGTGTATGTCCAAGGAATACATTGAACCTGGAGTTGTGTATCGGAAACTAATACTGGTCTCACAGGGAATGCTCAATGCACCGACTGTAAGAAGAGTCTCTATTCTTGTACGAAAGGCGGCATTGTGCCTTTTGTATTTAATTCCGATGCGATTTCTGTGTTTCATCGTCAATGTGTATGTCCAAGGAATACATTGAACATGCAGTGGTGTATCAGTAACTAATACTGGTCTCACAGGGAATGCTCAAAGCACCGACTGTAAGAGGAGTCTCTATTCTTGCACTTATGGCGGCATTGTGCCATTTGTATTTAATTCCGATGTAATTTCAATGTTTCATCGCCAATGTGTATGTCTAAGGAATACATTGAACCTGCAGTGGTGTATGGGAAACTAATACTGGTCTCACGGGGAATGCTCAAAGCACCGACTGTAAGAAAAGTCTCTATTCTTGTACTTATTGCGGCATTGTGCCTTTTGTATTTAGTTCCGATTCGATTTCTGTGTTTCATTGTCAATGCGAAGGTCCAAGGAATACATTGAACCTGCAGTGGTGTATCGGAAACTAATACTGGTCTCACAGGAAAGGATCAAAGCACAGACCTTAAGAAGTCTTACTCATCTTGCCGTTAAGGCGGCATTGTTCCTTTTGTATTTAATTCCGATGTAATTTCAGTGTTTCATCGTCAATGAGTATGTCCAAGGAATACATTGAACCTGGAGTGGTGTATCGGAAACTAATACTGGTCTCACAGGGAAAGATCAAAACACCGACTGTAAGAAGAGTCTCTATTCTTGCACTTATGGCGTCATTGTGCCTTTTGTATTTAATTCCGATGTAATTTCAGTGTTTCATCGTCAATGTGTACGTCTAAGGAATTCATTGAACCTGCAGTTGTGTATCGGAAACTAATACTGGTCTCACAGGGAATGCTCACGGCACCGACTGCTAGAAGAGTCTCTACTCTTGTACTTTTTGCGGTATTGTGCATTTTGTATTTAGTTCCGATGTGATTTCTGTGTTTCATCGTCAATGCGAAGGTCCAAGGAATACATTGAACCTGCAGTGGTGTATCGGAAACTAATACAGGTCTCACAGGAAAGGATCAAAGCACAGACTCTAAGAAGTCTCACTCATCTTGCAGTTAAGGCGGCATTGTTCCTTTTGTATTTAATTCCGATGTAATTTCAGTGTTTCATCGTCAATGAGTATGTCCAAGGAATACATTGAACCTGCAGTGGTGTATCAGAAACTAATACTGGTCTCACAGGGAATGCTCAAAGCACCGACTGTAAGAAGAGTCTCTATTCTTGTACTTAAGGCGGCATTGTGCCTTTTGTATTTAATTCCGATGCGATGACTGTGTTTCATCGTCAATGTGAAGTTACAAGGAATACATTGTACCTGCAGTAATGTATCGGAAACTAATACTGGTCTCACAGGGAATGCTCAAATCACCGACTGTAAGAAGAGTCTCTATTCTTGTACTTAAGGCGACATTGTGCCTTTTGTATTTAATTCCGATGCGATTTCTGTGTTTCATCGTCAATGTGAAGGTACAAGGAATTCATTGTACCTGCAGTGGTGTATCGGAAACTAATACTGGTCTCACAGGGAATGCTCAAAGCACCGACTGTAAGAAGGGTCGCTATTCTGGCACTTATGGCGGCATTGTGCCTTTCGAGTTTAATTCCGATGCGATTTCTGTGTTTCATTGTCAATGTGTATGTCTAAGGAATACATTGAACCTGCAGTGGTGTATCGGAAACTAATACCGGTCTCACAGGGAATGCTCAAAGCACCGAATGTAAGAAGAGTCTCTATTCTTGTACGTAGGGCGGCATTGTGCCTTTTGTATTTAATTCCGATGCGATTTCTGTGTTTCATCGTCAATGCGTATGTCCAAGGAATACATTGAACCTGCAGTGGTATATCGGAAACTAATACTGGTCTCACAGGGAATGCTCAAAGCACCGACTGTAAGAAGAGTCTCTATTCTTGTCCGAAAGGCAACATTGTGCCTTTTGTATTTAATTCCGATGCGATTTCTGTGTTTCATCGTCAATGTGTATGTCCAAGGAATACATTGAACCTGCAGTGGTGTATCAGAAACTAATACTGGTCTCACAGGGAATGCTCAAAGCACCGACTGTAAGAAGAGTCTCTATTCTTGTACTTAAGGCGGCATTGTGCCTTTTGTATTTCATTCCGATGCGATTTCTGTGTTTCATCGTCAATGTGAAGGTACAAGGAATACATTGTACCTGCAGTAATGTATCGGAAACTAATACTGGTCTCACAGGGAATGCTCAAAGCACCGACTGTAAAAGGAGTCTCTATTCTTGCACTTGTGGCGGCATTGTGCCATTTGTATTTAATTCCGATGTAATTTCAATGTTTCATCGCCAATGTGTATGTCTAAGTAATACATTGAACCTGCAGTGGTGTATCGGAAACTAATACTGGTCTCACGGGGAATGCTCAAAGCACCGACTGTAAGAAGAGTCTCTATCCTTGTACGAAAGGCGGCTTTGTGCCTTTTGTATTTAATTCCGATGCGATTTCTGTGTTTCATCGTCAATGTGTATGTCCAAGGAATACAATGAACCTGCAGTGGTGTATCAGAAACTAATACTGGTCTCACAAGGAATGCTCAAAGCACCGACTGTAAGAAGAGTCACTATTCTTGTACTTAAGGCGGCATTGTGCCTTTTGTATTTAATTCCGATGCGATTTCTGTGTTTCATCGTCAATGTGAAGGTACAAGGAATACATTGTACCTGCAGTGGTGTATCGGAAACTAATACTGGTCTCACAGGGAATGCTCAAAGCACCGACTGTAAGAAGAGTCTCTATTCTGGCACTTATGGCGGCATTGTGCCTTTTGAGTTTAATTCCGATGTGATTTCTGTGTTTCATTGTCAATGTGTATGTCTAAGGAATACATTGAACCTGCAGTGGTGTATCGGAAACTAATACCGGTCTCACAGGGAATGCTCAAAGCACCGAATGTAAGAAGAGTCTCTATTCTTGTACGTAGGGCGGCATTGTGCCTTTTGTATTTAATTCCGATGCGATTTCTGTGTTTCATCGTCAATGTGTATGTCCAAGGAATACATTGAACCTGCAGTGGTGTATCTGAAACTAATACTGGTCTCACAGGGAATGCTCAAAGCACCGACTGTAAGAAGAGTCTCTATTCTTGTACTTAAGGCGGCATTGTGCCTTTTGTATTTAATTCCGATGCGATTTCTGTGTTTCGTCGTCAATGCGAAGGTCCAAGGAATACATTGAACCGGCAGTGGTGTATCGGAAACTAATACTGGTCTCACAGGGAATGCTCAAAGCACCGACTGTAAGAAGAGTCTCTATTCTTGTACGAAAGGCGGCATTGTGCGTTTTGTATTTAATTCCGATGCGATTTCTGTGTTTCATCGTCAATGTGTATGTCCAAGGAATACATTGAACCTGCAGTGGTGTATCAGAAACTAATACTGGTCTCACAGGGAATGCTCAAAGCACCGACTGTAAGAAGAGTCTCTATTCTTGTACTTAAGGCGGCATTGTTCCTTTTGTATTTAATTCCGATGCGATTTCTGTGTTTCATTGTCAATGTGAAGGTACAAGGAATACATTGTACCTGCAGTGGTGTATCGGAAACTAATACTGGTCTCACAGGGAATGCTCAAAGCACCTACTGTAAGAGGAGTCTCTATTCTTGCACTTATGGCGGCATTGTGCCATTTGTATTTAATTCCGATGTAATTTCAATGTTTCATCGCCAATGTGTATGTCTAAGGAATACATTGAACCTGCAGTGGTGTATCGGAAACTAATAATGGTCTCACAGGGAATGCTCAAAGCACCGACTGTAAGAAGAGTCTCTACTCTTGTACTTATTGCGGCATTGTGCCTTTTGTATTTAGTTCCGATTCGATTTCTGTGCTTAATTGTCAATGCGAAGGTCCAAGGAATACATTGAACCTGCAGTGGTGTATCGGAAACTAATACTGGCCTCACAGGAAAGGATCAAAGCACAGACCTTAAGAAGTCTTACTCATCTTGCCGTTAAGGCGGCATTGTTCCTTTTGTATTTAATTCCGATGTAATTTCAGTGTTTCATCGTCAATGAGTATGTCCAAGGAATACATTGAACCTGGAGTGGTGAATCGGAAACTAATACTGGTCTCACAGGGAAAGCTCAAAGCACCGACTGAAAGAAGAGTCTCAATTCTTCCACTTATGGCGGCATTGTGCCTTTTGTATTTAATTCCGATGTAATTTCAGTGTTTCATCGTCAATGTGTACGTCTAAGGAATTCATTGAACCTGCAGTGGTGTGTCGGAAACTAATACTGGTCTCACAGGGAATGCTCACGGCACCGACTGTAAGAAGAGTCTCTATTCTTGTACGAAAGGCGGCATTGTGCCTTTTGTATTTAATTCCGATGCGATTTCTGTGTTTCATCGTCAATGTGTATGTCCAAGGAATACATTGAACCTGCAGTGGTGTATCAGAATCTAATACTGGTCTCACAGGGAATGCTCAAAACACCGACTGTAAGAAGAGTCTCTATTCTTGTACTTAAGGCGACATTGTGCCTTTTGTATTTCATTCCGATGCGATTTCTGTGTTTCATCGTCAATGTGAAGGTACAAGGAATACATTGTACCTGCAGTGGTGTATCGGAAACTAATACTGGTCTCACAGGGAATGCTCAAAGCACCGACTGTAAGAAGGGTCGCTATTCTGGCAGTTATGGCGGCATTGTGCCTTTCGAGTTTAATTCCGATGCGATTTCTGTGTTTCATTGTCAATGTGTATGTCTAAGGAATACATTGAACCTGCAGTGGTGTATCAGAAACTAATACCGGTCTCACAGGGAATGCTCAAAGCACCGAATGTAAGAAGAGTCTCTATTCTTGAACGTAGGGCGGCATTGTGCCTTTTGTATTTAATTCCGATGCGATTTCTGTGTTTCATCGTCAATGCGTATGTCCAAGGAATACATTGAACCTGCAGTGGTATATCGGAAACTAATATTGGTCTCACAGGGAATTCTCAAAGCACCGACTGTAAGAAGAGTCTCTATTCTTGTACGAAAGGCGGCATTGTGCCTTTTGTATTTAATTCCGATGCGATTTCTGTGTTTCATCGTCAATGTGTATGTCCAAGGAATACATTGAACCTGCAGTGGTGTATCAGAAACTAATACTGGTCTCACAGGGAATGCTCAAAGCACCGACTGTAAGAAGAGTCTCTATTCTTGTACTTAAGGCGGCATTGTGCCTTTTGTATTTAATTCCGATGCGATGACTGTGTTTCATCGTCAATGTGAAGTTACAAGGAATACATTGTACCTGCAGTAATGTATCGGAAACTAATACTGGTCTCACAGGGAATGCTCAAAGCACCGACTGTAAGAGGAGTCTCTATTCTTGCACTTATGGCGGCATTGTGCCATTTGTATTTAATTTCGATGTAATTACAATGTTTCATCGCCAATGTGTATGTCTAAGGAATACATTGAACCTGCAGTGGTGTATCGGAAACTAATACAGGTCTCACGGGGAATGCTCAAAGCACCGACTGTAAGAAGAGTCTCTATTCTTGTACTTATTGCGGCATTGTGCCTTTTGTATTTAGTTCCGATTCGATTTCTGTGTTTCATTGTCAATGCGAAGGTCCAAGGAATACTTTGAACCTGCAGTGGTGTATCGGAAACTAATACTGGTCTCACAGGGAAATCTCAAAGCACCGACTGTAAGAAGAGTCTCTATTCTTGCACTTATGGCGGCATTGTGCCTTTTGTATTTAATTCCGATGTAATTTCAGTGTTTCATCGTCAATGTGTATGTCTAAGGAGTTCATTGAACCTGCAGTTGTGTATCGGAAACTAATACTGGTCTCACAGGGAATGCTCAAGGCACCGACTGTTAGAAGAGTCTCTATTCTTGTACTTAAGGCGGCATTGTGCCTTTTGTATTTAATTCCGATGCGATTTCTGTGTTTCATCGTCAATGTGAAGGTACAAGGAATACATTGTACCTGCAGTGGTGTATCGGAAACTAATACTGGTCTCACAGGGAATGCTCAAAGCACCGACTGTAAGAAGAGTCTCTATTCTGGCACTTATGGCGGCATTGTGCTTTTTGAGTTTAATTCCGATGCGATTTCTGTGTTTCATTGTCAATGTGTATGTCTAAGGAATACAATGAACCTGCAGTGGTGTTTCGGAAACTAATACCGGTCTCACAGGGAATGCTCAAAGCACCGAATGTAAGAAGAGTCTCTATTCTTGTACGTAGGGTGGCATTGTGCCTTTTGTATTTAATTCCGATGCGATTTCTGTGTTTCATCGTCAATGCGTATGTCCAAGGAATACATTGAACCTGCAGTGGTATATCGGAAACTAATACTGGTCTCACAGGGAATGCTCAAAGCACCGACTGTAAGAAGAGTCTCTATTCCTGTACTTAAGGCGGCATTGTGCCTTTTGTATTTAATTCCGATGTAATTTCAGTGTTTCATCGTCCATGTGTATGTCTAAGGAGTTCATTGAACCTGCAGTTGTGTATCGGAAACTAATACTGGTCTCACAGGGAATGCTCAAGGCACCGACTGTTAGAAGAGTCTCTATTCTTGTACTTAAGGCGGCATTGTGCCTTTTGTATTTAATTCCGATGCGATTTCTGTGTTTCATCGTCAATGCGAAGGTCCCAGGAATACATTGAACCTGCAGTGGTGTATCGGAAACTAATACTGGTCTCACAGGGAATGCTCAAAGCACCGACTGTAAGAAGAGTCTGTATTCTTGTACGAAAGGCGGCATTGTGCGTTTTGTATTTAATTCCGATGCGATTTCTGTGTTTCATCGTCAATGTGTATGTCCAAGGAAAACATTGAACCTGCAGTGGTGTATCAGAAACTAATACTGGTCTCACAGGGAATGCTCAAAGCACCGACTGTAAGAAGAGTCTCTATTCTTGTACTTAAGGCGGCATTGTGCCTTTTGTATTTAATTCCGATGCGATTTCTGTGTTTCATCGTCAATGTGAAGGTACAAGGAATACATTGTACCTGCAGTGGTGTATCGGAAACTAATACTGGTCTCACAGGGAATGCTCAAAGCACCTACTGTAAGAGGAGTCTCTATTCTTGCACTTATGGCGGCATTGTGCCATTTGTATTTAATTCCGATGTAATTTCAATGTTTCATCGCCAATGTGTATGTCTAAGGAATACATTGAACCTGCAGTGGTGTATCGGAAACTAATACTGGTCTCACAGGAAAGGATCAAAGCACAGACCTTAAGAAGTCTTACTCATCTTGCCGTTAAGGCGGCATTGTTCCTTTTGTATTTAATTAAGATGTAATTTCAGTGTTTCATCGTCAATGAGTATGTCCAAGGAATACATTGAACCTGGAGTGGTGTATCAGAGACTAATACTGGTCTCACAGGGAAAGCTCAAAGCACCGACTGTAAGAAGAGTCTCTATTCTTGCACTTATGGCGGCATTGTTACTTTTGTATTTAATTCCGATGTAATTTCAGTGTTTCTTCGTCAATGTGTATGTCTAAGGAATTCATTGAACTTGCAGTGGTGTATCGGAAACTAATGCTGGTCTCACAGGGAATACTCAAAGCACCGACTGTAAGAAGAGTCTCTTTTCTTGTACGTAAGGAGGCCTTGTGCCTTTTGTATTTAATTCAGATGCGATTTATGTGTGTCATCGTCAATGCGTATGTCCAAGGAATACATTGAACCAGCAGTGGTGTATCAGAAACTAATACTGGTCTCCCAGGGAATGCTCAAAGCACCGACTGTAAGAAGAGTCTCTATTCTTGTACTGAAGGCGGCATTGTGCCTTTTGTACTTAATTCCGATGCGATTTCTGTGTTTCATCGTCAATGTGTATGTCCAAGCAATACATTGAACCTGCAGTGGTGTATCGGAAACTAATACTGGTCTCACAGGAAATGCTCAAAGCACCGACTGTAAGAAGAGACTCTATTCTTGTACTGAAGGCGGCATTATGCCTTTAGTATTTAATTCCGATGCAAATTCTGTGTTTCATCGTCAATGTGAAGGTACAAGGAATATATTGTATCTGCAGTGGTGTATCGGAAACTAATATTGGTCTCACAGGGAATGCTCAAAGCACCGACTGTAAGGGGAGTCTCTATTCTTGCACTTATGGGGGCATTGTGCCATTTGTATTTAATTCCGATTTTATATCAGTGTTTCATCGTCAATGTGTATGTCTAAGGAATACATTAAACCTGCAGTGGTGTATCGGAAACTAATACTGGTCTCACAGGGAATGCTCAAAGCACCGACTGTAAGAAGAGCCTCTATTCTTGTACTTACTGCGGCATTGTGCCTTTTGTATTTAGTTCCGATTCGATCTCTGTGTGTCATCGTCAATGCGATGGGCCAAGGAATACATTGAACCTGCAATGGTGTATCGGAAACTAATACTGGTCTCACAGGAAAGGATCAAAGCACAGACTCTAAGAAGCCTCACTTATCTTGCCGTTAAGGCGGCATTGTTCCTTTTGAATTTTATTCCGATGTAATTTCATTGTTCCATCGTCAATGAGTACGTCCAAGGAATACATTGAACCTGGTGTGGTGTATCGGAAACTAATACTGGTCTCACAGGGAATGCTCAAAGCACCGACTGTAAGATGAGTCTCTATTCTTGTACGTAAGGCGGCATTGTGCCTTTTGTATTTAATTCCGATGCGATTTCTATGTTTCATCGTCAGTGTGTATGTCCAAGCAATACATTGAACCTGCAGTGGTGTATCGGAAACTAATACTGGTCTCACAGGGAATGCTCAAAGCACCGACTGTAAGATGAGTCTCTATTCTTGTACGTAAGGCGGCATTGTGCCTTTTGTATTTAATTCCAATGCGAATTCTGTGTTTCATCGTCAATGTGAAAGTCCAAGGAATACATTGAACCTGCAGTGGTGTATCGGAAACTAATACTGGTCTCACAGGGAAAGCTCAAAGAACCGACTGTAAGAAGAGTCTCTATTCTTGTACTTAAGGCGCCATTGTGCCTTTTGTATTTGATTCCGATGCGTTTTCTGTGTTCCATCGTCAATGTGAAGGTCCAAGGAATACATTGAACCTGCAGTGGTGTATCGGATACTATTACTGGTCTCACAGGCAATGCTCAAAGCACCGACTGTAAGAAGGGTCTCTATTCTGGCACTTATGGCAGCATTGTGCCTTTTGAGTTTAATTCCGATGCGATTTCTGTGCTTCATTGTCAATGTGTATGTCTAAGGAATACATTGAACCTGCAGTGGTGTATCGGAAACTAATACCGGTCTCACAGGGAATGCTCAAAGCACCGAATGTAAGAAGAGTCTCTATTCTTGTACGTAGGGCGGCATTGTGCCATTTGTATTTAATTCCGATGCAATTTCTGTGTTTCATCGTCAATGCGTATGTCCAAGGAATACATTGAACCTGCAGTGGTATATCGGAAACTAATACTGGTCTCACAGGGAATGCTCAAAGCACCGACTGTAAGAAGAGTCTCTATTCCTGTACTTAAGGCGGCATTGTGCCTTTTGTATTTAATTCCGATGCGATTTCTGTGTTTCATCGTCAATGCGAAGGTCCAAGGAATACATTGAACCTGCAGTAGTGTATCGGAAACTAATACTGGTCTCACAGGGAATGCTCAAAGCACCGACTGTAAGAAGAGTCTCTATTCTTGTACTTATTGCGGCATTGTGCCTTTTGTATTTAGTTCCGATTCGATTTCTGTGTTTCATTGTCAATGCGAAGGTCCAAGGAATACATTGAACCTGCAGTGGTGTATCGGAAACTAATACTGGTCTCACAGGAAAGGATCAAAGCACAGACCTTAAGAAGTCTTACTCATCGTGCCGTTAAGGCGGCATTGTTCCTTTTGTATTTAATTCCGATGTAATTTCAGTGTTTCATCGTCAATGAGTATGTCCACGGAATACATTGAACCTGCAGTGGTGTATCGGAAACTAATACTGGTCTCACAGGAAATGCTCAAAGCACCGACTGTAAGAAGAGACTCTATTCTTGTACTGAAGGCGGCATTAAGCCTTTAGTATTTAATTCCCATGCAAATTCGGTGTTTCATCGTCATGGTGATGGTACATGGAATACATTGTACCTGCAGTGGTGTATCGGAAACTAATATTGGTCTCACACGGAATGCTCAATGCACCGACTGTAAGAGGAGTCTCTATTCTTGCACTTATGGCGGCATTGTGCCATTTGTATTTAATTCCGATGTAATATCAGTGTTTCGTCGTAAATGTGTATGTCTAAGGAATACATTGAACCTGCAGTGGTGTATCGGAAACTAATACTGGTCTCACAGGGAATGCTCAAAGCACCGACTGTAAGAAGAGTCTCTATTCTTGTACTTAGTGCGGCATTGTGCCTTTTGTATTTAGTTCCGATTCGATCTCTGTGTTTCATCGTCAATGCGATGGTCCAAGGAATACATTGAACCTGCAATGGTGTATCGGAAACTAATACTGGTCTCACAGGAAAGGATCAAAGCACAGACTCTAAGAAGCCTCACTTATCTTGCCGTTAAGGCGGCATTGTTCCTTTTGAATTTAATTCCGATGTAATTTCAGTGTTCCATCGTCAATGAGTATGTCCAAGGAATACATTGAACCTGGTGTGGTGTATCGGAAACTAATACTGGTCTCACAGGGAATGCTCAAAGCACCGACTGTAAGATGAGTCTCTATTCTTGTACGTAAGGCGGCATTGTGCCTTTTGTATTTAATTCCGATGCGATTTCTATGTTTCATCGTCAGTGAGTATGTCCAAGCATTACATTGAACCTGCAGTGGTGTATCGGAAACTAATACTGGTCTCACAGGAAATGCTCAAAGCACCGACTGTAAGAAGAGACTCTATTCTTGTACTGAAGGCGGCATTATGCCTTTAGTATTTAATTCCGATGCGAATTCTGTGTTTCATCGTCAATGTGAAGGTCCAAGGAATACATTTATCCTGCAGTGGTGTATCGGAAACTAATACTGGCCTCACAGGGAAAGCTCAAAGAACCGACTGTAAGAAGAGTCTCTATTCTTGTACTTAAGGCGGCATTGTGTATTTTGTATTTGATTCCGATGCGATATCTGTGTTTCATCGTCAATGTGAAGGTCCAAGGAATACATTGAACCTGCAGTGGTGTATCGGATACTATTACTGGTCTCACAGGCAATGCTCAAAGCACCGACTGTAAGAAGAGTCTCTATTCTTGTACTTAAGGCGGCATTGTGCCTTTTGCATTTAATTCCGATGCGATTTCTGTGTTTCATCGTCAATGTGAAGGTACAAGGAATTCATTGTACCTGCAGTGGTGTATCGGAAACTAATACTGATCTCACAGGGAATGCTCAAAGCACCGACTGTAAGAGGAGTCTCTATACTTGCACTTACGGTGGCATTGTGCCTTTTGTATTTAATTCCAATGTAATTTCAGTGTTTCATCGTCAATGAGTATGTCCAAGGAATACATTGAACCTGGAGTGGTGTATCGGAAACTAATACTGGTCCCACAGGAAAGGATCAAAGCACAGACTCTAAGAAGTCTCACTCATCTTGCAGTTAATTCGGCATTGTTCCTTTTGTATTTAATTCCGATGTAATTTCAGTGTTTCATCGTCAATGAGTATGTCCAAGCAATACATTGAACCTGCAGTGGTGTATCGGAAACTAATACTGGTCTCACAGGGAATGCTCAAAGCACCGACTGTAAGATGAGTCTCTATTCTTGTACGTAAGGCGGCATTGTGCCTTTTGTATTTAATTCCGATGCGATTTCTATGTTTCATCGTCAGTGTGTATGTCCAAGCAATACATTGATCCTGGAGTGGGGTATCGGAAACTAATACTGGTCTCACAGGGAAAGCTCAAAGAACCGACTGTAAGAAGAGTCTCTATTCTTGTACTTAAGGCGGCATTGTGCCTTTTGTATCTGATTCCGATGCGATTTCTGTGTTTCATCGTCAATGTGAAGATCCAAGGAATACATTGAACCTGCAGTGGTGTATCGGATACTTTTACTGGTCTCACAGGCAATGCTCAAATCACCGACTGTAAGAAGAGTCTCTATTCTTGTACTTAATGCGGCATTGTGCCTTTTGCATTTAATTCCGATGCGATTTCTGTGTTTCATCGTCAATGTGAAGGTACAAGGAATACATTGTACCTGCAGTGGTGTATCGGAAACTAATACTGATCTCACAGGAAACGCTCAAAGCACCGACTGTAAGAGGAGTCTCTTTACTTGCACTTATGGTGGCATTGTGCCTTCTGTATTTAATTCCAATGTAATGTCAGTGTTTCATCGTCAATGTGTATGTCTAAGGAATACATTGAACTTGCAGTGGTGTATCGGAAACTAATACTGGTCTCACAGGAAATGCTCAAAGCACCGACTGTAAGAAGAGTCTCTATTCTTGTGCTTATTGCGGCATTGTGCCTTTTGTATTAATTCCGAGGCGATTTTTGTGTTTCATCGTCAATGTGAAGTTCCAAGGAATACATTGTACCTGCTGAGGAGTATCGGAATCTAATACTGGTCTCACAGGGAATGCTCAAAGCACCGACTGTAAGAAGAGTCTCTATTCTTGTACTTATTGCGGCATTGTGCCTTTTGTATTTAGTTCCGATTCGATTTCTGTGTTTCATTGTCAATGCGAAGGTCCAAGGAATACATTGAACCTGCAGTGGTGTATCGGAAACTAATACTGGTCTCACAGGAAAGGATCAAAGCACAGACCTTAAGATGTCTTACTCATCTTGCCGTTAAGGCGGCATTATTCCTTTTGTATTTAATTCCGATGTATTTTCAGTGTTTCATCGTCAATGAGTATGTCCAAGGAATACATTGAACCTGCAGTGGTGTATCGGAAACTAATACTGGTCTCACAGGAAATGCTCAAAGCACCGACTGTAAGAAGAGACTCTATTCTTGTACTGAAGGCGGCATAATGCCTTAAGTATTTAATTCCGATGCAAATTCTGTGTTTCATCGTCAATGTGAAGGTACAAGGAATACATTGTACCTGCAGTGGTGTATCGGAAACTAATATTGGTCTCACACGGAATGCTCAAAACACCGACTGTAAGAGGAGTCTCTATTCTTGCACTTATGGCGGCATTGTGCCATTTGTATTTAATTCCGATGTAATATCAGTGTTTCATCGTCAATGTGTATGTCTAAGGAATACATTGAACCTGCAGTGGTGTATCGGAACATACACTGGTCTCACAGGGGATGCTCAAAGCACCGACTGTAAGAAGAGTCTCTATTCTCGTACTTACTGCGGCATTGTGCCTTTTGTATTTAGTTCCGATTCGATCTCTGTGTTTCATCGTCAATGCGATGGTCCAAGGAATACATTGAACCTGCAATGGTGTATCGGAAACTAATACTGGTCTCACAGGAAAGGATCAAAGCACAGACTCAAAGAAGCCTCACTTATTTTGCCGTTAAGGCGGCATTGTGCCTTTTGTATTTAATTCCGATGCGATTTCTATGTTTCATCGTCAGTGTGTATGTCCAAGCAATACATTGATCCTGCAGTGGTGTGTCGGAAACTCATACTGGTCTCACAGGAAATGCTCAAAGCACCTACTGTAAGAAGAGCCTCTAATCTTGTACTGAAGGCGGCATTATGCCTTTAGTATTTAAGTCCCATGCGAATTCTGTTTTCATCGTCAATGTGAAGGTCCAAGGAATACATTGATCCTGCAGTGGTGTATCGGAAACTAATACTGGTCTCACAGGGAAAGCTCAAAGAACCGACTGTAAGAAGAGTCTCTATTCTTGGACTTAAGGCGGCATTGTGCCTTTTGTATTTGATTCCGATGCGATTTCTGTGTTTCATCGTCAATGTGAAGTTCCAAGGAATACATTGTACCTGCTGAGGTGTATCGGAATCTAATACTGGTCTCACAGGGAATGCTCAAAGCACCGACTGTAAGAAGAGTCTCTATTCTTGTACTTATTGCGGCATTGTGCCTTTTGTATTTAGTTCCGATTCGATTTCTGTGTTTCATTGTCAATGCGAAGGTCCAAGGAATACATTGAACCTGCAATGGTGTATCGGAAACTAATACTGGTCACACAGGAAAGGATCAAAGCACAGACCTTAAGAAGTCTTATCTTGCCGTTAAGGCGGCATTGTTCCTTTTGTATTTAATTCCGATGTAATTTCAGTGTTTCATCGTCAATGAGTATGTCCAAGGAATACATTGAACCTGGAGTGGTGTATCGGAAACTAATACTGGTCCCACAGGAAAGGATCAAAGCACAGACTCTAAGAAGTCTCACTCATCTTGCAGTTAAGGCGGCATTGTTCCTTTTGTATTTAATTCCGATGTAATTTCAGTGTTTCATCGTCAATGAGTATGTCCAAGCAATACATTGATCCTGCAGTGGTGTATCGGAAACTAATACTGGTCTCACAGGGAAAGCTCAAAGAACCGACAGTAAGAAGAGTCTCTATTCTTGTACTTAAGGCGGCATTGCGCCTTTTGTATTTGATTCCGATGCGATTTCTGTGTTTCATCGTCAATGTGTAGGTCCAAGGAATACATTGAACCTGCAGTGGTGTATCGGATACTATTACTGGTCTCACAGGCAATGCTCAAAGCACTGACTGTAAGAAGAGTCTCTATTCTTGTACTTAAGGCGGCATTGTGCCTTTTGCATTTAATTCCGATGCGATTTCTGTGTTTCATCGTCAATGTGAAGTTACAAGGAATACATTGTACCTGCAGTGGTGTATCGGAAACTAATACTGAACACACAGGGAATGCTCAAAGCACCGACTGTAAGAGTAGTCTCTATACTTGCACTTATGGTGGCATTGTGCCTTTTGTATTTAATTCCAATGTAATTTCAGTGTTTCATCGTCAATGTGTATGTCTAAGGAATACATTGAACCTGCAGTGGTGTATCGGAAACTAATACTGGTCTCACAGGAAATGCTCAAAGCACCGACTGTAAGAAGAGTCCCTATTCTTGCGCTTATTGCGGCATTGTGCCTTTTGTATTAATTCCGAGGCGATTTCTGTGTTTCATCGTCAATGTGAAGTTCCAAGGAATACATTGTACCTGCTGAGGTGTATCGGAATCTAATACTGGTCTCACAGGGAATGCTCAAAGCACCGACTGTAAGACGAGTCTCTATTCTTGTACTTATTGCGGCATTGTGGCTTTTGTATTTAGTTCCGATTCGATTTCTGTGTTTCATTGTCAATGCGAAGGTCCAAGGAATACATTGAACCTGCAGTGGTGTATCGGAAACTAATACTGGTCTCACAGGAAAGGATCAAAGCACAGACCTTAAGAAGTCTTACTCATCTTGCCGTTAAGACGGCATTGTTCCTTTTGTATTTAATTCCGATGTAATTTCAGTGTTTCATCGTCAATGAGTATGTCCAAGGAATACATTGAACCTGCAGTGGTGTATCGGAAACTAATACTGGTCTCACAGGAAATGCTCAAAGCACCGACTGTAAGAAGAGACTCTATTCTTGTACTGAAGGCGGCATAATGCCTTAAGTATTTAATTCCGATGCAAATTCTGTGTTTCATCGTCAATGTGAAGGTACAAGGAATACATTGTACCTGCAGTGGTGTATCGGAAACTAATATTGGTCTCACACGGAATGCTCAAAACACCGACTGTAAGAGGAGTCTCTATTCTTGCACTTATGGCGGCATTGTGCCATTTGTATTTAATTCCGATGTAATATCAGTGTTTCATCGTCAATGTGTATGTCTAAGGAATACATTGAACCTGCAGTGGTGTATCGGAACATACACTGGTCTCACAGGGGATGCTCAAAGCACCGACTGTAAGAAGAGTCTCTATTCTTGTACTTACTGCGGCATTGTGCCTTTTGTATTTAGTTCCGATTCGATCTCTGTGTTTCATCGTCAATGCGATGGTCCAAGGAATACATTGAACCTGCAATGGTGTATCGGAAACTAATACTGGTCTCACAGGAAAGGATCAAAGCACAGACTCAAAGAAGCCTCACTTATTTTGCCGTTAAGGCGGCATTGTGCCTTTTGTATTTAATTCCGATGCGATTTCTATGTTTCATCGTCAGTGTGTATGTCCAAGCAATACATTGATCCTGCAGTGGTGTGTCGGAAACTCATACTGGTCTCACAGGAAATGCTCAAAGCACCTACTGTAAGAAGAGTCTCTAATCTTGTACTGAAGGCGGCATTATGCCTTTAGTATTTAAGTCCGATGCGAATTCTGTTTTCATCGTCAATGTGAAGGTCCAAGGAATACATTGATCCTGCAGTGGTGTATCGGAAACTAATACTGGTCTCACAGGGAAAGCTCAAAGAACCGACTGTAAGAAGAGTCTCTATTCTTGGACTTAAGGCGGCATTGTGCCTTTTGTATTTGATTCCGATGCGATTTCTGTGTTTCATCGTCAATGTGAAGTTCCATGGAATACATTGTACCTGCTGAGGTGTATCGGAATCTAATACTGGTCTCACAGGGAATGCTCAAAGCACCGACTGTAAGAAGAGTCTCTATTCTTGTACTTATTGCGGCATTGTGCCTTTTGTATTTAGTTCCGATTCGATTTCTGTGTTTCATTGTCAATGCGAAGGTCCAAGGAATACATTGAACCTGCAGTGGTGTATCGGAAACTAATACTGGTCACACAGGAAAGGATCAAAGCACAGACCTTAAGAAGTCTTATCTTGCCGTTAAGGCGGCATTGTTCCTTTTGTATTTAATTCCGATGTAATTTCAGTGTTTCATCGTCAATGAGTATGTCCAAGGAATACATTGAACCTGGAGTGGTGTATCGGAAACTAATACTGGTCCCACAGGAAAGGATCAAAGCACAGACTCTAAGAAGTCTCACTCATCTTGCAGTTAAGGCGGCATTGTTCCTTTTGTATTTAATTCCGATGTAATTTCAGTGTTTCATCGTCAATGAGTATGTCCAAGCAATACATTGATCCTGCAGTGGTGTATCGGAAACTAATACTGGTCTCACAGGGAAAGCTCAAAGAACCGACAGTAAGAAGAGTCTCTATTCTTGTACTTAAGGCGGCATTGCGCCTTTTGTATTTGATTCCGATGCGATTTCTGTGTTTCATCGTCAATGTGTAGGTCCAAGGAATACATTGAACCTGCAGTGGTGTATCGGATACTATTACTGGTCTCACAGGCAATGCTCAAAGCACCGACTGTAAGAAGAGTCTCTATTCTTGTACTTAAGGCGGCATTGTGCCTTTTGCATTTAATTCCGATGCGATTTCTGTGTTTCATCGTCAATGTGAAGTTACAAGGAATACATTGTACCTGCAGTGGTGTATCGGAAACTAATACTGAACACACAGGGAATGCTCAAAGCACCGACTGTAAGAGTAGTCTCTATACTTGCACTTATGGTGGCATTGTGCCTTTTGTATTTAATTCCAATGTAATTTCAGTGTTTCATCGTCAATGTGTATGTCTAAGGAATACATTGAACCTGCAGTGGTGTATCGGAAACTAATACTGGTCTCACAGGAAATGCTCAAAGCACCGACTGTAAGAAGAGTCCCTATTCTTGCGCTTATTGCGGCATTGTGCCTTTTGTATTAATTCCGAGGCGATTTCTGTGTTTCATCGTCAATGTGAAGTTCCAAGGAATACATTGTACCTGCTGAGGTGTATCGGAATCTAATACTGGTCTCACAGGGAATGCTCAAAGCACCGACTGTAAGACGAGTCTCTATTCTTGTACTTATTGCGGCATTGTGGCTTTTGTATTTAGTTCCGATTCGATTTCTGTGTTTCATTGTCAATGCGAAGGTCCAAGGAATACATTGAACCTGCAGTGGTGTATCGGAAACTAATACTGGTCTCACAGGAAAGGATCAAAGCACAGACCTTAAGAAGTCTTACTCATCTTGCCGTTAAGACGGCATTGTTCCTTTTGTATTTAATTCCGATGTAATTTCAGTGTTTCATCGTCAATGAGTATGTCCAAGGAATACATTGAACCTGCAGTGGTGTATCGGAAACTAATACTGGTATCACAGGGAATGCTCAAAGCACCGACTGCAAGATGAGTCTCTATTCTTGTACGTAAGGCGGCATTGTGCCTTTTGTATTTAATTCCGACGCGATTTCTATGTTTCATCGTCAGTGTGTATGTCCAAGCAATACATTGAACCTGCAGTGGTGTATCGGAAACTAATACTGGTCTCACAGGAAATGCTTAAAGCACCAACTGTAAGGAGAGACTCTATTCTTGTACTGAAGGCGGCATTATGCCTTTAGTATTTAATTCCGATGCGAATTCTGTGTTTCATCGTCAATGTGAAGGTCCAAGGAATACATTGATCCTGCAGTGGTGTATCGGAAACTAATACTGGTCTCACAGGGAAAGCTCAAAAAACCGACTGTAAGAAGAGTCTCTATTCTTGTACTTAAGGCGGCATTGTGCCTTTTGTATTTGATTCCGATGCGATTTCTGTGTTTCATCGTCAATGTGTAGGTCCAAGGAATACATAGAACCTGCAGTGGTGAATCGGATACTATTACTGGTCTCACAGGCAATGCTCAAAGCACCGACTGTAAGAAGAGTCTCTATTCTTGTACTTAAGGCGGCATTGAGCCTTTTGCATTTAATTCCGATGCGATTTCTGTGTTTCATCGTCAATGTGAAGGTACAAGGAATACATTGTACCTGCAGTGGTGTATCGGAAACTAATACTGATCTCACAGGGAATGCTCAAACCACCGACTGTAAGAAGGGTCTCTATTCTGGCACTTATGGCGGCATTGTGCCTTTTGTGTTTAATTCCGATGCGATTTCTGTGTTTCATTGTCAATGTGTATGTCTAAGGAATACATTGAACCTGCAGTGGTGTATCGGAAACTAATACCGGTCTCACAGGGAATGCTCAAAGCACCGAATGTAAGAAGAGTCTCTATTCTTGTACGTAGGGCGGCATTGTGCCTTTTGTATTTAATTCCGATGCGATTCCTGTGTTTCATCGTCAATGCGTATGTCCAAGGAATACATTGAACCTGCAGTGGTATATCGGAAACTAATACTGGTCTCACAGGGAATGCTCAAAGCACCGACTGTAAGAAGAGTCTCTATTCCTGTACTTAAGGCGGCATTGTGCCTTTTGTATTTCATTCCGATGCAGTTTCTGTGTTTCATCGTCAATGCGAAGGTCCAAGGAATACATTGAACCTGCAGTGGTGTATCGGAAACTAATACTAGTCTCACAGGGAAGGATCAAAGCACAGACTCTAAGAAGTCTCACTCACCTTGCAGTTAAGGCGGCATTGTTCCTTTTGTATTTAATTCCGATGTTATTTCAGTGTTTCATCGTCAATGAGTATGTCCAAGGAATACATTGAACCTGGAGTGGTGTATCGGAAACTAATGCTGGTCCCACAGGAAAGGATCAAAGCACAGACTCTAGGAAGTCTCACTCATCTTGCAGTTAAGGCGGCATTGTTCCTTTTGAATTTAATTCCGATGTAATTTCGGTGTTCCATCGTCAATGAGTATGTCCAAGGAATACATTGAACCTGATGTGGTGTATCGGAAACTAATACTGGTCTCACAGGGAATGCTCAAAGCACCGACTGTAAGAGGAGTCTCTGTTCTTGCACTTATGGCGGCATTGTGCCATTTGTATTTAATTCCGATGTAATATCAGTGTTTCA
The DNA here is from genome assembly GCF_021461395.2 of Schistocerca americana. Classification (NCBI taxonomy): domain Eukaryota; kingdom Metazoa; phylum Arthropoda; class Insecta; order Orthoptera; family Acrididae; genus Schistocerca; species Schistocerca americana. The sequence continues at coordinate 4,171,400 of NC_060126.1, forward strand.
TCGTCAATGTGTATGTCTAAGGAATACATTGAACCTTGAGTGGTGTATCGGAAACTAATACTGGTCTCACAGGGAATGCTCAAAGCACCGACTGTAAGAAGAGTCTCTATTCTTGTACTTATTGCGGCATTGTGCCTTTTGTATTTAGTTCCGATTCGATCTCTGTGTTTCATCGTCAATGCGATGGTCCAAGGAATACATTGAACCTGCAATGGTGTATCGGAAATTAATACTGGTCTCACAGGAAAGGATCAAAGCACAGTCTCTAAGAAGCCTCACTTATCTTGCCGTTAAGGCGGCATTGTTCCTTTTGAATTTAATTCCGATGTAATTTCAGTGTTCCATCGTCAATGAGTATGTCCAAGGAATACATTGAACCTGGTGTGGTGTATCGGAAACTAATACTGGTCTCACAGGGAATGCTCAAAGCACCGACTGTAAGATGAGTCTCTATTCTTGTACGTAAGGCGGCATTGTGCCTTTTGTATTTAATTCCGATACGATTTCTATGTTTTATCGTCAGTGTGTATGTCCAAGCAATACATTGAACCTGCAGTGGTGTATCGGAAACTAATACTGGTCTCACAGGAAATGCTCAAAGCACCGACTGTAAGAAGAGTCTCTATTCTTGTACTGAAGGCGGCATTAGGCCTTTAGTATTTAATTCCGATGCGAATTCTGTGTTTCATCGTCAATGTGAAGGTCCAAGGAATACATTGAACCAGCAGTGGTGTATCGGAAACTAATACTGGTCTCACAGGGAAAGCTCAAAGAACCGACTGTAAGAAGAGTCTCTATTCTTGTACTTAAGGCGGCATTGTGCCTTTTGCATTTGATTCCGATGCGATTTCTGTGTTTCATCGTCAATGTGAAGGTCCAAGGAATACATTGAACCTGCAGTGGTGTATCGGATCCTATTACTGGTCTCACAGGCAATGCTCAAAGCACCGACTGTAAGAAGAGTCTCTATTCTTGTACTTAAGGCGGCATTGTGCCTTTTGCATTTAATTCCGATGCGATTTCTGCGTTTCATCGTCAATGTGAAGGTACAAGGAATACATTGTACCTGCAGTGGTGTATCCGAAACTAATACTGATCTCACAGGGAATGCTCGAAGCACCGACTGTAAGAGGAGTCTCAATACTTGCACTCATGGTGGCATTATGCCTTTTGTATTTAATTCCATTGTAATTTCAGTGTTTCATCGCCAATGTGTATGTCTAAGGAATACATTGAACCTGCAGTGGTGTATCGGAAACTAATACTGGTCTCACAGGAAATGCTCAAAGCACCGACTGTAAGAAGAGTCTCTATTCTTGTGCTTATTGCGGCATTGTGCCTTTTGTATTAACTCCGAGGCGATTTCTGTGTTTCATCGTCAATGCGTATGTCCAAGGAATCCATTGAACCTGCAGTGGTGTATCGGAAACTAATACTGGTCTCACAGGGAATGCTCAAAGCATCGACTGTAGGAAGAGTCTCAATTCTTGTACTTAAGGTGGCATTGTGCCTTTTGTATTTAATTCCGATGCGATTTCTGTGTTTCATCATCAATGTGAAGTTCCAAGGAATACATTGTACCTGCTGAGGTGTATCGGAAACTAATACTGATCTCACAGGGAATGCTCAAAGCACCGACTGTAAGAAGGGTCACTATTCTGGAAGTTATGGCGGCATTGTGCCTTTTGAGTTTAATTCCGATTCGATTTCTGTGTTTCATTGTCAATGTGTATGTCTAAGGAATATATTGAACCTGCAGTGGTGTATCGGAAACTAATACCGGTCTCACAGGGAATGCTCAAAGCACCGAATGTAAGAAGAGTCTCTATTCTTGTACGTAGGGCGGCATTGTGCCTTTTGTATTTAATTCCGATGCGATTTCTGTGTTTCATCGTCAATGCGTATGTCCAAGGAATACATTGATCCTGCAGTGGTATATCGGAGACTAATACTGGTCTCACAGGGAATGCTCAAAGCACCGACTGTAAGAAGAGTCCCTATTCCTGTCCTTAAGGCGGCATTGTGCCTTTTGTATTTAATTCCGATGCGATTTCTGTGTTTCATCGTCACTGCGAAGGTCCATGGAATACATTGAACCTGCAGTGGTGTATCGGAAACTAATACTGGGCTTACAGGAAAGGATCAAAGCACAGACTCTAAGAAGTCTCACTCATCTTGCAGTTAAGGCGGCATTGTTCCTTTTGTATTTAATTCCGATGTAATTTCAGTGTTTCATCGTCAATGAGTATGTCCAAGGAATACATTGAACCTGGAGTGGTGTATCGGAAACTAATACTGGTCTCACAGGGAATGCTCAAAGCACCGACTGTAAGAATAGTCTCTATTCTTGTACGAAAGGCGGCATTGTGCCTTTTGTATTTACTTCCGATGCGATTTCTGTGCTTCATCGTCAATGTGAAGTTCCAAGGAATACATTGTACCTGCTGAGGTGTATCGGAATCTAATACTATTCTCACAGGGAATGCTCAAAGCACCGACTGTAAGAAGGGTCTCTATTCTGGCACTTATGGCGGCATTGTGCCTTTTGTGTTTAATTCCGATGCGATTTCTGTGTTTCATTGTCAATGTGTATGTCTAAGGAATACACTGCACCTGCAGTGGTGTATCGGAAACTAATACCGGTCTCACAGGGATTGCTCAAAGCACCGACTGTAAGAAGAGTCTCTATTCTTGTACTTAAAGCGGCATTGTGCCTTTTGTATTTAATTCCGATGCGATTTCTGTGTTTCATCGTCAATGTGAAGTTCCAAGGAATACATCGAACCTGCAGTGGTATATCGGAAACTAATACTGGTCTCACAGGGAATGCTCAAAGCACCGAAAGTAAGAAGAGTCTCTATTCCTGTACTTAATCCGGCATTGTGCCTTTTGTATTTAATTCCGATGCGATTTCTGTGTTTCACCGTCAATGCGAAGGTCCAAGGAATACATTGAACCTGCAGTGGTGTATCGGAAACTAATACTGGTCTCACAGGAAAGGATCAAAGCACAGACTCTAAGATGTCTCACTCATCTTGCAGTTAAGGCGGCATTGTTCCTTTTGTATTTAATTCCGATGTAATTTCAGTGTTTCATCGTCAATGAGTATGTCCAAGGAATACATTGAACCTGGAGTGGTGTATCGGAAACTAATACTGGTCTCACAGGGAAAGCTCAAAACACCGGCTGTAAGAAGAATCTCTATTCATGCACGTATGGCGGCATTGTGCCTTTTGTATTTAATTCCGATGTAATTTCAGTGATTCATCGTCAATGTGTATTTCTAAGGAATACATTGAACCTGCAGTGGTGTGTCGGAAACTAGTACTGGTCTCACAGGGAAAGCTCAAAACACCGACTGTAAGAAGAGTCACTATTCTTGTGCTTAAGGCGGCATTATGCATTTTGTATTTAATTCCAATGTGATTTCTGTGTTTCATCATTAATGTGAAGGTCCAAGGAATACTTTGCACCTGCAGTGGTGTATCGGAAACTAATACTGGTCTCACAGGAAAGGATCAAAGCACAGACTCTAAGACGTCTCATTCTTCTTGCACTTACGGCGGCATTGTTCCTTTTGTATTAAATTCCGATGTAATTTCAGTGTTTCATCGTCAATGTGTATGTCCTAGGAATACATGGAATCTGCAGTGGTGTATCGGAAGCTAATACTGGTTTCACAGGGAATGCTCAAAGCACCGACTGTAAGAAGAGTCTCTATTCTTGTACTTAAGGCGGCATTGTGCCATTTGTATCTAATTCGGATGCCATTTCTGTGTTCCATCGTCAATGTGAAGGTCCAAGGAATACATTGTACCTGCAGTGGTGTATCGGAAACTAGTACTGGTCTCGCAGGGAATGCTCAAAGCACCGACTGTAAGAAAAGTCTCTATTCTTGTACGTAAGGCGGCATTGTGCATTTTGTATTTCATTCCGATGCGATTTCTGTGTTTCATCGTCAATGTTTATGTCCAAGGAATACACTGAACCTGCAGTGGTGTATCGGAAACTAATACTGGTCTCTTAGGCAATGCTCAAAGCGCCGACTGTAAGAAGAATCTCTATTCTTGTACTTAAGGCGGCATTGTGCCTTTTGCATTTAATTCCGATACGATTTCTGTCTTTCATCGTCAATGTGAAGGTACAAGGAATGCATTGTACCAGCAGTGGTGTATCGGAAACTAATACTGGTCTCACAGGGAATGCTCAAAGCACCGACTGTCAGAGGAGTCTCTATTCTTGCACTTATGGTGGCATTGTGCCTTTTTTATTTAATTCCAATGTAATTTCAGTGTTTCTTCGTCAATGTGTATGTATAAGGAATACATTGATCCTGCAGTGGTGTATCGGAAACTAATACTGGTCTCACAGGGAATGCGCAAAGCACCGTCTGTAAGAAGAGTCTTTATTCTTGTACGTAAGGCGGCATTGTCCCTTTGGTATTAATTCCGAGGCGATTTCTGTGTTTCATCGTCAATGCGTATGTCCAAGGAATCCATTGAACCTGCAGTTGTGTATCGGAAGCTAATACTGGTCTCACAGGGAATGCTCAAAGCATCGACTGTAGGAAGAGTCTCAATTCTTGTACTTAAGGCGGCATTGTGCCTTTTGTATTTAATTCCGATGCGATTTCTGTGTTTCATCGTCAATGTGAAGTTCCAAGGGATACATTGTACCTGCTGAGGTGTATCGGAATCTAATACTGGTCTCACAGGGAATGCTCAAAGCACCGACTGTAAGAAGAGTCTCTATTCTTGTACTTATTGCGGCATTGTGCCTTTTGTATTCAGTTCCGTTTCGATTTCTGTGTTTCATTGTCAATGCGAAGTTCCAAGGAATACATTGAACCTGCAGTGGTGTATCGGAAACTAATACTGGTCTCACAGGAAAGGATCAAAGCACAGACCTTAAGAAGTCTTACTCATCTTGCCGTTAAGGCGGCATTGTTCCTTTTGTATTTAATTCCGATGTAATTTCAGTGTTTCATCGTCAATGAGTATGTCCAAGGAATACATTGAACCTGCAGTGCTGTATCGGAAACTAATACTGGACTCACAGGGTATGCTCAAAGCACCAACTGTAAGAAGAGACTCTAATCTTGTACTGAAGGCGGCATTATGCCTTTAGTATTTAATTCCGATGCAAATTCTGTGTTTCATCCTCAATGTGAAGGTACAAGGAATATATTGTACCTGCAGTGGTGTATCGGAAACTAATATTGGTCTCACATGGAATGCTCAAAACACCGACTGTAAGAGGAGTCTCTATTCTTGCACTTATGGCGGCATTGTGCCATTTGTATTTAATTCCGATGTAATATCAGTGTTTCATCGTCAATGTGTATATCTAAGGAATACATTGAACCTGCAGTGGTGTATCAGAAACTAATACTGGTCTCACAGGGAATGCTCAAAGCACCGACTGTAAGAAGAGTCTCTATTCTTGTACTTACTGCGGCATTGTGCCTTTTGTATTTAGTTCCGATTCGATCTCTGTGTTTCATCGTCAATGCGATGGTCCAAGGAATACATTGAACCTGCAATGGTGTATCGGAAACTAATACTGGTCTCACAGGAAAGGATCAAAGCACAGACTCTAAGAAGCCTCACTTATCTTGCCGTTAAGGCGGCATTGTTCCTTTAGAATTTAATTCCGATGTAATTTCAGTGTTCCATCGTCAATGAGTATGTCCAAGGAATACATTGAACCTGGTGTGGTGTATCGGAAACTAATACTGGTCTCACAGGGAATGCTCAAAGCACCGACTGTAAGATGAGTCTCTATTCTTGTACGTAAGGCGGCATTGTGCCTTTTGTATTTAATTCCGATGCGATTTCTATGTTTCATCGTCAGTGTGTATGTCCAAGCAATACATTGAACCTGCAGTGGTTTATCGGAAACTAATACTGGTCTCACAGGAAATGCTCAAAGCACCAACTGTAAGAAGAGACTCTATTCTTGTACTGAAGGCGGCATTATGCCTTTAGTATTTAATTCCGATGCGAATTCTATGTTTCATCGTCAATGTGAAGGTCCAAGGAATACATTGATCCTGCAGTGGTGTATCGGAAACTAATACTGGTCTCACAGGGAAAGCTCAAAGAACGGACTGTAAGAAGAGTCTCTATTCTTGTACTTAAGGTGGCATTGTGCCTTTTGTATTTGATTCCGATGCGATTTCTGTGTTTCATCGTCAATGTGAAGGTCCAAGGAATACATTGAACCTGCAGTGGTGTATCGGATACTATTACTGGTCTTACAGGCAATGCTCTAAGCACCGACAGTAAGAAGAGTCTCTACTCTTGTACTTAAGGCGGCATTGTGCCTTTTGCATTTAATTCCGATGCGATTTCTGTGTTTCATCGTCAATGTGAAGGTACAAGGAATATATTGTACCTGCAGTGGTGTATCGCAAACTAATACTGATCTCACAGGGAATGCTCAAAGCACCGGCTGTAAGAGGAGTCTCTATACTTGCACTTATGGTGGCATTGTGCCTTTTGTATTTAATTCCAATGTAATTTCAGTGTTTCATCGTCAATGTGTGTGTCTAAGGAATACATTGAACCTGGAGTGGTGTATCGGAAACTAATACTGGTCTCACAGGAAATGCTCAAACACCGACTGTAAGAAGAGTCTCTATTCTTGTGCTTATTGCGGCATCGTGCCTTTTGTATTAATTCCGAGGCGATTTCTGTGTTTCATCGTCAATGTGAAGTTACAAGGAATACATTGTACCTGCTGAGGTGTATCGGAATCTAATACTGGTCTCGCAGGGAATGCTCAAAGCACCGACTGTAAGAAGAGTCTCTATTCTTGTACTTATTGCGGCATTGTGCCTTTTGTATTTAGTTCCGATTCGATTTCTGTGTTTCGTTGTCAATGCGAAGGTCCAAGGAATACATTGATTCTGCAGTGGTGTATCGGAAACTAATACTGGTCTCACAGGAAACGATCAAAGCACAGACCTAAAGAAGTCTTACTCATCTTGCCGTTAAGGCGGAATTGTTCCTTTTGTATTTAATTCCGATGTAATTTCAGTGTTTCATCGTCAATGAGTATGTCCAAGGAATACATTGAACCTGGAGTGGTGTATCGGAAACTAATACTGGTCCAACAGGAAAGGATCAAAGCACAGACTCTAAGAAGTCTCACTCGTCTTGCAGTTAAGGCGGCATTGTTCCTTTTGTATTTAATTCCGATGTAATTTCAGTGTTTCATCGTCAATGAGTATGTCCAAGCTATACATTGTACCTGCAGTGAAGTATCGGAAACTAATACTGGTCTCACAGGGAATGCTCAAAGCACCGACTGTAAGATGAGTCTCTATTCTTGTACGTAAGGCGGCATTGTGCCTTTTGTATTTAATTCCGATGCGATTTCTATGATTCATCGTCAGTGAGTATGTCCAAGCAATACATTGAACCTGCAGTGGTGTATCGGAAACTAATACTGGTCTCACAGGAAATGCTCAAAGCACCGACTGTAAGAAGAGACTCTATTCTTGTACTGAAGGCGGCATTATGCCTTTAGTATTTAATTCCGATGCGAATTCTGTGTTTCATCGTCAATAAGAAGGTCCAAGGAATACATTGATCCTGCAGTGGTGTATCGGAAACTAATACTGGTCTCACAGGGAAAGCTCAAAGAATCGACTGTAAGAAGAGTCTCTATTCTTGTACTTAAGGCGGCATTGTGCCTTTTGTATTTGATTCCGATGCGATTTCTGTGTTTCATCGTCAATGTGAAGGTCCAAGGAATACATTGAACCTGCAGTGGTGTATCGGATACTATTACTGGTATCACAGGCAATGCTCAAAGCACCGACTGTAAGAAGAGTCTCTAATCTTGTACTTAAGGCGGCATTGTGCCTTTTGCATTTAATTCCGATGCGATTTCTGTGTTTCATCGTCAATGTGAAGGTACAAGGAATACATTGTACCTGCAGAGGTGTATCGGAAACTAATACTGATCTCACAGGGAATGCTCAAAGCACCGACAGTAAGAGGAGTCTCTATACTTGCACTTATGGTGGCATTGTGCCTTTTGTATTTAATTCCAATGTAATTTCATTGTTTCATCGTCAATGTGTATGTCTAAGGAATACATTGAACCTGCAGTGGTGTATCGGAAACTAATACTGGTCTCACAGGAAATGCTCAAAGCACCGACTGTAAGAAGAGTCTCTATTCTTGTGATTATTGCGGCATAGTGCCTTTTGTATTAATTCCGAGGCGATTTCTGTGTTTCATCGTCAATGCGTAAGTCCAAGGAATCCATTGAACCTGCAGTGGTGTATCGGAAACTAATACTGGTCTCACAGGGAATGCTCAAAGCATCGACTGTAGGAAGAGTCTCAATTCTTGTACTTAAGGCGGCATTGTGCCTTTTGTATTTAATTCCGATGCGATTTCTGTGTTTCATCGTCAATGTGAAGTTCCAAGGAATACATTGTACCTGCTGGGGTGTATCGGATACTAATACTGGTCTTACAGGGAATGCTCAAAGCACCGACTGTAAGAAGGGTCTCTATTCTTGTACGAAAGGCGGCATTGTGCCTTTTGTATTTAATTCCGATGCGATTTCTGTGTTTCATCGTGAATGTGAAGGTACAAGGAATACATTGTACCTGCAGTGGTGTATCGGAAACTAATACTGGTCTCACAGGGAATGCTCAAAGCACCGACTGTAAGAGGAGTCTCTATTCTTGCACTTATGGCGGCATTGTGCCATTTGTATTTAATTCCGATGTAATTTCAATGTTTCATCGCCAATGTGTATGTCTAAGGAATACATTGAACCTGCAGTGGTGTATCGGAAACTAATACTGGTCTCACCGGGAATGCTCAAAGCACCGGCTGTAAGAAGAGTCTCTATTCTTGTACTTATTGCGGCATTGTGCCTTTTGTATTTAGTTCCGATTCGATCTCTGTGTTTCATCGTCAATGCGATGGTCCAAGGAATACATTGAACCTGCAATGGTGTATCGGCTACTAATACTGGTCTCACAGGGAATGCTCAAAGCACCGACTGTAAGAGGAGTCTCTATACTTGCACTTATGGTGGCATTGTGCCTTTTGTATTTAATTCCAATGTAATTTCAGTGTTTCATCGTCAATGTGTATGTCTAAGGAATACATTGAACCTGCAGTGGTGTATCGGAAACTAATACTGGTCTCACAGGAAATGCTCAAAGCACCGACTGTAAGAAGAGTCTCTATTCTTGTGCTTATTGCGGCATTGTGCCTTTTGTATTAATTCCGAGGCGATTTCTGTGTTTCATCGTCAATGTGAAGTTACAAGGAATACATTGTACCTGCTGAGGTGTATCGGAATCTAATACTGGTCTCACAGGGAATGCTCAAAGCACCGACTGTAAGAAGAGTCTCTATTCTTGTACTTATTGCGGCATTGTGCCTTTTGTATTTAATTCCGATGCGATTTCTATGTTTCATCGTCAGTGTGTATGTCCAAGCAATACATTGAACTTGCAGTGGTGTATCGGAAACTAATACTGGTCTCACAGGAAATGCTCAAAGCACCGGCTGTAAGAAGAGACTCTATTCTTGTACTGAAGGCGGCATAATGCCTTTAGTATTTAATTCCGATGCGAATTCTGTGTTTCATCGTCAATGTGAAGGTCCAAGGAATACATTGATCCTGCAGTGGTGTATCAGAAACTAATACTGGTCTCACAGGGAAATCTCAAAGAACCGACTGTAAGAAGAGTCTCTATTCCTGTACTTAAGGCGGCATTGTGCCTTTTGTATTTGATTCCGATGCGATTTCTGTGTTTCATCGTCAATGTGAAGGTCCAAGGAATACATTGAACCTGCAGTGGTGTATCGGATACTATTACTGGTCTCACAGGCAATGCTCAAAGCACCGACTGTAAGAAGAGTCTCTGATCTTGTACTTAAGGCGGCATTGTGCCTTTTGCATTTAATTCCGATGCGATTTCTGTGTTTCATCGACAATGTGAAGGTACAAGGAATACATTGTACCTGCAGTGGTGTATCGGAAACTAATACTGATCTCACAGGGAATGCTCAAAGCACCGACTGTAAGAAGAGTCTCTATTCTTGTGATTATTGCGGCATAGTGCCTTTTGTATTAATTCCGAGGCGATTTCTGTGTTTCATCGTCAATGCGTATGTCCAAGGAATCCATTGAACCTGCAGTGGTGTATCGGAAACTAATACTGGTCTCACAGGGAATGCTCAAAGCATCGACTGTAGGAAGAGTCTCAATTCTTGTACTTAAGGCGGCATTGTGCCTTTTGTATTTAATTCCGATGCGATTTCTGTGTTTCATCGTCAATGTGAAGTTCCAAGGAATACATTGTACCTGCTGAGGTGTATCGGAAACTAATACTGGTCTTACAGGGAATGCTCAAAGCACCGACTGTAAGAAGGGTCTCTATTCTTGTACGAAAGGCGGCATTGTGCCTTTTGTATTTAATTCCGATGCGATTTCTGTGTTTCATCGTGAATGTGAAGGTACAAGGAATACATTGTACCTTCAGTGGTGTATCGGAAACTAATACTGGTCTCACAGGGAATGCTCAAAGCACCGACTGTAAGAGGAGTCTCTATTCTAGCACTTATGGCGGCATTGTGCCATTTGTATTTAATTCCGATGCGATTTCTGTGTTTCATCGTCAATGTGAAGGTACAAGGAATACATTGTACCTGCAGTGGTGTATCGGAACCTAATACTGATCTCACAGGGAATGCTCAAAGCACCGACTGTAAGAGGAGTCTCAATACTTGCACTTATGGTGGCATTGTGCCTTTTGTATTTAATTCCAATGTAATTTCAGTATTTCATCGTCAATGTGTATGTCTAAGGAATACATTGAACCTGCAGTGGTGTATCGGAAACTAATACTGGTCTCACAGGGAATGCTCAAAGCATCGACTGTAGGAAGAGTCTCAATTCTTGTACTTAAGGCGGCATTGTGCATTTTGTATTTAATTCCGATGCGATTTCTGTGTTTCATCGTCAATGTGAAGTTCCAAGGAATACATTGTACCTGCTGAGGTGTATCGGAAACTAATACTGGTCTCACAGGGAATGCTCAAAGCACCGACTGTAAGAAGGGTCACTATTCTGGCACTTATGGCGGCATTGTGCCTTTTGAGTTTAATTCCGATTCGATTTCTGTGTTTCGTTGTCAATGTGTATGTCTAAGGAATACATTGAACCTGCAGTGGTGTATCGGAAACTAATACTGGGCTCACAGGAAAGGATCAAAGCACAGACTCTAAGAAGTCGCACTCATCTTGCAGTTAAGGCGGCATTGTTCCTTTTGTATTTAATTCCGATGTAATTTCAGTGATTCATCGTCAATGAGTATGTCCAAGGAATACATTGAACCTGGAGTGGTGTATCGGAAACTAATACTGGTCTCACAGGGAATGCTCAAAGCACCGACTGTAAGAAGAGTCTCTATTCTTGTACGAAAGGCGGCATTGTGCCTTTTGTATTTAATTCCGATGCGATTTCTGTGTTTCATCGTCAATGTGAAGTTCCAAGGAATACATTGTTATTGCTGAGGTGTATCGGAATCTAATACTGGTCTCACAGGGAATGCTCAAAGCACCGACTGTAAGAAGGGTCTCTATTCTGGCACTAATGGCGGCATTGTGCCTTTTGTGTTTAATTCCGATGCGATTTCTGTGTTTCATTGTCAATGTGTATGTCTAAGGAATACATTGCACCTGCAGTGGTGTATCGGAAACTAATACCGGTCTCACAGGGATTGCTCAAAGCTCCGACTGTAAGAAGAGTCTCTATTCTTGTACTTAAAGCGGCATTGTGCCTTTTGTATTTAATTCCGATGCGATTTCTGTGTTTCATCGTCAATGTGAAGTTCCAAGGAATACATCGAACCGGCAGGGGTATATCGGAAACTAATACTGGTCTCACAGGGAATGCTCAAAGCACCGACTGTAAGAAGAGTCCCAATTCCTGTACTTAAGGCGGCATTGTGCCTTTTGTATTTAATTCCGATGCGATTTCTGTGTTTCACCGTCAATGCGAAGGTCCAAGGAATACATTGAACCTGCAGTGGTGTATCGGAAACTAATACTGGTCTCACAGGAAAGGATCAAATCACTGACTCTAAGATGTCTCACTCATCTTGCAGTTAAGGCGGCATTGTTCCTTTTGTATTTAATTCCGATGTAATTTCAGTGTTTCATCGTCAATGAGTATGTCCAAGGAATACATTGAACCTGGAGTGGTGTATCGGAAACTAATACTGGTCTCACAGGGAAAGCTCAAAGCACCGGCTGTAAGAAGAGTCTCTATTCATGCACGTATGGCGGCATTGTGCCTTTTGTATTTAATTCCGATGTAATTTCAGTGATTCATCGTCAATGTGTATGTGTAAGGAATACATTGAACCTGCAGTGGTGTGTCGGAAACTAGTACTGGTCTCACAGGGAAAGCTCAAAGCACAGACTCTAAGAAGTCTCATTCTTCTTGCACTTACGGTTGCATTGTTCCTTTTGTATTAAATTCCGATGTAATTTCAGTGTTTCATCGTCAATGTGTATGTCCTAGGAATACATGGAATCTGCAGTGGTGTATCGGAAGCTAATACTGGATTCACAGGGAATGCTCAAAGCACCGACTGTAAGAAGAGTCTCTATTCTTGTACTTAAGGCGGCATTGTGCCATTTGTATAATCCCGATGCCATCTTTGTGTTCCATCGTCAATGTGAAGGTCCAAGGAATACATTGTACCTGCAGTGGTGTAATGGAAACTAGTACTGGTCTCGCAGGGATTGCTCAAAGCACCGACTGTAAGAAGAGTCTATGTTCTTGCACTTATGGCGGCATTGTGACTTTTGTATTTAATTCCGATGTAATTTCAGTGTTTCATTTTCAATGTGTACGTCTAAGGAATACATTGAACCTGCAGTGGTGCTTCAGAAACTAATACTGGTCTCACAGGGAATGCTCAAAGCACCGACTGTAAGAAAAGTCTCTATTCTTGTACGTAAGGCGGCATTGTGCATTTTGTATTTCATTCCGATGCGATTTCTGTGTTTCTTCGTCAATGTGAAGGTACAAGGAATACATTGTACCAGCAGTGGTGTATCGGAAACTACTACTGGTCTCACAGGGAATGCTCAAAGCTCCGACTGTAAGAGGAGTCTCTATTCTTGTACTTAAGGCGGCATTGTGCCTTTTGTATTTAATTCCGATGCCATTTCTGTGTTTCATCGTCAATGTGCAGTTCCAAGGAATAAACTGAACCTGCAGTGGTGTAGCGGAATCTAATACTGGTCTCACAGGGAATGCTCAAAGCACCGACTGTAAGAAGAGTCTCTATTCTTGTACTTAAGGCGGCATTGTGCCTTTTGTATTTAATTCCAATGTAATTTCAGTATTTCATCGTCAATGTGTATGTCTAAGGAATACATTGAACCTGCAGTGGTGTATCGGAAACTAATACTGGTCTCACAGGAAATGCTCAAAGCACCGACTGTAAGAAGAGTCACTATTCTTGTACTTAAGGCGGCATTATGCCTTTTGTATTTAATTCCAATGCGATATCTGTGTTTCATCATCAATGTGAAGGTCCAAGGAATACATTGCACCTGCAGTGGTGTATCGGAAACTAATACTGGTCTCACAGGAAATGATCAAAGCACAGACTCTAAGAAGTCTCATTCTTCTTGCACTTACGGTTGCATTGTTATTTTTGTATTAAATTCCGATGTAATTTCAGTGTTTCATCGTCAATGTGTATGTCCTAGGAATACATGGAATCTGCAGTGGTGTATCGGAAGCTAATACTGGATTCACAGGGAATGCTCAAAGCACCGACTGTAAGAAGAGTCTCTATTCTTGTACTTAAGGCGGCATTGTGCCATTTGTATAATCCCGATGCCATCTTTGTGTTCCATCGTCAATGTGAAGGTCCAAGGAATACATTGTACCTGCAGTGGTGTAATGGAAACTAGTACTGGTCTCGCAGGGAATGCTCAAAGCACCGACTGTAAGAAGAGTCTATGTTCTTGCACTTATGGCGGCATTGTGACTTTTGTATTTAATTCCGATGTAATTTCAGTGTTTCATTTTCAATGTGTATGTCTAAGGAATACATTGAACCTGCAGTGGTGCTTCAGAAACTAATACTGGTCTCACAGGGAATGCTCAAAGCACCGACTGTAAGAAAAGTCTCTATTCTTGTACGTAAGGCGGCATTGTGCATTTTGTATTTCATTCCGATGCGATTTCTGTGTTTCTTCGTCAATGTGAAGGTACAAGGAATACATTGTACCAGCAGTGGTGTATCGGAAACTACTACTGGTCTCACAGGGAATGCTCAAAGCTCCGACTGTAAGAAAAGTCTCTATTCTTGTACTTAAGGCGGCATTGTGCATTTTGTATTTAATTCCGATGCCATTTCTGTGTTTCATCGTCAATGTGAAGGTCCAAGGAATAAACTGAACATGCAGAGGTGTAGCGGAAACTAATACTGGTCTCACAGGGAATGCTCAAAGCACCGACTGTAAGAAGGGTCACTATTCTGGCACTTATGGCGGCATTGTGCCTTTTGAGTTTAATTCCGATTCGATTTCTGTGTTTCGTTGTCAATGTGTATGTCTAAGGAATACATTGAACCTGCAGTGGTGTATCGGAAACTAATACTGGGCTCACAGGAAAGGATCAAAGCACAGACTCTAAGAAGTCGCACTCATCTTGCAGTTAAGGCGGCATTGTTCCTTTTGTATTTAATTCCGATGTAATTTCAGTGATTCATCGTCAATGAGTATGTCCAAGGAATACATTGAACCTGGAGTGGTGTATCGGAAACTAATACTGGTCTCACAGGGAATGCTCAAAGCACCGACTGTAAGAAGAGTCTCTATTCTTGTACGAAAGGCGGCATTGTGCCTTTTGTATTTAATTCCGATGCGATTTCTGTGTTTCATCGTCAATGTGAAGTTCCAAGGAATACATTGTTATTGCTGAGGTGTATCGGAATCTAATACTGGTCTCACAGGGAATGCTCAAAGCACCGACTGTAAGAAGGGTCTCTATTCTGGCACTAATGGCGGCATTGTGCCTTTTGTGTTTAATTCCGATGAGATTTCTGTGTTTCATTGTCAATGTGTATGTCTAAGGAATACATTGCACCTGCAGTGGTGTATCGGAAACTAATACCGGTCTCACAGGGATTGCTCAAAGCACCGACTGTAAGAAGAGTCTCTATTCTTGTACTTAAAGCGGCATTGTGCCTTTTGTATTTAATTCCGATGCGATTTCTGTGTTTCATCGTCAATGTGAAGTTCCAAGGAATACATCGAACCGGCAGGGGTATATCGGAAACTAATACTGGTCTCACAGGGAATGCTCAAAGCACCGACTGTAAGAAGAGTCTCAATTCCTGTACTTAAGGCGGCATTGTGCCTTTTGTATTTAATTCCGATGCGATTTCTGTGTTTCACCGTCAATGCGAAGGTCCAAGGAATACATTGAACCTGCAGTGGTGTATCGGAAACTAATACTGGTCTCACAGGAAAGGATCAAATCACTGACTCTAAGATGTCTCACTCATCTTGCAGTTAAGGCGGCATTGTTCCTTTTGTATTTAATTCCGATGTAATTTCAGTGTTTCATCGTCAATGAGTATGTCCAAGGAATACATTGAACCTGGAGTGGTGTATCGGAAACTAATACTGGTCTCACAGGGAAAGCTCAAAGCACCGGCTGTAAGAAGAGTCTCTATTCATGCACGTATGGCGGCATTGTGCCTTTTGTATTTAATTCCGATGTAATTTCAGTGATTCATCGTCAATGTGTATGTGTAAGGAATACATTGAACCTGCAGTGGTGTGTCGGAAACTAGTACTGGTCTCACAGGGAAAGCTCAAAGCACAGACTCTAAGAAGTCTCATTCTTCTTGCACTTACGGTTGCATTGTTCCTTTTGTATTAAATTCCGATGTAATTTCAGTGTTTCATCGTCAATGTGTATGTCCTAGGAATACATGGAATCTGCAGTGGTGTATCGGAAGCTAATACTGGATTCACAGGGAATGCTCAAAGCACCGACTGTAAGAAGAGTCTCTATTCTTGTACTTAAGGCGGCATTGTGCCATTTGTATAATCCCGATGCCATCTTTGTGTTCCATCGTCAATGTGAAGGTCCAAGGAATACATTGTACCTGCAGTGGTGTAATGGAAACTAGTACTGGTCTCGCAGGGAATGCTCAAAGCACCGACTGTAAGAAGAGTCTATGTTCTTGCACTTATGGCGGCATTGTGACTTTTGTATTTAATTCCGATGTAATTTCAGTGTTTCATTTTCAATGTGTACGTCTAAGGAATACATTGAACCTGCAGTGGTGCTTCAGAAACTAATACTGGTCTCACAGGGAATGCTCAAAGCACCGACTGTAAGAAAAGTCTCTATTCTTGTACGTAAGGCGGCATTGTGCATTTTGTATTTCATTCCGATGCGATTTCTGTGTTTCTTCGTCAATGTGAAGGTACAAGGAATACATTGTACCAGCAGTGGTGTATCGGAAACTACTACTGGTCTCACAGGGAATGCTCAAAGCTCCGACTGTAAGAAAAGTCTCTATTCTTGTACTTAAGGCGGCATTGTGCATTTTGTATTTAATTCCGATGCCATTTCTGTGTTTCATCGTCAATGTGAAGGTCCAAGGAATAAACTGAACATGCAGAGGTGTAGCGGAAACTAATACTGGTCTCACAGGGAATGCTCAAAGCACCGACTGTAAGAGGAGTCTCTATTCTTGTACTTAAGGCGGCATTGTGCCTTTTGTATTTAATTCCGATGCCATTTCTGTGTTTCATCGTCAATGTGCAGTTCCAAGGAATAAACTGAACCTGCAGTGGTGTAGCGGAATCTAATACTGGTCTCACAGGGAATGCTCAAAGCACCGACTGTAAGAAGAGTCTCTATTCTTGTACTTAAGGCGGCATTGTGCCTTTTGTATTTAATTCCAATGTAATTTCAGTATTTCATCGTCAATGTGTATGTCTAAGGAATACATTGAACCTGCAGTGGTGTATCGGAAACTAATACTGGTCTCACAGGAAATGCTCAAAGCACCGACTGTAAGAAGAGTCACTATTCTTGTACTGAAGGCGGCATTATGCCTTTTGTATTTAATTCCAATGCGATATCTGTGTTTCATCATCAATGTGAAGGTCCAAGGAATACATTGCACCTGCAGTGGTGTATCGGAAACTAATACTGGTCTCACAGGAAATGATCAAAGCACAGACTCTAAGAAGTCTCATTCTTCTTGCACTTACGGTTGCATTGTTATTTTTGTATTAAATTCCGATGTAATTTCAGTGTTTCATCGTCAATGTGTATGTCCTAGGAATACATGGAATCTGCAGTGGTGTATCGGAAGCTAATACTGGATTCACAGGGAATGCTCAAAGCACCGACTGTAAGAAGAGTCTCTATTCTTGTACTTAAGGCGGCATTGTGCCATTTGTATAATCCCGATGCCATCTTTGTGTTCCATCGTCAATGTGATGGTCCAAGGAATACATTGTACCTGCAGTGGTGTAATGGAAACTAGTACTGGTCTCGCAGGGAATGCTCAAAGCACCGACTGTAAGAAGAGTCTATGTTCTTGCACTTATGGCGGCATTGTGACTTTTGTATTTAATTCCGATGTAATTTCAGTGTTTCATTTTCAATGTGTATGTCTAAGGAATACATTGAACCTGCAGTGGTGCTTCAGAAACTAATACTGGTCTCACAGGGAATGCTCAAAGCACCGACTGAAAGAAAAGTCTCTATTCTTGTACGTAAGGCGGCATTGTGCATTTTGTATTTCATTCCGATGCGATTTCTGTGTTTCTTCGTCAATGTGAAGGTACAAGGAATACATTGTACCAGCAGTGGTGTATCGGAAACTACTACTGGTCTCACAGGGAATGCTCAAAGCTCCGACTGTAAGAAAAGTCTCTATTCTTGTACTTAAGGCGGCATTGTGCATTTTGTATTTAATTCCGATGCCATTTCTGTGTTTCATCGTCAATGTGAAGGTCCAAGGAATAAACTGAACATGCAGAGGTGTAGCGGAAACTAATACTGGTCTCACAGGGAATGCTCAAAGCACCGACTGTAAGAAGGGTCACTATTCTGGCACTTATGGCGGCATTGTGCCTTTTGAGTTTAATTCCGATTCGATTTCTGTGTTTCGTTGTCAATGTGTATGTCTAAGGAATACATTGAACCTGCAGTGGTGTATCGGAAACTAATACTGGGCTCACAGGAAAGGATCAAAGCACAGACTCTAAGAAGTCGCACTCATCTTGCAGTTAAGGCGGCATTGTTCCTTTTGTATTTAATTCCGATGTAATTTCAGTGATTCATCGTCAATGAGTATGTCCAAGGAATACATTGAACCTGGAGTGGTGTATCGGAAACTAATACTGGTCTCACAGGGAATGCTCAAAGCACCGACTGTAAGAAGAGTCTCTATTCTTGTACGAAAGGCGGCATTGTGCCTTTTGTATTTAATTCCGATGCGATTTCTGTGTTTCATCGTCAATGTGAAGTTCCAAGGAATACATTGTTATTGCTGAGGTGTATCGGAATCTAATACTGGTCTCACAGGGAATGCTCAAAGCACCGACTCTAAGAAGTCTCATTCTTCTTGCACTTACGGTTGCATTGTTCCTTTTGTATTAAATTCCGATGTAATTTCAGTGTTTCATCGTCAATGTGTATGTCCTAGGAATACATGGAATCTGCAGTGGTGTATCGGAAGCTAATACTGGATTCACAGGGAATGCTCAAAGCACCGACTGTAAGAAGAGTCTCTATTCTTGTACTTAAGGCGGCATTGTGCCATTTGTATAATCCCGATGCCATCTTTGTGTTCCATCGTCAATGTGAAGGTCCAAGGAATACATTGTACCTGCAGTGGTGTAATGGAAACTAGTACTGGTCTCGCAGGGAATGCTCAAAGCACCGACTGTAAGAAGAGTCTATGTTCTTGCACTTATGGCGGCATTGTGACTTTTGTATTTAATTCCGATGTAATTTCAGTGTTTCATTTTCAATGTGTACGTCTAAGGAATACATTGAACCTGCAGTGGTGCTTCAGAAACTAATACTGGTCTCACAGGGAATGCTCAAAGCACCGACTGTAAGAAAAGTCTCTATTCTTGTACCTAAGGCGGCATTGTGCATTTTGTATTTCATTCCGATGCGATTTCTGTGTTTCTTCGTCAATGTGAAGGTACAAGGAATACATTGTACCAGCAGTGGTGTATCGGAAACTACTACTGATCTCACAGGGAATGCTCAAAGCTCCGACTGTAAGAAAAGTCTCTATTCTTGTACTTAAGGCGGCATTGTGCATTTTGTATTTAATTCCGATGCCATTTCTGTGTTTCATCGTCAATGTGAAGGTCCAAGGAATAAACTGAACATGCAGAGGTGTAGCGGAAACTAATACTGGTCTCACAGGGAATGCTCAAAGCACCGACTGTAAGAGGAGTCTCTATTCTTGTACTTAAGGCGGCATTGTGCCTTTTGTATTTAATTCCGATGCCATTTCTGTGTTTCATCGTCAATGTGCAGTTCCAAGGAATAAACTGAACCTGCAGTGGTGTAGCGGAATCTAATACTGGTCTCACAGGGAATGCTCAAAGCACCGACTGTAAGAAGAGTCTCTATTCTTGTACTTATGGCGGCATTGCGCCTTTTGTATTTAATTCCGATGCGATTTCTATGTTTCATCGTCAATGTGAAGTTCCAAGGAACACATTGAACCCGCAGTGTTGTATCGGAAACTAATACGGGGCTCACAGGGAATGCTCAAAGCACCGACTGTAAGAAGAGTCTCTATTCTTGTACTTAAGGCGGCATTGTGCATTTTGTACTTAATTCCGATGCCATTTCTGTGTTTCATCGTCAATGTGAAGGTCCAAGGAATAAACTGAACCTGCAGAGGTGTAACGGATACTATTACTGGTCTCACAGGCAATGCTCAAAGCACCGACTGTAAGAAGAGTCTCTATTCTTGTACTTAAGGCGGCATTGTGCCTTTTGCATTTAATTCCGATGCGATTTCTGTGTTTCATCGTCAATGTGAAGGTACAAGGAATACATTGTACCTGCAGTGGTGTATCGGAACCTAATACTGATCTCACAGGGAATGCTCAAAGCACCGACTGTAAGAGGAGTCTCAATACTTGCACTTATGGGGGCATTGTGCCTTTTGTATTTAATTCCAATGTAATTTCAGTATTTCATCGTCAATGTGTATGTCTAAGGAATACATTGAACCTGCAGTGGTGTATCGGAAACTAATACTGGTCTCACAGGAAATGCTCAAAGCACCGACTGTAAGAAGAGTCACTATTCTTGTACTTAAGGCGGCATTATGCCTTTTGTATTTAATTCCAATGCGATATCTGTGTTTCATCATCAATGTGAAGGTCCAAGGAATACATTGCACCTGCAGTGGTGTATCGGAAACTAATACTGGTCTCACAGGAAATGATCAAAGCACAGACTCTAAGAAGTCTCATTCTTCTTGCACTTACGGTTGCATTGTTATTTTTGTATTAAATTCCGATGTAATTTCAGTGTTTCATCGTCAATGTGTATGTCCTAGGAATACATGGAATCTGCAGTGGTGTATCGGAAGCTAATACTGGATTCACAGGGAATGCTCAAAGCACCGACTGTAAGAAGAGTCTCTATTCTTGTACTTAAGGCGGCATTGTGCCATTTGTATAATCCCGATGCCATCTTTGTGTTCCATCGTCAATGTGAAGGTCCAAGGAATACATTGTACCTGCAGTGGTGTAATGGAAACTAGTACTGGTCTCGCAGGGAATGCTCAAAGCACCGACTGTAAGAAGAGTCTATGTTCTTGCACTTATGGCGGCATTGTGACTTTTGTATTTAATTCCGATGTAATTTCAGTGTTTCATTTTCAATGTGTATGTCTAAGGAATACATTGAACCTGCAGTGGTGCTTCAGAAACTAATACTGGTCTCACAGGGAATGCTCAAAGCACCGACTGTAAGAAAAGTCTCTATTCTTGTACGTAAGGCGGCATTGTGCATTTTGTATTTCATTCCGATGCGATTTCTGTGTTTCTTCGTCAATGTGAAGGTACAAGGAATACATTGTACCAGCAGTGGTGTATCGGAAACTAATACTGGTCTCACAGGGAATGCTCAAAGCACCGACAGTAAGAGGAGTCTCTATTCTTGCACTTATGGTGGCATTGTGCCTTTTGTATTTCATTCCAATGTAATTTCAGTGTTTCTTCGTCAATGTGTATGTATAAGGAATACATTGATCCTGCAGTGGTGTATCGGAAACTAATACTGGTCTCACAGGGAATGCTCAAAGCACCGTCTGTAAGGAGAGTCTTTATTCTTGTACGTAAGGCGGCATTGTCCCTTTTGTATTAATTCCGAGGCGATTTCTGTGTCTCATCGTCAATGCGTATGTCCACGGAATCCATTGAACCTGCAGTGGTGTATCGGAAGCTAATACTAGTCTCACAGGGAATGCTCAAAGCATCGACTGTAGGAAGAGTCTCAATTCTTGTACTTAAGGCGGCATTGTGCCTTTTGTATTTAATTCCGATGCGATTTCTGTGTTTCATCGTCAATGTGATGTTCCAAGGAATACATTGAACCTGCAGTGGTGTATCGGAAACCAATACTGGTCTCAAAGAGAATGCTCAAAGCACCGACTGTAAGAAGAGTCTCTATTCTTGTACTTAAAGCGGCATTGTGCCTTTTGTATTTAATTCCGATGCGATTTATGTGTTTCACCGTCAATGCGAAGGTCCAAGGAATACATTGAACCTGCTGTGGTGTATCGGAAACTAATACTGGTCTCACAGGAAAGGATCAAAGCACAGACTCTAAGAAGTCTCATTCTTCTTGCACTTAAGGCGGCATTGTTCCTTTTGTATTAAATTCCGATGTAATTTCAGTGTTTCATCGTCAATGTGTATGTCTAAGGAATACATTGAACCTGCAGTGGTGCATCAGAAACTAATACTGGTCTCACAGGGAATGCTCAAAGCACCGACTGTAAGAAAAGTCTCTATTCTTGTACGTAAGGCGGCATTGTGCATTTGGTATTTCATTCCGATGCGATTTCTGTGTTTCATCGTCAATATGTATGTCCAAGGAATACACTGAACCTGCAGTGGTGTATCGGAAACTAATACTGGTCTCTTAGGCAATGCTCAAAGCACCTACTGTAAGTAGAGTCTCTATTCTGGTACTTAAGGCGGCATTGTGCCTTTTGCATTTATTTCCGATGCGATGTCTGTGTTTCATCGTCAATGTGAAGGTACAAGGAATACATTGTACCTGGAGTGGTGTATCGGAAACTAATACTGGTCTCACAGGGAATGCTCAAAACACCGACTGTAAGAGGAGTCTCTATTCTTGCACTTATGGTGGCATTGTGCCTTTTGTATTTAATTCCAATGTAATTTCAGTGTTTCTTCGTCAGTGTGTATGTCTAAGGAATACATTGATCCTGCAGTGGTGTATCGGAAACTAATACTGGTCTCACACGGAATGCTCAAAGCACCGTCTGTAAGAAGAGTCTCTATTCTTGTACTTAAGGCGGCATTGTGCCTTTTGTATTTAATTCCGATGCGATTTCTGTGTTTCATCGTCAAAGCGTATGTCCAAGAAATACATTGAACCTGCAGTGGTATATCGGAAACTAATACTGGTCTCACAGGGAATGCTCAAAGCACCGACTGTAAGAAGAGTCACTATTCTTGTACTTAAGGCGGCATTGTGCCTTTTGTATTTAATTCCGATGCGATTTCTGTGTTCCATCGTCAATGTGAAGGTCCAAGGAATACATTGAACCTGCAGTGGTGTATCGGAAACTAATACTGGTCTCACAGGAAAGGATCAAAGCACAGACTCTAAGAAGTCTCACTCATCTTGCAGTTAAGGCGGCATTGTTCCTTTTGTATTTAATTCCGATGTAATTTCAGTGTTTCATCGTTAATGAGTATGTCCAAGGAATACATTGAACTTGGATTGGTGTATCGGAAACTAATACTGGTCTCACAGGGAATGCTCAAAGCACCGACTGTAAGAGGAGTCTCTATTATTGCACTAATGGCGGCATTGTTCCTTTTGTATTTAATTCCGATGTAATTTCAGTGTTTCATCGTCAATGTGTATGTCTAAAGAATACATAGAACGTGCAGTGGTGTATCGGAAACTAATACTGGTCTCACAAGGAATGCTCAAAGCACCGACTGTAAGAAGAGTCTCTATTCTTGTACTTAAGGCGGCATTGTGCATTTTGTGTTTAATTCCGATGCGATTTTTGTGTTTCCTCGTCAATTTGAAGGACCAAGGAATACATTGTACCTGCAGTGGTGTATCGGAAACTAATACTGGCCTCACAGGGAATGCTCAAAGCACCGACTGTAAGAAGAGTCTCGATTCATGCACGTATGGCGGCATTGTGCCTTTTGTATTTAATTCCGATGTAATTTCAGTGTTTCATCATCAATGTGTATGTCTATGGAATACATTGAACCTGCAGTGGTGTACCGGAAACTAATACTGGTCTCACAGGGAATGCTCAAAACACTGACTGTAAGAAGAGTCTCTATTTTTCTACGTAAGGCGGCATTGTGCCTTTTGTATTTAATTCCGATACGATTTCTGTGTTTCGTCGTCAATGCGTATGTCCAAGGAATACATTGAACCTGCAGTGGTATATCGGAAACTAATACTGGTATCACAGGGAGTGCTCAAAGCACCGACTGTAAGAGGAGTCTCTATTCTTGTACTTAAGGCGGCATTGTGCCTTTTGTATTTAATTCCGATGCGATTTCTGTGTTTCATCGTCAATGTGTATGTCTAAGGAATACTTTGATACTGCAGTGGTGTATCGGAAACCAATACTGGTCTCGCAGGGAATGCTCAAAGCACCGACTGTAAGAAGAGTCTCTATTCTTGTACTTAGGGCGGCATTGTGCCTTTTGTATTTAATTGCGATGCGATTTCTGTGTTTCATCGTCAATGTGAAGGTACAAGGAATACATTGTACCAGCAGTGGTGTATCGGAAACTAATACTGGTCGCACAGGGAATGCTCAAACCACCAACTGTAAGAGGAGTCTCTATTCTTGCACTTATGGCGGCATTGTGCCATTTGTATTTAATTCCGATGTAATTTCAGTGTTCCATCGTCAATGTGTATGTCTAAGGAATACATTGAACCTGCAGTGGTGTATCGGAATCTAATACTGGTCTCACAGGGATTGCTCGAAGCACCGACTGTAAGAAGAGTCTCTATTCTTGTACTTATAGCGGCATTGTGCCTTTTGTATTTAGTTCCGATTCGATCTCTGTGTTTCATCGTCAATGCGAAGGTCCAAGGAATACATTGAACCAGCAGTGGTGTATCGGAAACTAATAATGGTCTCACAGGAAAGGATCAAAGCACAGACTCTAAGAAGTCTCACTCATCTTGCCGTTAAGGCGGCATTGTTTTTTTGTATATAATTCCGATGTAATTTCAGTGTTCCATCGTCAATGAGTATGTCAAAGGAATACATTGAACCTGGTGTGGTGTATCGGAAACTAATACTGGTCTGACAGGGAATGCTAAAAGCACCGACTGTAAGATGAGTCTCTATTCTTGTACGAAAGGCGGCATTGTGCCCTTTGTATTTAATTCCGATGCGATTTCTGTGTTTCATCGTCAATGTGTATGTCCAAGCAATACATTGAACCTGCAGTGGTGTATCGGAAACTAATACTGGTCTCACAGGAAATACTCAAAGCACCGACTGTAAGAAGAGTCTCTATTCTTGTCCTGAAGGCGGCATTATGCCTTCAGTATTTAATTCCGATGCGAATTCTGTGTTTCATCGTCATTGTGAAGGTCCAAGGAATACTTTGAACCTGCAGTGGTGTATCGGAAACTAATACTGGTCTCACAGGGAACGCTCAAAGCACCGTCTGCAAGAAGAGTCTCTATTCTTGTACTTATGGCGGCATTGTGCCTTTTTTATTAAATTCCGATGCAATATCTGTGTTTCATCGTCAATGTGTATGTCCATGGAATACACTGAACCTGCAGTGGTGTATCGGAAACTAATACTGGTCTCACAGGGATAGCTCAAAGCGCCGACTGTAAGAAGAGTCTCTATTCTTGTACTTAAGGCGGCATTGTGCCTTTTGTATTTAATTCCAATGCGATTTCTGTGTTTCATCGTCAATGTGAAGGTCCAAGGAATACATTGCACCTGCAGTGGTGTATCGGAAACTAGTACTGGTCTCGCAGGGAATGCTCAAAGCACTGACTGTAATAAGAGTCTATGGTCTTGCACTTATGGCGGCATTGTGCCATTTGTATTTAATTCCGATGTAATTTCAGTGTTTCATCGTCAATGTGTATGTCTAAGGAATACATAGAACCTGCAGTGGTGTATCGGAAACTAATACTGACCTCACAGGGAATGCTCAAAGCACCGACTGTAAGAAGAGTCTCTATTCTTGTACTTAAGGCGGCATTGTGCCATTTGTATTTAATTCCGATGCCATTTCTGTGTTCCATCGTCAATATGAAGGTCCAAGGAATACATTGTACCTGCAGTGGTGTATCGGAAACTAGTACTGGTCTCGCAGGGAATGCTCAAAGCACTGACTGTAATAAGAGTCTATGGTCTTGCACTTATGGCGGCATTGTGCCATTTGTATTTAATTCCGATCTAATTTCAGTGTTTCATCGTCAATGTGTATGTCTAAGGAATACATAGAACCTGCAGTGGTGTATCGGAAACTAATACTGACCTCACAGGGAATGCTCAAAGCACCGACTGTAAGAAGAGTCTCTATTCTTGTACGTAAGGCGGCATTGTGCATTTTGTATTTAATTCCGATGCGATTTCTGTGTTTCATCGTCAATGCGTATGTCCAAGGAATACATTGAACCTGCAGTGGTATATCGGAAACTAATACTGGTCTCACAGGGAGTGCTCAAAGCACCGACTGTAAGAAGAGTCTCTATTGTTGTACTTAAGGCGGCATTGTGCCTTTTGTATTTAATTCCGATGCGATTTCTGTGTTTCATCGTCAATGCGAAGGTCCAAGGAATACATCGAACCTGCAGTGGTGTATCGGAAACTAATACTGGTCTCACAGGAGAGGATCAAAGCACTGACTCTAAGAAGTCTCACTCATCTTGCAGTTAAGGCGGCATAGTTCCTTTTGTATTTAATTCCTATGTAATTTCAGTGTTTCATCGTCAATGAGTATGTCCAAGGAGTACATTGAACCTGGAGTGGTGAATCGGAAACTAATACTGGTCTCACAGGGAATGCTCAAAGCACCGACTGTAAGAAGAGTCTCTATTCTTGTACGAAAGGCGGCATTGTGCCTTTTGTATTTAATTCCGATGCGATTTCTGTGTTTCATTGTCAATGAGTATGTCCAAGGAATACATTGAACCTGGAGTGGTGTATCGAAAATTAATTCTGGTCTCACAGGGAATGCTCAAAGCACCGACTGTAAGAAGAGTCTTTATTCTTGTACTTAAGGGGGCATTGTGCCTTTTGTATTTAATTGCGATGCGATTTCTGTGTTTCATCGTCAATGCGAAGGTCCAAGAAATACATTGAACCTGCAGTGGTGTATCGGAAACTAATACTGGTCTCACAGGAGAGGATCAAAGCACCGACTCTAAGAAGTCTCACTCATCTTGCAGTTAAGGCGGCATTGTTCCTTTTGTATTTAATTCCTATGTAATTACAGTGTTTCATCGTCAATGAGTATGTCCAAGGACTACATTGAACCTGGAGTGGTGTATCGGAAACTAATACTGGTCTCACAGGGAATGCTCAGAGCACCGACTGTAAGAAGAGTCTCTATTCTTGTACGAAAGGCGGCATTGTGCCTTTTGTATTTAATTCCGATGCGATTTCTGTGTTTCATTGTCAATGAGTAAGTCCAAGGAATACATTGAACCTGGAGTGGTGTTCGGAAACTAATACTGGTCTCACAGGGAAAGCTCAAAGCACCGACTGTACGAGGAGTCTCTATTCTTGCACTTATGGCGGCATTGTGCCATTTGTATTTAATTCCGATGTAATTTCAGTGTTTCATCGTCAATGTGTATGTCTAAGCACTACATTGAACCTGCAGTGGTGTATCGGAAACTAATACTGGTCTGACAGGGAATGCTCAAAGCACCGACTGTAAGAAGAGTCTCTATTCTTGTACTTATTGCGGCATTGTGCCTTTCGTATTTAGTTCCGCCTCGATTTCTGTGTTTCATCGTCAATGCGAAGGTCCAAGGAATACATTGAACCTGCAGTGGTGTATCGGAAACTAATACTGGTCTCACAGGAAAGGATCAAAGCACAGACTATAAGAAGTCTTACTCATCTTGCCGTTAAGGCGGCATAGTTCCTTTTGTATTTAATTCCGAAGTAATTTCAGTGTTTCATCTTCAATGAGTATGTCCAAGGAATACATTGAACCTGGAGTGGTGTATCGGAAACTAATACTGGTCTCACAGGGAAAGCTCAAAGCACCGACTGTAAGAAGAGTCTCTATTCTTGCTCTTATGGCGGCATTGTGCCTTTTGTATTTAATTCCGATGTAATTTCAGTGTTTCATCATCTATGTGTATGTCTAAGGAATTCATTGTATCTGCAGTGGTGTATCGGAATCTAATACTGGTCTCACAGGGATTGCTCAAAGCACCTACTGTAAGAAGAGTCTCCATTCTTGTACTTATTGCGGCATTGTGCCTTTTGTATTTAGTTCCGATTCGATCTCTGTGTTTCATCGTCAATGCGAAGATCCAAGGAATACATTGAACCTGCAGTGGTGTATCGGAAACTAATAATGGTCTCACAGGAAAGGATCAAAGCACAGACTCTAAGAAGTCTCACTCATCTTGCCGTTAAGGCGGCATTGTTCCTTCTGTATTTAATTCCGATGTAAATTCAGTGTTTCATCGTCAATGAGTATGACTAAGGAATACATTGAACCTCGATTGGTGTATCGGAAACTAATACTGGTCTCACAGGGAATGCTAAAAGCACCGACCGTTATTTGAGTCTCAATTCTTGTACGTAAGGCGGCATTGTACCTTTTGTATTTAATTCCGATGCGATTTCTGTGTTTCATCGTCAATGTGTATGTCCAAGCAATACATTGAACCTGCAGTGGTGTATCGGAAACTAATATTGGTCTCACACGAAATGGTCAAAGCACCGACTGTAAGAAGAGTCTCTATTCTTGTACTGAAGGCGGCATTATGCCTTTTGTATTTAATTCCGATGCGATTTCTATGTTTCATCGTCAGTGTGTATGTCCAAGCAATACATTGATCCTGGAGTGGGGTATCGGAAACTAATACTGGTCTCACAGGGAAAGCTCAAAGAACCGACTGTAAGAAGAGTCTCTATTCTTGTACTTAAGGCGGCATTGTGCCTTTTGTATTTAATTCCGATGCGATTTCTGTGTTTCGTTGTCAATGTGTATGTCTTAGGAATACACTGAACCTGCAGTGGTGTATCGGAAACTAATACTGGTCTCACAGGTAATGCTCAAAGCACCGGCTGTAAGAAGAGTCTCTATTCTTGTACTTAAGGCGGCATTGTGCCTTTTGCATTTAATTCCGATGCGATTTCTGCGTTTCATCGTCAATGTGAAGGTACAAGGAATACATTGTACCTGCAGTGGTGTATCGGAAACTAATACTGGTCTCACAGGGAATGCTCAAAGAACCGACTGTAAGAGGAGTCTCTATTCTTGTACTTATGGCGGCATTCTGCCTTTTTTATTAAATTCCATTGTAATTTCAGTGTTTCATCGTCAATGTGTATGTCTAAGGAATACATTGAACCTGCTGTGGTGTATCGGAAACTAATACTGGTCTCACAGGGAATGCTCAAAGCAACGACTGTAAGAAGAGTCTCTAGTCTTGTGCTTATTGCGGCATTGTGCCTTTTGTATTTAGTTCCGATGTGATTTCTATGTTTCTTCGTCAATGCGAAGGTCCAAGGAACACATTGAACCTGCAGTGGAGTATCGGAAAATAATACTGGTCTCACATGGAGTGCTTAAAGCACCGACTGTAAGAAGAGTCTCTATTCTTGTACTTATTGCAGCATTGTGCCTTTTGTATTTAGTTCCGATTCGATTTCTGTGTTTCATCGTCAATGCGACGGTCCAAGGAACACATTGAACCTGCAGTGGTGTATCGGAAAATAATACTGGCCTCACAGGAAAGGATCAAAGCACAGCCCCTAAGAAGTCTTACTTATCTGGCCGTTAAGGCGGCATTGTTCCTTTTCTATTTAATTCCGATGTAATTTCAGTGTTTCATCGTCAATGAGTATGTCCAAGGAATACATTGAACCTGGAGTGGTGTATCGGAAACCAATACTGGTCTCACAGGGAAAGCTCAAAGCACCGACTCTAAGAGGAGTCTCTGTTCTTGCACTTATGGCGGCATTGTGCCTTTTGTATTTAATTCCGATGTAATTTCAGTGTTTCATCGTCAATGTGTATGTCTAAGGAACTCATTGAACCTGCAGTGGTGTATCGGAAACTAATACTGGTCTCACAGGGAATGCTCAAAGCATCGACTGTAGGAAGAGTCTCAATTCTTGTACTTAAGGCGGCATTGTGCCTTTTGTATTTAATTCCGATGCGATTTCTGTGTTTCATCGTCAATGTGAAGTTCCAGGGAATACATTGTACCCGCTGTGGTGTATCGGAAACTAATACTGGTCTCACAGGGAATGCTCAAAGTACCGACTGTAAGAAGACTCTCTATTCTTGTACTTAAGGCGGCATTGTGCCATTTGTATTTAATTCCGATGCCATTTCTGTGTTCCATCGTCAATGTGAAGGTCCAAGGAATACATTGTACCTGCAGTTGTGTATCGTAAACTAGTACTGGTCTCACAGGTAATGCTCAAAGCCCCGACTGTAAGATGAGTCTCTATTCTTGTTCGTAAGGCGGCATTGTGCCTTTTGTATTAATTCCGAGGTGATTTCTGTGTCTCATCGTCAATGCGTATGTCCAAGGAATCCATTGAACCTGCAGTGGTGTTTCGGAAGCTAATACTGGTCTCACAGGGAATGCTCAAAGCATCGACTGTAGGAAGAGTCTCAATTCTTGTACTTAAGGCGGCATTGTGCCTTTTGTATTTAATTCCGATGCGATTTCTGTGTTTCATCGTCAATGTGAAGTTCCAAGGAATACATTGTACCCGCTGTGGTGTATCGGAAACTAATACTGGTCTCACAGGAAAGGATCAAAGCACAGACTCTAAGAAGTCTCACTCATCTAGCAGTTAAGGCGGCATTGTTCCTTTTGTATTTAATACCGATGTAATTTCAGTGTTTCATCGTCAATGAGTATGTCCAAGGAATACATTTAACCTGGAGTGGTGTATCGGAAACTAATATTGGTCTCACAGCGAATGCTCAAAGCACCGACTGTAAGAAGAGTCTCTATTCTTGTACGTAAGGCAGCATTGTGCCTTTTGTATTAATTCCGAGGTGATTTCTGTGTTTCATCGTCAATGCGTATGTCCAAGGAATCCATTCAACCTGCAGTTGTGTATCGGAAACTAATACTGGTCTCAGGGGGAATGCTCAAAGCATCGACTGTAGGAAGAGTCTCAATTCTTGTACTTAAGGCGGCATTGTGCCTTTTGTATTTAATTCCGATGCGATTTCTGTGTTTGATCGTCAATGTGAAGTTCCAAGGAATACATTGTACCTGCTGTGGTGTATCGGAAACTAATACTGGTCTCACAGGGAATGCTCAAAGCACCGACTGTAAGAAGCGTCTCTATTCTGGCACTTATGGCGGCATTGTGCCTTTTGTGTTTAATTCCGATGCGATTTCTGTGTTTCATTGTCAATGTGTATGTCCAAGGAATACATTGAACCTGCAGTGGTGTATCGGAAACTAATACTGGTCTCACAGGAAAGGATCAAAACACAGACTCTAAGAAGTCTTACTCATCTTGCCGTTAAGGCGGCATTGGTCCTTTTGTATTTAATTCCGATGTAATTTCAGTATTTCATCGTCAATGAGTATGTCCAAGGAATACATTGACCTGGAGTGGTGTATCGGAAACTAAAACTGGTGTCACAGGGAAAGCTCAAAGCACCGACCGTAAGAAGAGTGTCTATTCTCGTACGTAAGGCAGCATTGTGCCTTTTGTATTTAATTCCGATGCGATATCTGTGTTTCATCGTCAATGTGTATGTCCAAGGAATACATTGAACCTGCAGTGGTGTATCAGAAACTTATACTGGTCTCACAGGGAATGTTCAAAGCACCGACTGTAAGAAGAATCTCTATTCTTGTACTTATTGCGGCATTGTGCCTTTTGTATTTAGTTCCGATTCGATATCTGTGTTTCATCGTCAATGCGAAGGTCCAAGTAATACATTGAACCTGCAGTGGAGTATCGGAAACTAAAACTGGTCTCATAGGAAGGGATCAAAGCACAGACTCTAAGAAGTCTCACTCATCTTGCCGTTAAGGCGGCATTGTCCCTTTTGTATTTAATTCCGCTGTAATTTCAGTGTTTCATCGTCAATGAGTATGTCCAAGGAATACATTGAACCTGGAGTGGTGTATCCGAAACTAATACTTTTCTCACAGGGAATGCTCAAAACACCGACTGTTAGAAGAGTCTCTATTCTTGTACGTAAGGCGGCATTGTGCCTTTTGTATTTAATTCCGATGCGATTTCTGTGTTTCATCGTCAATTGGAAGTTCCAAGGAATACATTGTACCTGCTGTGGTGTATCGGAAACTAATACTGGTCTCACAGGGAATGCTCAAAGCACCGACTGTAAGAAGGGTCTCTATTCTGGCACTTATGGCGGCATTGTGCCTTTTGTGTTTAATTCCGATGCGATTTCTGTGTTTCATTGTCAATGTCTATGTCCAAGGAATACATTGAACCTGCAGTGGTGTATCGGAAAACAATACTGGTCTCAAAGGGGATGCTCAAAGCACCGACTGTTAGATGAGTCTCTGTTCTTGTACTTAAGGCGGCATTGTGCATTTTGTATTTAATTCCGATGCGATTTCTGTGTTTCATCGTAAATTTGAAGGTCCAAGGAATACATTGTACCTGCAGTGGTGTATCGGAAACTAATACTGGCCTCACAGGGAATGCTCAAAGCACCGACTGTAAGAAGAGTCTCTATTCATGCACTTATGGCGGCATTGTGCCTTTTGTATTTCATTCCGATGTAATTTCAGGGTTTCATCGTCAATGTGTATGTCTAAGGAATACATTGGACCTGCAGTGGTGTATCGGAAACTAATACTGGTCTCACAGGGATTGCTCAAACACCGACTGTAAGAAGAGTCTCTATTCTTGTACGTAAGGCGGCATTGTGCCTTTTGTATTTAATTCCGATGCGATTTCTGTGTTTCATCGTCAATTGGAAGTTCCAAGGAATACATTGTACCTGCTGTGGTGTATCGGAAACTAATACTGGCCTCACAGGGAATGCTCAAAGCACCGACTGTAAGAAGAGTCTATGTTCTTGCACTTATGGCGGCATTGTGACTTTTGTATTTAATTCCGATGTAATTTCAGTGTTTCATTGTCAATGTGTATGTCTAAGGAATACATTGAACCTGCAGTGGTGTATCAGAAACTAATACTGGTCTCACAGGGAATGCCCAAAGCACCGACTGTAAGAGGAGTCTCTATTCTTGTACGTAAGGCGGCATTGTGCCTTTTGAATTTAGTTCCACTGCGATTTCTGTGTTTCTTCGTCAATGCGAAGGTCCAAGGAATACAATGAACCTGCAGTGGTGTATCGGAAACTAATACAGGTCTCACAGGAAGGGATCAAAGCACAGACTCTAAGAAGTCTCACTCATCTTGCAGTTAAGGCGGCATTGTCCCTTTTGTATTTAATACCGATGTAATATCAGTGTTTCATCGTCAATGAGTATGTCCAAGGAATACATTGAACCTGGAGTGGTGTATCGGAAACTAATACTGGTCTCACAGCGAATGCTCAAAGCACCGAGTGTAAGAAGAGGCTCTATTCTTGTATGTAAGGCGGCATTGTGCCTTTTGTATTAATTCCGAGGCGATTTCTGTGTTTCATCGTAAATGTGTATGTCCATGGAATCCATTGAACCTGCAGTGGTGTATCGGAAACTAATACTGGTCTCACAGGGAATGATCAAAGCATCGACGGTAGGAAGAGTCTCAATTCATGTATTTAAGGCGGCATTGTGCCATTTGTATGTAATTCCGATGCGATTTCTGTGTTTCATCGTCAATTTGAAGGTCCAAGGATTACATTGTACCTGCAGTGGTGTATCGGAAACTAATACTGGCCTCACAGGTAATGCTCAAAGCACCGACTGTAAGAAGAGTCTCTATTCATGCACTTATGGCGGCATTGTGCCTTTTGTATATGATTCCGGTCTAATTTCAGTGTTTCATCGTCAAGGTGTATGTCTAAGGAATACAATGAACCTGCAGTGGTGTATCGGAAACTAATACTGGTCTCACAGGGAATGCTAAAAGCACCGACTGTAAGAAGAGTCTCTACTCTTGTACGTAAGGCGGCATTGTGCCTTTTGTATTTAATTCCGATGCGATTTCAGTGTTTCATCGTCAATGCGTATGTCCAAGGAATACATTGAACCTGCAGTGGTATATCGGAAACTAATACTGGTCTCACAGGGATTGCTCAAACACCGACTGTAAGAAGAGTCTCCATTCTTGTACTTAAGGCGGCATTGCGCCTTTTGTATTTAATTCCGATGCGATTTCGGTGTTTCATCGTCAATGTGAAGGACCAAGGAATACATTGAACTTGCTGTGGTGTATCGGAAACTAATACTGGTCTCACAGGGAATGCTCAAACAACGACTGTAAGAAGAGTCTCTATTCCTGTACATAAGGCGGCATTGTGCCTTTTGTATTTAATTCCGATGCGATTTCTGTGTTTCATAGTCAATGTGAAGTTCCAAGGAATTCACTGAACCTGCTATGGTGTATCGGAAACTAATACTGGTCTCAAAGGGAATGCTCAAAGAACCGACTGTAAGAAGAGTCTCTATTCTTGTACTTCAGGTGGCATTGTGCATTTTGTATTTAATTCCGATGCGAATTCTGTGTTACATCGTCAATGTGAAGGTCCAAAGAATTCATTGAACCGGCAATGGTGTATCGGAAACTAATACTTGTCTCACAGGGAATACTCAATGCACCGACTATAAGAAGAGTCTCTATTCTTGTACTTAAGGCGGCATTGTGCCTTTTGTATTTAATTCCGATGCGATTCCGGTGTTTCATCGTCTATGTGAAGGTCCAAGGAATACATTGAACCTGCAGTGGTGTATCGGAACTAATACTGGTCTCACAGGAAAGGATCAAAGCACATATTTTTAGAAGTTTCACTCTTCTTGCACTTAAGGCGGAATTGTTCCTTTTGTATTTATTTCCGATGTAATTTCAGTGTTTCATTGTCATTGTGTATGTCCAAGGAATACATTGAACCTGCAGTGGTGTATCGGAAACTAATACTGGTCTCACAGGAAAGGATCAAAGCACATATTTTAAGAAGTTTCACTCGTCTTGCACTTAAGGCGGAATTGTTCCTTTTGTATTTAATTCCGATGTAATTTCAGTGTTTCATTGTCATTGTGTGTGTCCAAGGAATACATTGAACCTGCAGTGGTGTATCGGAAACTAATACTGGTCTCACACGGAATGCTCAAAGCACCGACTTTAAGAGGAGTCTCTATTCTTGTACTTAAGGCGGCATTGTGCCTTTTCTATTTAATTCCGATGCGATTTCTGTGTTTCATCGTCAATGTGTATGTCCAAGGAATACATTGAACCTGCAGTGGCGTATCGGAAGCGAATACTGGTCTCACAGGAATGGATCAAAGCACAGACTCTAAGAAGTCCCACTCTTCTTGCACTTATGGCGGCATTGTGCGTTTTGTATTTAATTCCGATGTAATTTCAGTGTTTCATCGTCAATGTGTATGTCCACGGAATACATTGGACCTGCAGTGGTGTATCGCAAGCTAATACTTGTCTCACGGGGAATGCTCGAAGCACCGACTGTAAGAAGAGTCTCTATTCTTGTACTTAAGGCGGCATTGTGCCGTTTGTATTTAATTCCGATGCGATTTCTGTGTTTCATCGTCATTGTGAAGGTCCAAGGAATTCACTGAACCTGCTATGGTGTATCGGAAACTAATACTGGTCTCAAAGGGAATGCTCAAAGAACCGACTGTAAGAAGAGTCTCTATTCTTGTACTTAAGGTGGCATTGTGCATTTTGTATTTAATGTCGATGCGAATTCTGTGTTACATCGTCAATGTGAAGGTCCAAAAAATTCATTGAACCGGCAATGGTGTATCGGAAACTAATACTGGTCTCACAGGGAATGCTCAATGCACCGACTGTAAGAAGAGTCTCTATTCTTGTACTTAAGGCGGCATTGTGCCTTTTGTATTTAATGCCGATGCGATTTCTGTGTTTCATCGTCAATGTGAAGGTCCATGGAATACATAGACCCTGCAGTGGTGTATAGGAAACTAATACTGTTCTCACAGGGAATGCTCAAAGTACCGACTAAGAAGACTCTCTATTCTTGTACTTAAGGCGGCATTGTGCTATTTGTATTTAATTCCGATGCCATTTCTGTGTTCCATCGACAATGTGAATGTCCAAGGAATACATTGTACCTGCAGTTGTGTATCGGAAACTAGTACTGGTCTCGCAGGGAATGCTCAAAGCACCGACTGTAAGAAGAGTAAATGTTCTAGCACTTATGCTAGCATTGTGACTTTTGTATTTAATTCCGATGTAATTTCAGTGTTTCATTGTCAATGTGTATGTCTAAGGAATACATTGAACCTGCAGTGGTGTATCAGAAACTAATACTGGTCTCACAGGGAATGCTCAAAGCACCGACTGTAAGAGGAGTCTCTATTCTTGTACGTAAGGCGGCATTGTGCCTTTCGAATTTAGTTCCACTGCGATTTCTGTGTTTCTTCATCAATGCGAAGGTCCAAGGAATACAATGAACCTGCAGTGGTATTTCGGAAACTAATACAGGTCTCACACGAAAGGATCAGAGCACAGACTCTAAGAAGTCTCACTCATCTTGCAGTTAAGGCGGCATTGTCCCTTTTGTATTTAATACCGATGTAATATCAGTGTTTCATCGTCAATGAGTATGTCCAAGGAATACATTGAACCTGGAGTGGTGTATCGGAAACTAATACTGGTCTCACAATGAATGCTCAAAACACCGACCGTATGAAGAGTCTCTATTCTTGTACTTACGGCGGCATTGTGCCTTTTGTATTTAATTCCGATGTAATTTCAGTGTTTCATCGTCAATGTGTATGTCCAAGGAATACATTGAACCTGGAGTTGTGTGTCGGAAACTAATACTGGTCTCACAGGGAATGCTCAAAGCACCGACTGTAAGAAGAGTAGCTATACTTGTACTTATTTCATGGTCTCACAGGGAATGCTCAAAACACCGACTGTAAGACTGTAAGAAAAGTCTCTATTCTTGTACTTAAGTCGGCACTGTGCCTTTTGTATTTAAGTCCGTTGCGATTTCTGTGTTTCATCGTCAAGGTGTATGTCCAAGGAATACATTGAACCTGCAGTGGTGTATCGGAAACTAATACTGGTGTCACAGGGAATGCTCAAAACACCGACTGTAAGAAGAGTCTCTATTCTTGCACTTAAGGCGGCATTGTGCCTTTTGTATTTAATTCCGATGCGATTTCTGTGTTTCATCGTCAATGTGTATGTCCAAGGAATACATTGAACTTGCAGTGGAATGCTCAAAGCACCGACTGTAAAAAGAGTCTCTATTCTTGCACTTATGGCGGCATTGTGCCTTTTGTATTTAATTTCGATGTAATTTCAGTGTTTCATGGTCAATGTGTATGTCTAAGGAATACATTGAACCTGCAGTGGTGTATCGGAAACTAATACTGGTCTGACAGGGAATGCTCAAAGCACCGACTATAAGGAGAGTCTCTATTCTTGTACGTAAGGCGGCATTGTGCCTTTTGTATTTAATTCCGATGCGATTTCTGTGTTTCATCGTCAATTGGAAGTTCCAAGAAATACATTGTACCTGCTGTGGTGTATCGGAAACTAATACTGGTCTCACAGGGAATGCTCAAAGCACCGACTGTAAGAAGGGTCTCTATTATGGCACTTATAGCGGCATTGTGCCTTTTGTGTTTAATTCCGATGCCATTTCTGTGTTTCATTGTCAATGTGTATGTCCAAGGAATACATTGAACCTGCAGTGGTGTATCGGAAAACAATACTGGTCTCAAAGGGAATGCTCAAAGCACCGACTGAAAGAAGAGTCTCTATTCTTGTACGTAAGGCGGCATTGTGCATTTTGTATTTAATTCCGATGCGATTTCTGTGTTTTATCGTCAATTTGAATGTCCAAGGAATACATTGAACCTGCAGTGGCGTATCGGCAACTAATACTGGTCGCACAGGAAAGGATGAAAGCACAGACTCTAAGAAGACTTACTCTTCTTGCTCTTAAGGCGGCATTGTACCTTTTGTATTTATTTACGATGTAATTTCTGTGTTTCATCGTCAATGTATATGTCCAAGGAATACATTGAATCTGCAGTGGTGTATCGGAAACTAAAACTGGTCTCACAGGAAAGGATCAAAGCACAGACTCTAAGAAGACTCACTCTTCTTGCTCTTAGGGCGGCATTGTGCCTTTTGTATTTAATTCCGATGTAATTTCAGTGTTTCATCGTCAACGTGTATGTCCAAGGAATACATTGTACCTGCAGTGGTGTATCGGAAACTAATACTGGTCTCACAGGAAAGGATCAAAGCATAGATTTTAAGAAGTTTCACACTTCTTGCACTTAGGGCGGAATTAATTTCAGTGTTTCATTGTGAATGTGTACGTCCAAGGAATACATTGAACCTGCAGTGGTATCGGAAACTAACACTGATCTCACAGGGAGAGCTCAAAGCACCGACTGTAAGAAGAGTCTCTATTCTTGTACTTGAGGCGGCATTGTGCCTTTTGTATTTAATTCCAATGCAATTTCTGTGCTTCATCGTCAATGTGTATGTCCAAGGAATACATTGAACCTGCAGTGGTGTATCGGAAATTAATACTAGTCTCACACGGAATGCCTAAGCACCGACTTTAAGAAGAGTCTCTATTCTTGTACTTAAGGGGGCATTGTGCCTTTTGTATTTAATTCCGATGCGATTTCTGTGTTTCATCGTCAATGTGAAGGTCTAAGGAATACATTGAACCTGCAGTGGTGTATCGGAAATTAATACTGGTCTCACAATGAATGCTCAAAACACCGACCGTATGAAGAGTCTCTATTCTTGTACTTACGGCGGCATTGTGCCTTTTGTATTTAATTCCGATGTAATTTCAGTGTTTCATCGTCAATGTGTATGTCCAAGGAATACATTGAACCTGGAGTTGTGTGTCGGAAACTAATACTGGTCTCACAGGGAATGCTCAAAGCACCGACTGTAAGAAGAGTAGCTATACTTGTACTTATTTCATGGTCTCACAGGGAATGCTCAAAACACCGACTGTAAGACTGTAAGAAAAGTCTCTATTCTTGTACTTAAGTCGGCACTGTGCCTTTTGTATTTAAGTCCGTTGCGATTTCTGTGTTTCATCGTCAAGGTGTATGTCCAAGGAATACATTGAACCTGCAGTGGTGTATCGGAAACTAATACTGGTGTCACAGGGAATGCTCAAAACACCGACTGTAAGAAGAGTCTCTATTCTTGCACTTAAGGCGGCATTGTGCCTTTTGTATTTAATTCCGATGCGATTTCTGTGTTTCATCGTCAATGTGTATGTCCAAGGAATACATTGAACTTGCAGTGAAATGCTCAAAGCACCGACTGTAAAAAGAGTCTCTATTCTTGCACTTATGGCGGCATTGTGCCTTTTGTATTTAATTTCGATGTAATTTCAGTGTTTCATGGTCAATGTGTATGTCTAAGGAATACATTGAACCTGCAGTGGTGTATCGGAAACTAATACTGGTCTGACAGGGAATGCTCAAAGCACCGACTATAAGGAGAGTCTCTATTCTTGTACGTAAGGCGGCATTGTGCCTTTTGTATTTAATTCCGATGCGATTTCTGTGTTTCATCGTCAATTGGAAGTTCCAAGAAATACATTGTACCTGCTGTGGTGTATCGGAAACTAATACTGGTCTCACTGGGAATGCTCAAAGCACCGACTGTAAGAAGGGTCTCTATTATGGCACTTATAGCGGCATTGTGCCTTTTGTGTTTAATTCCGATGCCATTTCTGTGTTTCATTGTCAATGTGTGTGTCCAAGGAATACATTGAACCTGCAGTGGTGTATCGGAAAACAATACTGGTCTCAAAGGGAATGCTCAAAGCACCGACTGAAAGAAGAGTCTCTATTCTTGTACGTAAGGCGGCATTGTGCATTTTGTATTTAATTCCGATGCGATTTCTGTGTTTTATCGTCAATTTGAATGTCCAAGGAATACATTGTACCTGCAGTGGTGTATCGGAAACTAATACTGGCCTCACAGGGAATGCTCAAAGCACCGACTGTAAGAAGAGTCTTTAATCATGCACTTATGGCGGCATTGTGCCTTTTGTATTTCATTCCGATGTAATTTCAGTGTTTCATCGTCAAGGAGTAAGTCTAAGGAATATATTGGAGCTGCAGTGGAGTAACGGAAACTGATACTGGTCTCACAGGAAGTGCTCAAAGCACCGACTGTAAGAAGAGACTTTTTTCTTGCACTTAAGGCGGCATTGTGCCTTTTGTATTTAATACCGATGCGTTACTGTGTTTCATCGTCAATGTGAAGGTCCAAGGAGTACATTGAACCTGCAGTGGTATATCGGAAACTAATACTGGTCTCACAGGGAATGCTCAAAGCACCGACTGTAAGAAGAGTCTCTATTCTTGTACTTAAGGCGGCATTGTGCCTTTTGTATTTCATACCCATGTGACTTCTATGTTTCATCGTCAATGTGAAGGTCCAAGGAACACATTGAACCTGCAGTGATGTTCGGAAACTAATACTGGTCTCACAGGAAAGGATCAAAGCACGGACTCTAAGAAGTCTCACACATCTTGCACTTAAGGCGGCAGTGTCCCTTTTGTATTTCATTCCGATTTAATTTCAGTGTTTCATCGTCAATGTGTATGTCCAAGGAATACATTGAACCTGGAGTGGTGTGTCGGAAACTAATACTGGTCTCACAGTTAATGCTCAAAGCACCGACTGTAAGAAGAGTCTCCATACTTGTACTAATTTCATGGTCTCACAGGGAATGCTCAAAACACCGACTGTAAGACTGTAAGAAGAGTCTCTATTCTTGTACTTAAGGGGGCATTGTGCCTTTTGTATTTAATTCCGATTCGATTTCTGTGTTTCATCGTCAAGGTGTATGTCCAAGGAATACATTGAACCTGCAGTGGTGAATCGGAAACTAATACTGGTCTCACAGGAAAGGATCAAAGCACAGACTCAAAGAAGTCTCACTTTTCTTGTACTTAAGGCGGCATTGTGCCTTTTGTATTTAATTCGTATGTAATTTCAGGGTTTCATCGTCAATGTGTATGTCTAAGGAATACATTGGACCTGCAGTGGTGTATCGGAAACTAATACTGGTCTCACAGGGATTGCTCAAACACCGACTGTAAGAAGAGTCTCTATTCTTGTACTTAAGGCGGCATTGCGCCTTTTGTATTTAATTCCGATGCGATTTCGGTGTTTCATCGTCAATGTGAATGTCCAAGGAATACATTGAACCTGCAGTGGTGTATCGGAAACTAATACTGGTCTCACAGGAAAGGATCAAAGCACAGTCTCAAAGAAGACTCACTTTTCTCGTACTTAAGGCGGCATTGAGCCTTTTGTATTTAATTCCGATGTAATTTCAGTGTTTCATCGTAAATGTGTAAGTCTAAGGAATATATTGAAGCTGCTGTGGAGTAACGGAAACTGATACTGGTCTCACAGGAAATGCTCAAAGCACCGACTGTAAGAAGAGACTTTTTTCTTGCACTTAAGTCGGCATTGTGCATTTTGTATTTAATACCGATGCGTTACTGTGTTTCATCGTCAATGTGAAGGTCCAAGGAGTATATTGAACTTGCTGTGGTGTATCGGAAACTAATACTGGTCTCACAGGGAATGCTCAAACAACGACTGTAAGATGAGTCTCTATTCCTGTACATAAGGCGGCATTGTGCCTTTTGTATTTAATTCCGATGCGATTTCTGTGTTTCATCGTCAATGTGTATGTCCAAGGAATACATTGAACCTGCAGTGGCGTATCGGAAGCTAATACTGGTCTAACAGGAATGGATCAAAGCACAGACTCTAAGAAGTCCCACTCTTCTTGCACTTAAGGCGGCATTGTGCGTTTTGTATTTAATTCCGATGTAATTTCAGTGTTTCATCGTCAATGTATATGTCCAAGGAATACATTGGACCTGCAGTGGTGTATCGCAAGCTAATACTGGTCTCACGGGGAATGCTCAAAGCACCGACAGTAAGAAGAGTCTCTATTCTTGTACTTAAGGCGGCATTGTGCCGTTTGTATTTAATTCCGATGCGATTTCTGTGTTTCATCGTCAATGTGAAGGTCCAAGGAATACACTGAACCTGCTATGGTGTAACGGAAACTAATACTGGTCTCAAAGGGAATGCTCAAAGAACCGACTGTCAGAAGAGTCTCTATTCTTGTACTTAAGGTGACATTGTGCCTTTTGTATTTAATTCCGATTGGAATTTTGTGTTACATCGTCAATGTGAAGGTCCAAAGAATTCATTGAACCGGCATTGGTGTATCGGAAACTAATACTGGTCTCACAGGGAATGCTCAAAGCACCGACTGTAGCAAGAGTCTCTATTCCTGTACTTAAGGCGGCATTGTGCCATTTGTATTTAATTCCGATGCGATTCCTGTGTATCATCGTCTATGTGAAGGTCGAAGGAATACATTGAACCTGCAGTGGCGTATCGGAAACTGATACTGGACGCACAGGAATGGATAAAAGGACAGACTCTAAGAAGTCTCACTCTTCTTGCACTTAAGGCGGCATTGTACCTTTTGTATTTAATTACGATGTAATTTCAGTGTTTCATCGTCAATGTGTATGTCCAAGGAATACATCGAACCTGCAGTGGTGTATCGGAAACTAATACTGGTCTCACAGGGAATGCTCAAAACACCGACTGTAAGAAGAGTCTCTACTCTTGTACTTAAGGCGACATTGTGCTTTTTGTATTTAATTCCGATTGGAA
Organism: Schistocerca americana; assembly: GCF_021461395.2. Taxonomy (NCBI): domain Eukaryota; kingdom Metazoa; phylum Arthropoda; class Insecta; order Orthoptera; family Acrididae; genus Schistocerca; species Schistocerca americana. Next base: position 4,213,791 of record NC_060126.1, read on the forward strand.
TTTTGTGTTACATCGTCAATGTGAAGGTCCAAAGAATTCATTGAACCGGCATTGGTGTATCGGAAACTAATACTGGTCTCACAGGGAATGCTCAAAGCACCGACTGTAGCAAGAGTCTCTATTCCTGTACTTAAGGCGGCATTGTGCCATTTGTATTTAATTCCGATGCGATTCCTGTGTATCATCGTCTATGTGAAGGTCGAAGGAATACATTGAACCTGCAGTGGCGTATCGGAAACTGATACTGGACGCACAGGAATGGATAAAAGGACAGACTCTAAGAAGTCTCACTCTTCTTGCACTTAAGGCGGCATTGTACCTTTTGTATTTAATTACGATGTAATTTCTGCGTTTCATCGTCAATGTGTATGCCCAAGGAATACATTGAACCTGCAGTGGTGTATCGGAAACTAATAATCGTCTCCCAGGGAATGCTCAAAGCACAGCCAGTAAGATGAGTCTGCATTCTTGTACTTAAGGCTGCATTGTGTCTTTTGTATTTCATTCCGTTGCGATTTCGGTGTTTCATCGTCAATGTGTATGTCCAAGGAATACGTTGAACCTGTAGTGGTGTATCGGAAACTAATACTGTTCTCACAGGAAAGGATCAAAGCACAGACTCTAAGAGGTCTCACTCTTCTTGCACTTAAGGCCGCTTTGTGCCTTTATTATTTAATTCCGATGTAATTTCAGTGTTTGATCGTCAATGTGTATGTCCAAGGAATACCTTGAACCTGCTGTGGTGTATCGGAAAGTAATACTGGTCTCACAGGGAATGCTCAAAGCACCGACTGTAAGAAGAGTCTCTATTCTTGTGCTTAAGGCGGCATTGTGCCTTTTGTATTTAATTCCGATCCGATTTCTGTGTCTCATCGCCAATGTGAATTTCCATGGAATACATTGAACCTGCAGTGGTGTATCGGAAACTAATACTGGTCTCACAGGGAATGCTCAAAGAACCGACTGTAAGAAGGGTCACTCTTCTTGCACTGAAGGCGGAATTGTGCCTTTCGTATTTAATTCCGATGCGATTTCAGTGTTTCATCGTCAATTGAAAGTCCGTGGAATACATTGAACCTGCAGTGCTGTATCGGAAACTAATACTGGTCTCATAGGAAAGGATCAAAGCACAGACTCTAAGAAGTCTCACTCTTCTTGCACTTAAGGCGGCATTGTGCCTTTTGTATTTAATTCTGATGTAATTTCAGTTTTCCATCGTCAATGTGTATGTCCAAGAAATACATTGAACCTGCAGTGGTGTATCGGAAACTAATACTGGTCTCACAGGGAATGGTCATAGCACCGACTGTAAGAAGAGTCTCTATTCTTGTACTTAAGTCGGCATTGTGATTTTTGTATTTAATTCCAATGCGATTTCTGTGTTTCATCGTCAATGTGATGGTCCAAGGAATACATTGAACTTGCAGTGGTGTATCGGAATCGAATACTGGTCTCACGGAGTATGTCCAAAGCACCGACTGTAAGATGAGTATCTATTCTTGTACTTATGGTGGCATTGTGCCTTTTGTATTTAATTCCGATGCGATTTCTGTGTTTCATCATCATTATGAAGGTCCAAGGAACACATTGAACCTGCAGTGGTGTATCACAAGCTAATAGTGGTCTCACAGGGAATGCTCAAAGCACCGACTGTAAGAAGAATCTCTATTCTTGTTCTTAAGGCGGCATTGTGCCTTTTGTATTTAATTCCGATGCGACTTCTGTGTTTCATCGACAATGTGAAGGTCCAGGGAATACATTGAACCTGCAGTGGCGTATCGGCAACTAATACTGGTCGCACAGGAAAGGATAAAAGCACAAATCCTAAGAAGACTCACTCTTCTTGCACTTAAGGCGGCATTGTACCTTTTGCATTTATTTACGATGTAATTTCTGTGTTTCATCGTCAATGTGTATGTCCAAGGAATACATTGAATCTGCAGTGGTGTATCGGAAACTAAAACTGGTCTCACAGGAAAGGATCAAAGCACAGAATCTAAGAAGACTCACTCTTCTTGCACTTAGGGCGGCATTGTGCCTCTTGTATTTAATTCCGATGTAATTTCAGTGTTTCATCGTCAACGTGTATGTCCAAGGAATACATTGTACCTGCAGTGGTGTATCGGAAACTAATACTGGTCTCACAGGAAAGGATCAAAGCACAGATTTTAAGAAGTTTCACTCTTCTTGCACTTAGGGCGGAATTAATTTCAGTGTTTCATTGTCAATGTGTATGTCCAAGGAATACATTGAACCTGCAGTGGTATCGGAAACTAACACTGATCTCACAGGGAGTGCTCAAAGCACCGACTGTAAGAAGAGTCTCTATTCTTGTACTTAAGGCGGCATTGTGCCTTTTGTATTTAATTCCGATGCGATTTCTGTGCTTCATCGTCAATGTGTATGTCCAAGGAATACATTGAACCTGCAGTGGTGTATCGGAAATTAATACTGGTCTCACACGGAATGCCTAAGCACCGACTTTAAGAAGAGTCTCTATTCTTGTACTTAAGGGGGCATTGTGCCTTTTGTATTTAATTCCGATGCGATTTCTTTGTTTCATCGTCAATGTGAAGGTCCAAGGAATTCATTGAACCTGCAGAGGTGTATCGGAAACTAATACTGGTCTCACAATGAATGCTCAAAGCACCGACCGTATGAAGAGTCTCTATTCTTGTGCGTAAGGAGGCATTGTGATTTTCGTATTTAATTCCGATGCGATATCTGTGTTTCATCGTCAATGTGTATGTCCAAGGAATACATTGAACCTGCAGTGGTGTATCGGAAACTAATACTGGTCTCAAAGGGAGTGCTCAATGCACCGACTGTAAGAAGAGTCTCTATTCTTGTACTTAAGGCGGCATTGTGCCTTTTGTATTTAATTCAGATGTGACTTCTGTGTTTCATCGTCAATGTGAAGGTCCAAGGAATACACTAAACCTGCAGTGGTGTATCGGAAGCTAATACTGGTCTCACAGGAAAGGATCAAAGCACAGACTCTAAGAAGTCTCAATCTTCTTGCACTTAAGGCGGCATTGTGCCTTTTGTATAAAATTCCGATGTAATTTCGGTGGTTCATCGTCAATGTGTATGTCGAAGGAGTACATTGAACCTGCAATGGTGTATCGCAAGCTAATACTGGTCTCACGGGGAATGCTCAAAGAACCGACTGTTAGAAGAGTCTCTATTCTTGTACTTATGGCGGAATTGTGCCCTTTGTATTTAATTCCGATGCGATTTCTGTGTTTCATCGTCAATGTGTATGTCAAAGAAATACATTGAACCTGCAGTGGCGTATCGGAAGCTAATACTGGTCTCAAAGGAATGGATCAAAGCACAGACTCTAAGAAGTCTCACTCTTCTTGCACTTAAGGGGGCATTGTGCGTTTTGTATGTAATTCCGATGTAATTTCAGTGTTTCATCGTCAATGTGTATGTCCAAGGAATACATTGAACCTGCAATGGTGTATCGCAAGCTAATACTGGTCTCACGGGGAATGCACAAAGAACCGACTGTTAGAAGAGTCTCTATTCTTGTACTTAAGGAGGCATTGTGCCTTTTGTATTTAATTGCAATGAGATTTCTGTGTTACATCGTCAATGTGAAGGTCCAAAGAATACATTGAACCTGCAGTGGTGTATCGGAAACTAATACTGATCTCACAGGGAATGCTCAAAGCACCGACTGTAAGAAGAGTCTCTATTCTTGTGCATAAGGCGGCATTGTGCCATTTGTATTTAATTCCGATGCGATTTCTGGATTTCATCGTCAATGTGAAGGTCCAAGGAATACATTGAACCTGCAGTGGCGTATCGGAAACTGATACTGGTCGCACAGGAAACGATAAAATCACAGACTCTAAGAAGTCTCACTCTTCTTGCAGTTAAGGCGGTATTGTACCTATTGTATTTAATTACGATGTAATTTCAGTGTTTCATCGTCAATTTGTATGTCCAAGGAGTACATTGAACGTGCAGTGGTGTATCGGAAACTAATACTGGTCTCACAATGAATGTTCAAAGCACCGACTGTATGAAGAGTCTCTATTCTTCTACTTACGGCGGCATTGTGCCTTTTGTATTTAATTCCGATGTAATTTCAGTGTTTCATCGACAATGTGTATGTCCAAGGAATACATTGAACCTGGAGTGGTGTGTCGGAAACTTATACTGGTCTCACAGGGAATGCTCAAAGCACCGACTGTAAGAAGAGTAGCTATACTTGTACTTATTTGATGGTCCCACGGGGAATGCTCAAAACACCGACTTTAATACTGTAAGAAAGGTCTCTATTCTTGTACTTAAGTCGGCATTGTGCCTTTTGTATTTAATTCCGATGCGATTTCTGTGTTTTGTCGTCAATGTGTATGTCCAAGGAATACATTTAACCTGCAGTGGAATGCTAAAAGCACCGACTGTAAGAAGAGTCTCCATTCTTGCACTTATGGCGGCATTGTGCTTTTTGTCTTTAATTCCGATGTAATTTCAGTGTTTCATCGTCAATGTGTATGTCCAAGGAATACATTGAACCTGCAGTGGTGTATCGCAAGCTGATACTGGTCTCACGGGGAATGCTCAAAGCACCGACTATAAGAAGAGTCTCTATTCTTGTACTTAAGGCGGCATTGTGCCATTTGTATTTAATTCCGATGCGATTTCTGTGTTTCATCGTCAATATGAAGGTCCAAGGATTACGTTGAACCTGCAGTGGCGTATCGGAAACTGATACTGGTCGCACAGGAAAGGATAAAATCACAGACTCTAAGAAGTCTCACTCTTCTTGCACTTAAGGCGGCATTGTACCTTTTGTATTTAATTACTATGTAATTTCAGTGTTTCATCGTCAATGAGTATGTCCAAGGAATACATTGAACCTGGAGTGGTGTGTCAGAAACTAATACTGGTCTCACAGGGAATGCTCAAAACACCGACTGTAAGACGAGTCTCTATTCTTCTACTTAGGGTGGCACTGTGCCTTTTGTATTTAATTCCGATGCGATTTCAGTTTTTCATCGTCAATTTGAAAGTCCGTGGAATACATTGAACCTGCAGTGCTGTATCGGAAACTAATACTGGTCTCACAGGAAAGGATCAAAGGACAGACTCTAAGAAGTCTCACTCTTCTTGCACTTAAGGCGTCATTGTTCCTTTTGTATTTAATTCCGATGTAATTTCAGTGTTTCATCGTCAATGTGTATGTCCAAGGAATACATTGAACCTGGAGTGGTGTGTCAGAAACTAATACTGGTCTCACAGGGAATGCTCAAAGCACCGACTGTAAGCAGAGTCTCTATTCTTGTACTTAAGGCGGCATAGTGCCTTTTGTATTTTATTCCGATGCGATATCTGTGTTTCATCGTCAATGTGTATGTCCAAGGAATACATTGAACCTGCAGTGGTGTATGGGATACTTATACTGGTCTCACACGGAATGCTCAAAGCACCGACTTCAAGAAGAGTCTCTAATTTTGTACTTAAGGCGGCATTGTGCCTTTTGTATTTAATTCCGATTCTATTTCTGTGTTTCATCGTCAATGTGTATGTCCAAGGAATACATTGAACCTGCAGTGGTGTATCGGAAACTAATACTGGTCTCACAGGAAAGGATCAGAGCACAGACTCTAAGATGTCTCAGTCTTCTAGCATTTAAGGAGGCATTGTGCCTTTTGTATTTAATTCCGATGTAATTTCGGTGTTTCATCGTCAATGTGTGTGTCCAAATAATACAATGAACCTGCTGTGGTGTATCGGAAACTAATACTGGTCTCACAGGGAATGCTCAAAGCACCGACTGTAAGCAGAGTCTCTATTCTTGTACTTAAGGCGGCATAGTGCCTTTTGTATTTTATTCCGATGCGATTACTGTGTTTCATCGTCAATGTGAAGGTCCAAGGAATACACTGAACCTGCAGTGGTGTATCGGAAACTAATACTGGTCTCACAGGATAGGATCAAAGCACAGACTCCAAGAAGTGTCACTCTTCTTGCACTTAAGGCGACATTGTGCCTTTTGTATTTAATTCCGATGCGATTTCAATTTTTCATCGTCAATTTGAAAGTCCGTGGAATACATTGAACCTGCAGTGCTGTATCGGAAAGTAATACTGGTCTCACAGGAAAGGATCAAAGCACAGACTCTAAGAAGTCTCACTCTTCTTGCACTTAAGGCGGCTTTGTACCTTTTGTATTTAATTACGATATAATTTCTGTGTTTCATCGTTAATGTGTATGTCCAAGGAATACATTGAACCTGCAGTGTTGTATCGGAAACTAATACTGGTCACTCAGGGAATGCTCAAAGCACCTACTGTAAGAAGAGTCTCTATTATTGTAGTTCAGGCGGCATTGTACATTTTTTATTTAATTCCGATGCCATTTCTGTGTTTCATCGTCAATGTGATGAACCAAGGAATACACGGAACCTGCAGTGGTGTATCGGAAACTAATAATGGTCTCACAGGGAATGATCTAAGCACCGACTGTAAGAAGAGTCTCTATTCTTGTACTTAAGGCGGCATTGTACATTTTTTATTTAATTCCGATGCCATTTCTGTGTTTCATCGTCAATGTGATGAACCAAGGAATACACGGAACCTGCAGTGGTGTATCGGAAACTAATAATGGTCTCACAGGGAATGATCTAAGCACCGACTGTAAGAAGAGTCTCTATTCTTGTACTTAAGGCGGCATTGTGAATTTTGTGTTTAATTCCGATGCGATCTCTGTATTTCATCGTCAATGTGAAGGTCCAAGGAATACATTGAACCTGCAGTAGTGTATCGGAAACTAATGCTGGTGTCACAGGGAATGCTCAAAGCACCGACTGTAAGAAGAGTCTCTACTCTTGTACTTAAGGCGGCATTGTGCCATTTGTATTTAATTCCGATGCCATTTCTGTGTTTCATCGACAATGTGAAGGTCCAAGGAATACATGGAACCTGCAGTGGCGTATCGGAAACTAATACTGGTCGCACAGGAAAGGATGAAGGCACAGACTCTAAGGATTCTCACTCTTGTTGCACTTAAGCCGGCATTGTACTTTTTGTACTTATTTTTGATGTAATTTCTGTGTTTCATCGTCAATGTGTATGTCCAAGGAATACATTGAACCTGCAGTGGTGTATCGGAAACTAATACTGGTACCGCAGGGTATGCTCAAAGCACCGACTGTAAGAAGAGTCTCTACTCTTGCACTTAAGGCGGCATTGTGCCTTTTGTATTTAATTCCGATGTAATTTCAGTGTTTCATCGTCAATGTGTATTTCCAAGGAATACATTGAACCTGCAGTGGTGTATCGGACTCTAATACTGGTCTCACAGGGAATGCTCAAATCACCGACTGTAAGAAGAGTCTGTATTCTTGTACTTAAGGCTGCATTGTGCCTTTTGTATTTCATTCCGATGCGATTTCTGTGTTTCATCGTCAATGTGAAGGTCCAAGGAATACATTGAACGTGCAGTGGTGTATCGGAAACAAATACTGGTCTCAGAGAGAATGCTCAAAGCACCGACTGTAAGAGGAGCCTCTATTCTTGCACTTAAGGCAGCATTGTGCCTAATGTATTTAATTCCCATGAAATTTCAGTGTTTCATCGTCAATGTGTATGTTCAAGGAATACATTGAAATGGCAGTGGTATATCGGAAACTAATACTGGTCTCAAACGGAATGCTCAAAGCCCCGACTGAAAGAAGAGTCTCTATTCTTGTACTTAAGGCGGCATTGTGCCTTTTGTATTTCATTCCGATGCGATTTCTGTGTTTCATCGTCAATGTGTATGTCCAAGGAATACATTGAACCTGCAGTGGCGTATTGGAAGCTAATACTGGTCTCACAGGAATGGATCAAAGCACAGACTGTAAGAAGTCTCACTCTTCTTGCACTTAAGGCGGCATTGTGCGTTTTGTATTTAAATCCGATGTAATTTCAGTGTTTCATCGTCAATGTGTATGTCCAAGGAGTACATTGAACCTGCAGTGGTGTATCGCAAGCTAATACTGGTCTCACGGGGAATGCTCAAAACACCGACTGTAAGAAGAGTCTCTATTCTTGTACTTAAGGCGGCATTGTGCCGTTTGTATTTAATTCCGATGCGATTTCTGTGTTTCATCGTCAATGTGAAGGTCCAGGGAATACACTGAACCTGCCATGGTGTATCGGAAACTAATACTGGCCTCAAATGGAATGCTCAAAGAACGGACTGTAAGAAGAGTCTCTATTCTTGTACTTAAGGCAGCATTCTGCCTCTTGTATTTAATTCCGATGCGATTTCTGTGTTACATCGTCAATGTGAAGGTCCAAAGAACACATTGAACCGTAGTGGTGTATCGGAAACTAATACTGGTCTCACAGGAAAGGATCAAAGCACAGATTTTAAGAAGTTTTACTCTTCTTGCACTTAAGGCGGAATTGTTCCTTTTGTATTTAATTCCCATGTAATTTCAGTGTTTCATCGTCAATGTGTATGTCCAAGGAATACATTGAACCTCCAGTGGTGTATCGCAAGCTAATACTGGTCTCACGGGCAATGCTCAAATCACCGACTGCAAGAAGAGTCCCAATTCCTCTACTTAAGGCGGCATTGCGCCGTTTGTATTTAATTCCAATGCGATTTCTCTGTTTCATCGACAATGTGAAGGTCCAAGGAATACATTGAACCTGCAGTGGCGTATCGGAAACTAATAATGGACTCGCAGGGAATGCTCAAACACCGACTGTAAGAAAAGTCTCTATTCTTGTACTTAAGGGGGCATTGTGCCTTTTGTATTTCATTCCGATGCGATTTCTGTGTTTCATCGTCAATGTGAAGGTCCAAGGAATACATTGAACCTGCTATGGTGTATCGGGAACTAATACTGGTCTCACAGGGAATGTTTAAAGCACCGACTGTAAGAAGAGTCTCTATTCTTGTACTTAGGGCGGCATTGTGCCTTTTGTATTGAATTCGGATGCGATGTCTGTGTTACATCGTCAATGTGAAGGTCCAAAGAATACATTGAACCTGCAGTGGTGTATCGGAAACTTATACTGGTCTCACAGGGAATGCTCAAAGCACCGACTGTAAGAAGAGTCTCTATTCTTGTACTTAAGGCGGTATTGTGCCATTTGTATTTAATTCCGATGCGATATCTGTGTTTCATCGTCAATGTGAAGGTCCAAGGAATACATTGAACCTGCAGTGGCGTATCGGAAACTGATACTGGTCGCTCAGGAAAGGATAAAAGCACAGACTCTAAGAAATCTCACTCTTCTTGCACTTAAGACGGCATTATACCTTTTGTATTTAATTACGATGTAATTTCAGTGTTTCATCGTAAATGTGTATGTCCAAGGAATACATTGAACGTGCAGTGGTGTATCGGAATCTAATACTGGTCTCACACGGAATGCTCAAAGCACCGACTTCAAGAAGAGTCTCTTTTCTTGTACTTAAGGCGGCATTGTGCCTTTTGTATTTAATTCCGATGCGATTTCAGTGTTTCATCGTCAATGTGTATGTCCAAGGAATACATTGAAACTGCTGTGGAGTATCGGAAACTAATACTGTTCTTACAGGAAAGGATCAAAGCACAGACTCTAAGAAGTCTCACGCTTCTTGCTCTTGATGCGACTTTGTGCCTTTTGTATTTAATTCCGATGTAATTCGGTGTTTGATCGTTAATGTGTATGTCCAAGGAATACGTTGAACCTGCTGTGGTGTATCGGAAACTAATACTGGTCTCACAGGGAATGCTCAAAGCACCGACTGTAAGAAGAGTCTCTATTCTTGTGCTTAAGGCGGCATTGTGCCTTATGTACTTAATTCCGATCCGATTTCTGTGTCTCATCGTCAATGTGAATTTCCAAGGAATACATTGAACCTGCAGTGGTGTATCGGACGCTAATACTGGTCTCACAGGTAATGCTCAAAGCACCGACTGTAAGAAGAGTCTCTATTCTTGTACTTAAGGCGGCATTGTAACTTTTGTATTTAATTCCGATGCGATTTCTGTGCTTCATCGTCAATCTGAAGGTCCAAGGAATACATTGAACCTGAAGTGGTGTACCGGAATCTAATACTGGTCTCGCAGGAAAGGATCAAAGAACAGACTCTAAGAAGACTCACTCTTCTTGCACTTAGGGCGCCATTGCGCCTTTTGTATTTAGTTCCGATGCTATTTCTGTGTTTCATCGTCAATGTGTATGTCCAAGGAATACATTGAACCTGCAGTGGTGTATCGGAAACTAATACTGGTCTCACAGGAATTGATCAAAGCACAGACTATAAGAAGTCTCACTCGTCTTGCATTTAAGGAGTCATTGTGCCTTTTGTATTTAATTCCCACGTAATTTCGGTGTTTCATCGTCAATGTGTATGTCCAAGGAATACAATGAACCTGCTGTGGTGTATCGGAAACTAATAATGGTCTCACAGGGAATGCTCATAGCACCGACTGTAAGAAGAGTCTCTACTCTTGCACTTAAGGCGGCATTGTGCCTTTCATATTTAATTCCGATGTAATTTCAGTGTTTCATCGTCAACGTGTATGTCCAAGGAATACATTGAACCTGCAGTGGTGTATCGGAAACTAATACTGGTCTCACAGGGAATGCTCAAAACACCGACTGTAAGAACAGTCTCTATTCTAGTATTTAGGGCGGCATTGTGAATTTTGTATTTAATTCCAATGCCATTTCTGTGTTTCATCGTCAATGTGACGGTCCAAGGAACACATTGAACCTGCAGTGATGTATCGGAAGCTAATACCGGTCTCACAGGAAAGGATCAAAGCACAGACTCTAAGAAGTCTCACATAGCTTGCACTTAAGGCGGCATTGTCCCTTTTGTATTTAATTCCGATGTAATTTCAGTGTTTCATCGTCAATGTGTATGTCCAAGGAATACATTGAACCTGGAGTGGTGTATCGGAAACTAATACTGGTCTCACAGGAAAGGAACAAAGCACAGATTTTAAGAAGTTTCACTCTTCTAGCACTTAAGGCGGAAATGTTCCATTTGTATTTAATTTAGATGTAATTTCAGTGTTTCATTGTCATTGTGTATGTCCAAGGAATACATTGAACCTGCAGTGGTGTATCGGAAACTAATAGTGGTCTCACACGGAATGCTCAAAGCACCGACCTTAAGAAGAGTCTCTTTTCTTGTACTTAAGGAGGCATTGTGCCTTTTGTACTTAATTCCGATGCGATTTCTGTGTTTCATCGTCAATGTGTATGTCCAAGGAATACATTGAACCTGCAGTGGTGTATGGGAAACTAATACTGGTCTCAATGGGAATGCTCAAAACACCGACTGTAAGAAGAGTCTCTATTCTTGTACTTAGGGCGGCATTGTGCTTTTGTATTTAATTCCCTTGCGATTTCTGTGTTTCATCGTCAATGTGAAGGTCCAAGGAACACATTGAACCTGCAGTGATGTATCGGAAACCAATACTGGTCTCAGAGGAAAGGATCAAAGCACAGACTCTAAGAAGTCTCAAATATCTTGCACTTAAGGCGGCATTGTTCTTTTGTATTTAATTCCGATGTAATTTCAGTGATTCATTGTCATTGTGTATGTCCAACGAATTCATTGAACCTGCAGTGGTGTATCGGAAACTAATACTGGTCTCACACGGAATGCTCAAAGCACCAACCTTAAGAAGAGTCTCTATTCTTGTACTTATGGCGGCATTGTGCCTTTTGTATTTAATTCCGATGTGATTTCTGTGTTTCATCGTCAATGTGCATTTCCAAGGAATACATTGAACCTGCAGTGGTGTATCGGGAACTAATACTGGCGTCACAGGGAATGCTCAAAGCACCGACTGTAAGAAGAGTCTATATTCTTGTACTTAAGGCGGCATTGTAACTTTTGTATTTAATTCCGATGCGATTTCTGTGCTTCATCGTCAATGTGAAGGTCCAAGGAATACATTGAGCCTGAAGTGGTGTATGGGAAACTAATACTGGTCTCACACGGAAGGCTCAAAGCAGCGACTTCAAGAAGAGTCTCTATTCTTGTACTTACCGAGCATTGTGCCTTTTGTACTTAATTCCGATGGGATTTCTGTGTTTCATCGTCAATGTGTATGTCCAAGGAATACATTGAACCTGCAGTGGTGTATGGGAAACTAATACTGGTATCACACGTATCGCTCAAAGCACCGTCTTCAAGAAGAGTCTCTATTCTTGTACTTAGGGCAGCATTGTGCCTTTTGTATTTAATTCCAATGCGATTTCTGTGTTTCATCGTCAATGTGAAGGTCCAAGGAACACATTGAACCTGCAGTGGTGTATCGGAAACTAATACTGGTCTCACAGGAAAGGATCAAAGCACAGACTCCAAGAAGTGTCACGCTTCTTGCACTTAAGGCGGCTTGTGCCTTTTGTATTTAATTCCGATGATATTTCAGTGTTTCATCGTCAATTTGAAAGTCCGTGGAATACATTGAATCTGCAGTGGGGTATCGGAAACTAATACCGGTCTCACAGGAAAGGATCAAAGCACAAATTCTAAGAAGTTTCACTCTCCATTAGTATTTAATTCAGATGTAATTTCAGTGTTTCATTGTCATTGTGTATGTCCAATGAATACATTGAACCTACGGTGGTGTATCGGAAACTAATACTGGTCTCACACGGAGTGCTCAAAGCACCAACCCTAAGAAGAGTCTCTATTCTTGTACTTATGGCGGCATTGTGCCTTTTGTATTTAATTCCGATGCGATTTCTGTGTTTCTTCGTCAATGTCTATGTCCAATGAATACATTGAACCTGCAGTGGTGTATGGGAAACTAATACTGGTCTCACAGGGAATGCTCAAAGCACCGAGTGTAAGAAGAGTCTCTACTCTTGTGCTTAAGGCGGCATTGTGCCTTATGTATTTAATTCCGATCCGATTTCTATGTCTCATCGTCAATGTGAATTTCCAAGGAATACATTGAATCTGCAGTGGTGTATCGGAAACTAATACTGGTCTCACAGGAAAGATTCAAAGCACAGACTCTAAGAAGTCTCACTCTTCTTGCACTTAAGGCGGCCTTGTGCTTTTTGTATTTAATTCCGATGTAATTTCAGTGTTTCATCGTCAATGTGTATGTCCAAGGAATACATTGAACTTCCAGAGGTGTATCGCAAGCTAAAACTGGTCTCACGGGGAATGCTCATAGCACCGACTGCAAGAAGAGTCCCTATTCCTGTACTTAAGGCGGCATTGTGGAGTTTGTATTTAATTCCGATGCGATTTCTGTGTTTCATCGTCAATTTCAGGGTCCAAGGCATACATTGAACCTGCAGTGGCGTATCGGAAACTAATAATGGTCTCGCAGGGAATGCTCAAACACCGACTGTAAGAAGCGTCTATATTCTTGTACTTAAGGCGGCATTGTGCCTTTTGTATTTCATTCCGATGCGATTTCTGTGTTTCATCGTCAATGTGAAGGTCCAAGGAATACATTGAACCTGCTATGGTGTATCGGAAACTAATACTGGTCTCAAAGGGAATGCTCAAAGAACCGACTGTAAGAAGAGTCTCTATTCTTGTACTTAAGGCGGCATTGTGTATTTTGTATTGAATTCGGATGCGATTTCTGTGTTACATCGTCAATGTGAAGGTTCAAAGAATACATTGAACCTGCAGTGGTGTATCGAAAACTTATACTGGTCTCACAGGGAATGCTCAAAGCACCGACTGTAAGAAGAGTCTCTATTCTTGTACTTAAGGCGGCATTGTGCCATTTGCATTTAATTCCGATGCGATTTCTGTGTTTCATCGTCAATGTGTATGTCCAAGGAATACATTGAACGTGCAGTGGTGTATCGGAATCTAATACTGGTCTCACACGGAATGCTCAAAGCACCGACTTCAAGAAGAGTCCCTATTCTTGTACTTAAGGCGGCATTGTGCCTTTTGTATTTAATTCCGATGCGATTTCTGTGTTTCATCGTCAATGTGTATCTCCAAGGAATACATTGAACCTGCTGTGGAGTATCGGAAACTAATACTGTTCTTACAGGAAAGGATCAAAGCACAGACTCTAAGACGTCTCACGCTTCATGCACATGATGCGGATTTGTGCCTTTTGTATTTAATTCCGATGTAATTTCGGTGTTTGATCGTCAATGTGTAAGTCCAAGGAATACATTGAACCTGCTGTGGTGTATCGGAAACTAATACTGGTCTCACAGGGACTGCTCAAAGCACCGACTGTAAGAAGAGTCTCTATTCTAGTACTTAAGGCGGCATTGTAACTTTTGTATTTAATTCCGATGCGATTTCTGTGCTTCATCGTCAATCTGAAGGTCCAAGGAATACATTGAACCTGAAGTGGTGTACCGGAATCTGATACTGGTCTCGCAGGAAAGGATCAAAGAACAGACTCTAAGAAGACTCACTCTTCTTGCACTTAGGGCGCCATTGTGCCTTTTGTATTTAATTCCGATGCTATTTCTGTGTTTCATCGTCAATGTGTATGTCCAAGGAATACATTGAACCTGCAGTGGTGTATCGGAGACTAATACTGGTCTCACAGGAATAGATCAAAAGACAGACTATAAGAAGTCTCACTCTTCTTGTATTTAAGGAGTCATTGTGCCTTTTATATTTAATTCCGATGTAATTTCGGTGTTTCATCGTCAATGTGTCTGTCCAAGGAATACAATGAACCTGCTCTGGTGTATCGGAAACTAATACTGGTCTCACAGGGAATGCTCAAAGCACCGACTGTAAGAAGAGTCTCTACTCTAGCACTTAAGGCGGCATTGTGCCTTTTATATTTTATTCCGATGTAATTTCAGTGTTTCTTCGTCTACGTGTATGTCCAAGGAATACATTGAACCTGCAGTGGTGTATCGGAATCTAATACTGGTCTCGCAGGAAGGGATCAAAGCACAGACTCTAAGAAGTCTCACATAGCTTGCACTTAAGGCTGCATTGTCCCTTTTGTATTTAATTCCGATGTAATTTCAGTGTTTCATCGTCAATGTGTATGTCCAAGGAATACATTGAACCTGGAGTGGTGTATCGGAAACTAATACTGGTCTCACAGGGAATGCTCAAAGCACCGACTGTAAGAAGAGTCTCTATTCTTGTACTTAAGGCGGCATTGTGCCTTTTGTATTTAATTCCGATGCCATTTCTGTGTTTCATCGTCAATGTGAAGGTCCAAGGAATAAACTGAACCTGCAGAGGTGTAGCGGAAACTAATACTGGTCTCACAGGGAATGCTCAAATCACCGACTGTAAGAAGAGTCTCTATTATTGTACTTAAGGCGGCATTGTGCCTTTTGTATTTAATTCCGATGCATTTCTGTGTTTCATCGTCAATGTGAAGGTCCAAGGAATAAACTGAACCTGCAGAGGTGTAGCGGAAACTAATACTGGTCTCACAGGGAATGCTCAAATCACCGACTGTAAGAAGAGTCTCTATTCTTGTACTTAAGGCGGAATTGTGCCTTTTGTATTTAATTCCGATGCATTTCTGTGTTTCTTCGTCAATGTGAAGGTCCAAGGAATGAACTGAACCTGCAGAGGTGTAGCGGATACTAATACTGGTCTCACAGGGAATGCTCAAAGCACCGACGGTAAGAAGAGTCTCTATTCTTGTACTTAAGGCGGCATTGTCCCTTTTCTATATAATTCCGATGTAATTTCAGTGTTTCATCGTCAATGTGTATATCCAAGGAATAGATTGAACCTGCAGTGGTGTATCGGATACTATTACTGGTCTCACAGGGAATGCTCAAAGCACCGACTGTAAGAAGAGTCTCTATTCTTGTACTTAAGGCGGCATTGTGTATTTTGTATTGAATTCGGATGCGATTTCTGTGTATCATCGTCAAATTCAAGGTCCAAGGAATACATTGAACCGGCAGTGGTGTGTCGGAAACTAATACTGGTCTCACAGGGAATGCTCAAAGCACCGACTGTAAGAAGAGTCTCTATTCCTGTACTTATGGCTGCGTTGTACGTTTTGTATTTAATTCCGATGCGATTTCTGTGTTTCATCGTCAATGTGAAGGTCCAAGGAATACATTGAACCTGCAGTGGTGTATCGGAAACTAATACTGGTCTCACAGGAAATTATCAAATCACCGACTGTAAGAAGAGTCTCTATTCTTGTACTTAAGGCGGCATTGTGCCTTTTGTATTTGATTCCGATGCGATTTCTGTGTTTCATCGTCAATGTGAAGGTCCAAGGAATACATTGAACCTGCAGTGGCGTATCGAAAACTAATAAGGGACGCACAGGAAAGGATCAAAACACAGACTCTAAGAAGTCTCACTCTTCTTGCACTTATGGCGGCATTGTGCCTTTTGTATTTAATTCCGATATGATATCAGTATTTCATCGTCAATGTGTATGTCCGAGGAATACATTGAACCTGCAGTGGTGTATCAGAAACTAATACTGGTCTCACAGGGAATGCTCAAAGCACCGACTGTAAGAAGTGTTTCTATTCTTGTACTTAAGGCGGCATTGTGCCTTTTGTATTTAATTCCGATGTAATTTCAGTGTCTCATCGTCAATGTGAATGTCCAAGGAATTCATTGAACCTCCAGTGGTGTATCGGAAGCTAATACTAATCTCACAGGGAATGCTCAAAGCACCGACTGTAAGAAAAGTCTCTATACTTGTACTTAAGGCGGCATTGTGCATTTTGTATTTAATTCCGATGCCATTTCTGTGTTTCATCGTCAATGTGAAGGTCCAAGGAATAAACTGAACATGCAGAGGTGTAGCGGAAACTGATACTGGTCTCACAGGGAATGCTCAAAGCACCGACTGTAAGAGGAGTCTCTATTCTTGTACTTAAGGCGGCATTGTGCCTTTTGTATTTAATTCCGATGCCATTTCTGTGTTTCATCGTCAATGTGCAGTTCCAAGGAATAAACTGAACCTGCAGTGGTGTAGCGGAATCTAATACTGGTCTCACAGGGAATGCTCAAAGCACCGACTGTAAGAAGAGTCTCTATTCTTGTACTTAAGGCGGCATTGCGCCTTTTGTATTTACTTCCGATGCGATTTCTATGTTTCATCGTCAATGTGAAGTTCCAAGGAACACATTGAACCCGCAGTGGTGTATCGGAAACTAATACGGGTCTCACAGGGAATGCTCAAAGCACCGACTGTAAGAAGAGTCTCTATTCTTGTACTTAAGGCGGCATTGTGCATTTTGTATTTAATTCCGATGCCATTTCTATGTTTCATCGTCAATGTGAAGGTCCAAGGAATAAACTGAACCTGCAGAGGTGTAACGGAAACTAATACTGGTCTCACAGGGAATGCTCAAAGCACCGACTGTAAGAAGAGTCTCTATTCTTGTACTTAAGGCGGCATTGTGCCTTTTGTATTTAATTCCGATGCCATTTCTGTGTTTCATCGTCAATGTGAAGGTCCAAGGAATAAACTGAACCTTCAGAGGTGTAGCGGAAACTAATACTGGTCTCACAGGGAATGCTCAAAGCACCGACGGTAAGAACAGTCTCTATACTTGTACTTAAGGCGGCATTGTGAATTTTGTATTTAATTCCGATGTAATTTCAGTGTTTCATCGTCAATGTGAATGTCCAAGGAATTCATTGAACCTCCAGTGGTGTATCGGAAACTAATTCTAGTCTCACAGGGAATGCTCAAAGCACCGACGGTAAGAAGAGTCTCTATTCTTGTACTTAAGGCGGCAAATGTAATGTATTGCGAATACATAGAAAGAAGGATCCTTTATTGTATGATTATATGATAGCGGAACAAACACCGGTAGCAGTTACTTCTGTAAAATATCTGGGAGTATGCGTACGGAACGATTTGAAGTGGAATGATCATATAAAACTAATTGTTGGTAAGGCGGGTACCAGGTTGAGATTCATTGGGAGAGCGCTTAGAAAATGTAGTCCATCAACAAAGGAGGTGGCTTACAAAACACTCGTTCGACCTATACTTGAGTATTGCTCATCAGTGTGGGATCCGTACCAGGTCGGGTTGACGGAGGAGATAGAGAAGATCCAAAGAAGAGCGGCGCGTTTCGTCACTGGGTTATTTGGTAACCGTGATAGCGTTACGGAGATGTTTAATAAACTCAAGTGGCAGACTCTGCAAGAGAGGCGCTCTGCATCGCGGTGTAGCTTGCTCGCCAGGTTTCGAGAGGGTGCGTTTCTGGATGAGGTATCGAATATATTGCTTCCCCCTACTTATACTTCCCGAGGAGATCACGAATGTAAAATTAGAGAGATTAGAGCGCGCACGGAGGCTTTCAGACAGTCGTTCTTCCCGCGAACTATACGCGACTGGAACAGGAAAGGGAGGTAATGACAGTGGCACGTAAAGTGCCCTCCGCCACACACCGTTGGGTGGCTTGCGGAGTATCAATGTAGATGTAGATGTAGATTGTCCCTTTTGTATTTAATTCCGATGTAATTTCAGTGTTTCATCGTAAATGTGTATGTCCAAGGAATAGATTGAACCTGGAGTGGTGTATCGGATACTATTACTGGTCTCGCAGGGAATGCTCAAAGCACCGACTGTAAGAAGAGTCCCTATTCTTGTACTTAAGGCTGCATTGTGCCTTTTGTATTTGCTTCCGATGCGATTTCTGTGTTTCATCGTCAATGTGAAGGTCCAAGGAATACATTGAACCTGCAGTGGTGTATCGGAAACTAATACTGGTCTCACAGGGGATGCTCAAAGCACCGACTGTAAGTAGAGTCTGTATTCTTGTACATAAGGCGGCATTGAGCGTTTTGGGTTTAATTCCGATGCGATTTGTGTGTTTCATCGTCAATGTGAAGGTCCAAGGAATACATTGAACCTGCAGTGGTGTATCGGAAACTAATACTGCTCTCACAGGGAATGCTCAAAGCACCGACTGTGAGAAGAGTCTCTATTCTTGTACTTAAGGCGGCATTTTGCCTTTTGTATTTAATTCCGATGCCATTTCTGTGTTTCATCATCAATGTGAAGAACCAAGGAATAAACTGAACCTGCGGAGGTGTAGCGGAAACTAATACTGGTCTCACAGGCAATGCTCAAAGCACCGACTGTAAGAAGAGTCTCTATTCTTGTACTTAATGCGGCATTGTGCCTTTTGTATTTAATTCCGATGCCATTTCTGTGTTTCATCGTCAATGTGAAGGTCCAAGGAATAAACTGAACCTGCAGAGGTGTAGCGGAAACTAATACTGGTCTCACAGGGAATGCTCAAAGCACCGACGGTAAGAACAGTCTCTATTCTTGTACTTAAGGCGGCATTGTGAATTTTGTATTTAATTCCGATGTAATTTCAGTGTTTCATCGTCAATGTGAATGTCCAAGGAATTCATTGAACCTCCAGTGGTGTATCGGAAGCTAATACTGGTCTCACAGGGAATGCTCAAAGCACCGACGGTAAGAAGAGTCTCTATTCTTGTACTTAAGGCGGCATTGTCCCTTTTGTATTTAATTCCGATGTAATTTCAGTGTTTCATCGTCAATGTGTATGTCCAAGGAATAGACTGAACCTGCAGTGGTGTATCGGATACTATTTCTGGTCTCACAGGGAATGCTCAAAGCACCGACTGTAAGAAGAGTCTCTATTCTTGTACTGAAGGCGGCATTGTGCCTTTTGTATTTGATTCCGATGCGATTTCTGTGATTCATCGTCAATGTGAAGGTCCAAAGAATACATTGAACCTGCAGTGGTGTATCGGAAACTAATACTGGTCTCGCAGGGAATGCTCAAAGCACCGACTGTGAGTTGAGTCTGTATTCTTGTACATAATTCGGCATTGTGCGTTTTGGATTTAATTCCGATGCGAATTCTGTGTTTCATCGTCAATGTGAAAGTACAAGGAATACATTGAACCTGCAGTGGTGTATCGGAAACTAATACTGGTCCCACAGGGAATGCTCAAAGCACCGACTGTGAGAGGAGTCTCTATTCTTGTACTTAAGGCGGCATTTGCCTTTTGTATTTAATTCCGATGCCATTTCTGTGTTTCATCGTCAATGTGAAGGTCCAAGGAATAAACTGAACCTGCGGAGGTGTAGCGGAAACTAATACTGGTCTCACGGGGAATGCTCAAAGCACCGACTGTAAGAAGAGTCTCTATTCTTGTACTTAAGGCGGCATTGTGTCTTTTGTATTTAATTCCGATGCCATTTCTGTGTTTCATCGTCAATGTGAAGGTCCAAGGAATACATTGAACCTGCAGTGGTGTATCTGAAACTAATCCTGGTCTCACAGGGAATGCTCAAAGCACCGACTGTAAGAAGAGTGTCTATTCTTGTACTTAAGGCGGCATTGTGCCCTTTGTATTTAATTCCGATGCGATTTCTGTGTATCATCGTCAAATTTTAGGGTTCAAGGAATACATTGAGCCTACAGTGGCGTATCGGAAACTAATACTTGTCTCACAGGGAATGCTCAAAGCACCGACTGTAAGAAGAGTCTCTATTCTTTTACTTAAGGCGGCATTGTGCCTTTTGTATTTGCTTCCGATGCGATTTCTGTGTATCATCGTCAATTACAAGGTCCAAGGAATACATTGAACCGGCAGTGGTTTGTCGGAAAGTAATACTGGTCTCACAGGGAATGCTCAAAGCACCGACTGTAAGAAGAGTCTCTATTCCTGTACTTATGGCGGCATTGTGCGTTTTGTATTTAATTCCGATGCGTATTCTGTGTTTCATCGTCAATGTGATCTCCAAGGAATACATTGAACCTGCAATGGTGTATCGTAATCTAATACTGGTCTCACAGGGAATGCACCAAGCACCGACTGTAAGAAAAGTCTCTATTCTTGTACTTAAGGCGGCATTGTTCCTATTGTATTTCATTCCGATGCAATTTATGTGCTTCATCCTCAATGTGAAGGTCCAAGGAATACACTGAAATTGCAGTGGTGTATCGGAAACTAATACTGGTCTCACAAGGAATGCTCAAAGCCCCGACTGTAAGAAGGGTCTCTATTCTTGTACTTATGGCGGCATTGTGCTTCTTGTATTTAATTCCGATGCGATTTCTGTGTTTCATCGTCAATGTGAAGGTCCAAGGAAAACATTGAACCTGCACTGGTGTATCGGAAACTAATACTGGTCTCACAGGGATTCCTCAAAGCACCGACTATATGCAGAGTCTCTATTCTTGTACTTAAGGCGGCATTGTCCCTTTTGTGTTTAATTCCGATTTAATTTCAGTGTTTTATCGTCAATGTGAATGCCAAAGGAATACATTCAACCTCCAGTGGTGTATCGGAAACTAATACTGGTCTCACAGGGAATGCTCAAAGCACCGACTGTAAGAAGAGTCTCTATACTTGTCCTTAGGCGGCATTGTGACTTTTGTATTTAATTCCAATGCGATTTCTGCGTTTCATTTTCAATGTGCAGGTCCAAGGAATACATTGAACCTGCAGTGGTGTATCGGAAACTAATACTGGTCTCACAGGGAATGCTCAAAGCACCGACTATAAGAACAGTATCTTTTCATGTACTTAAGGCGGCATTGTGCCGTTTGTATTTAATTCCGATGCGATTACTGTGTTTCTTCGTCAATGTGAAGGTGCAAGGAACACATTGAACCTGCAGTGGTGTATCGGAAACTAATACTGGTCTCACAGGAAAGGATCAAAGCACAGAGTCTAAGAAGTCTCACGCTTCTTGCACTTAAGCCGGCATTGTGCCTTTTGTATTTAATGCTGATGTAATTTCTGTGTTTCATCGTCAATGCGTATGTCCAAGGAATACATTGGACCTGCAGTGGTGTATCGGAAACTAATACTGGTCTCACAGGGAATGCTCAAAGCACCGACTGTAAGAAGAGTCTCTATACTTGTACTTAAGTCGGCATTGTGCCTTTTGTATTGAATTCCGATGTAATTTCAGTATTTCATCGTCAATGTGTATGTCCAAGGAATACATGCAATCTGCAATGGTGGATTGGAAGCTAATACTGGTCTCACAGGAATGCTCAAAGCACCGACTGTAAGAAGTGTCTCTATTCTTGTACTTAAGGCGGCATTGTGCCATTTGTATTAAATTCCAAAGTCATTTCTGTACTTCATCTTCAATGTGAAGGTCCAAGGAATACATTGAACCTGCAGTGGTGTATGGGAAACTAAAACTGGTCTCACAGGGAATGCTCAAAACACCGACTGTAAGAAGACTCTCTATTCTTGTACTTAAGGCGACATTGTGCCATTTGTATTTAATTCCGATGCCATTTCTGTGTTTCTTCGACAATGTGAGGGTCCAAGGACTACATTGTACCTGCAGTGGTGTATCGGAAACTAATACTGGTCTCGCAGGGAATGCTCAAAGCACCGACTGGAAGAAGAGTCTCTATTCTTGCACTTATGGCGGCATTGTGCCTTTTGTATTTAATTCCGAAGTAATTTCAGTGTTGCATCGTCAATGTGTATGTCTAAGAAATACATTTAACCTGCAGTGGTGTATCGGAAACTAATACTGGTCGCACAGGAAAGGATCAAAGCACAGACTCTAAGAAGTCTCACTCATCTTGCAGTTAATGCGGCATTGTTCCTTTTGTATTTAATTCCGATGTAATTTCAGTGTTACATCGTCAATGAGTATGTCCAAGGAATACATTGAACCTGGAGTGGTGTATCGGAAAGTAATACCGGTCTCACAGGGAATGCTCAAATCACCGACTGTAAGAAGAGTCTCTATTCTTGTACTTAAGGCGGCTTTGTGCCATTTGTATTAAATTCCGAAGCAATTTCTGTGTTCCATCGTCAATGTGTATGTCTAAGGAATACATTGAACCTGCAGTGGTGTATCGGAAACTAATACTAATCTCGCAGGGAATGCTCAGATCACCGACTGTAAAAGGAGTCTCTATTCTTGTACTTATTGCGGCATTGTGCCTTTTGTATTTAGTTCCGATGCGATTTCTGTGTTTCATCGTCAATATGAAGGTCCAAGGAATACATTGAACCTGCAGTGGTGTATCGGAAACTAATACTGGTCTCACAGGAAATGCTCAAAGCACAGACTGTAGGAAGGGTCTCTATTCTTGTAGCTAAGGCGGCATTGTGCCTTTTGTATTTAATTCCGATGCGATGTGTGTGTTTCATCGTCAGTGTGAAGGTCCAAGGAATACATTGTACCTGCTGTGGTCTATCGGAAACTAATACTGGTCTCACAGGGAATGCTCAAAGCACCGACTGAAAAAGATTCTCTATTCTTGCACGTATGGCGGCATTTTGCCTTTTGAATTTAATTCCGATGTAATATCAGTGTTTCATCGTCAATGTGTATGTCTAAGGAATACATTGAACCTGCAGTGGTGTATCGGAAACTAATACTGGTCCCAAAGGGAATGCTCAAAGCACCAACTGTAAGAAGAGTCCCTATTCTTGTACTTATTGCGGCATTGTGCTTTTGTATTTAGTTCCGATGCGATTTCTGTGTTTCATCGTCAATGCGAAGGTCCAAGGAATACACTGAACCTGCACTAATGTATTGGAAACTAATACTGGTCTCACAGGGAATGCTCAAAGCACCGACTGTAAGAAGAGTCTCTATATTTGTACTTAAGGCGGCATTGCGGCTTTTGTATTCAATTCGGATGCGATTTCTTTGTTTAATCGTCAATGTGAAGGTCCAAGGAATACACTGAAATTGCAGTGGTGTATCGGAAACTAATACTGGTCTCACAGGAAATGCTCAAAGCACAGACTGTAGGAAGGGTCTCTATTCTTGTAGTTAAGGCGGCATTGTGCCTTTTGTATTTAATTCCGATGCGATGTGTGTGTTTCATCGTCAGTGTGAAGGTCCAAGGAATACATTGTACCTGCTGTGGTCTATCGGAAACTAATACTGGTCTCACAGGGAATGCTCAAAGCACCGACTGAAAAAGATTCTCTATTCTTGCACGTATGGCGGCATTTTGCCTTTTGTATTTAATTCCGATGTAATATCAGTGTTTCATCGTCAATGTGTATGTCTAAGGAATACATTGAACCTGCAGTGGTGTATCGGAAACTAATACTGGTCTCACAGGGAATGCTCAAAGCACCGACTGTAAGAAGAGTCTCTCTTCTTGTACGAAAGGCGGCATTGTGCCTTTTGTATTTAATTCCGATGCGAGTTCTGTGTTTCATCGTCAATGTGTATGTCCAAGGAATGCATTGAACCTGCGGTGGTGTATCGGAAACTAATACTGGTCTCACAGGGAATGCTCAAAGCACCGACTGTAAGAAGAGTCTCTATTCTTGTACTTAAGGCGGCATTGTGCCTTTTGTATTTAATTCCGATGCGATTTCTGTGTGTCATCGTCAATGTGAAGGTCCAAGGAATACATTGTACCTGCAGTGGTGTATCGGAAACTAATACTGATCTCACAGGGAATGCTCAAAGCACCGACTGTAAGAAGAGTCCCTATTCTTGCACTTATGGCGGCATTGTGATTTTTGTATTTAATTCCGATGTAATTTCAGTGTTTCTTCGACAATGTGTATGTCTAAGGAATACATTGAACCTGCAGTGGTGTATCGGAAATTAATACTGGTCTCAGTGGGAAAGCTGAAAGCACCGACTGTTAGAAGAGTCTCTATTCTTGCACTTATGGCGGCATTGTGACTTTTGTATTTAATTCCGATGTAATTTCAGTGTTTCATCGTCAATGTGTATGTCTAAGGAATTCATTGAACTTGCAGTGGTGTATCGGAAACTAATACTGGTCTCACAGGGAATGCTCAAAGCACCGACTGAAAAAGATTCTCTATTCTTGCACGTATGGCGGCATTTTGCCTTTTGTATTTAATTCCGATGTAATATCAGTGTTTCATCGTCAATGTGTATGTCTAAGGAATACATTGAACCTGCAGTGGTGTATCGGAAACTAATACTGGTCCCAAAGGGAATGCTCAAAGCACCAACTGTAAGAAGAGTCCCTATTCTTGTACTTATTGCGGCATTGTGCTTTTGTATTTAGTTCCCATGCGATTTCTGTGTTTCATCGTCAATGCGAAGGTCCAAGGAATACACTGAACCTGCACTAATGTATTGGAAACTAATACTGGTCTCACAGGGAATGCTCAAAGCATTGACTGTAAGAAGAGTCTCTATATTTGTACTCAAGGCGGCATTGCGGCTTTTGTATTTAATTCCGATGCGATTTCTTTGTTTAATCGTCAATGTGAAGGTCCAAGGAATACACTGAAATTGCAGTGGTGTATCGGAAACTAATACTGGTCTCACAAGGAATGATCAAAGCCCCGACTGTAAGAAGGGTCTCTATTCTTGTACTTATGGCGGCATTGTGCTTCTTGTATTTAATTCCGATGCGATTTCTGTGTTTCATCGTCAATGTGAAGGTCCAAGGAAAACAATGAACCTGCACTGGTGTATCGGAAACTAATACTGGTCTCACAGGGATTCCTCAAAGCACCGACTATATGAAGAGTCTCTATTCTTGTACTTAAGGCGGCATTGTCCCTTTTGTGTTTAATTCCGATTTAATTTCAGTGTTTTATCGTCAATGTGAATGTCAAAGGAATACATTCAACCTCCAGTGGTGTATCGGAAACTAATACTGGTCTCACAGGGAATGCTCAAAGCACCGACTGTAAGGAGAGTCTCTATACTTGTCCTTAGGCGGCATTGTGACTTTTGTAATTAATTCCAATGCGATTTCTGCGTTTCATTTACAATGTGCAGGTCCAAGGAATACATTGAACCTGCAGTGGTGTATCGGAAACTAATACTGGTCTCACAGGGAATGCTCAAAGCACCGACTGTAAGAACAGTATCTTTTCATGTACTTAAGGCGGCATTGTGCCGTTTGTATTTAATTCCGATGCGATTACTGTGTTTCTTCGTCAATGTGAAGGTGCAAGGAACAGATTGAACCTGCAGTGGTGTATCGCAAACTAATACTGGTCTCACAGGAAAGGATCAAAGCACAGAGTCTAAGAAGTCTCACGCTTCTTGCACTTAAGGCGGCATTGTGCCTTTTGTATTTAATGCTGATGTAATTTCTGTGTTTCATCGTCAATGCGTATGTCCAAGGAATACATTGGACCTGCAGTGGTGTATCGGAAACTAATACTGGTCTCACAGGGAATGCTCAAAACACCGACTGTAAGAAGACTCTCTATTCTTGTACTTAAGGCGACATTGTGTCATTTGTATTTAATTCCGATGCCATTTCTGTGTTTCTTCGACAATGTGAGGGTCCAAGGACTACATTGTACCTGCAGTGGTGTATCGGAAACTAATACTGGTCTCGCAGGGAATGCTCAAAGCACCGACTGGAAGAAGAGTCTCTATTCTTGCACTTATTGCGGCATTGTGCCTTTTGTATTTAATTCCGAAGTAATTTCAGTGTTGCATCGTCAATGTGTATGTCTAAGAAATACATTTAACCTGCTGTGGTGTATCGGAAACTAATACAGGTCTCACAGGAAAGGATCAAAGCACAGACTCTAAGAAGTCTCACTCATCTTGCAGTTAATGCGGCATTGTTCCTTTTGTATTAAATTCCGATGTAATTTCAGTGTTACATCGTCAATGAGTATGTCCAAGGAATACATTGAACCTGGAGTGGTGTATCGGAATGTAATACTGGTCTCACAGGGAATGCTCAAAGCACCGACTGTAAGAAGAGTCTCTATTCTTGTACTTAAGGCGGCTTTTTGCCATTTGTATTAAATTCCGAAGCAATTTCTGTGTTTCATCGTCAATGTGTATGTCTGAGGAATACATTGAACCTGCAGTGGTGTATCGGAAACTAATACTAATCTCGCAGGGAATGCTCAGATCACCGACTGTAAAAGGAGTCTCTATTCTTGTACTTATTGCGGCATTGTGCCTTTCGTATTTAGTTCCGATGCGATTTCTGTGTTTCATCGTCAATATGAAGGTCCAAGGAATACATTGAACCTGCAGTGGTGTATCGGAAACTAATACTGGTCTCACAGGAAATGCTCAAAGCACAGACTGTAGGAAGCGTCTCTATTCTTGTAGTTAAGGCGGCATTGTGCCTTTTGTATTTAATTCCGATGCGATGTGTGTGTTTCATCGTCAGTGTGAAGGTCCAAGGAATACATTGTACCTGCTGTGGTCTATCGGAAACTAATACTGGTCTCACAGGGAATGCTCAAAGCACCGACCGAAAAAGATTCTCTATTCTTGCACGTATGGCGGCATTTTGCCTTTTGTATTTAATTCCGATGTAATATCAGTGTTTCATCGTCAATGTGTATGTCTAAGGAATACATTGAACCTGCAGTGGTGTATCGGAAACTAATACTGGTCCCAAAGGGAATGCTCAAAGCACCAACTGTAAGAAGAGTCCCTATTCTTGTACTTATTGCGGCATTGTGCTTTTGTATTTAGTTCCGATGCGATTTCTGTGTTTCATCGTCAATGCGAAGGTCCAAGGAATACATTGAACCTGCAGTGGTGTATCGGAAACTAATACTGGTCTCACAGAAAAGGACCAAACACAGACTCTATGAAGTCTCACTCATCTTGCAGTTAAGGTGGCATTGTTCCTTTTGTATTTAATTCCGATGTAATTTCAGTGTTTCATCGTCAACGAGTATGTCCAAGGAATACATTGAACCTGGTGTGGTGTATCGGAAACTAATACTGGTCTCACAGGTAATGCTCAAAGCACCGACCGTAAGAAGAGTCTCTATTCTTGTACGTAAGGCGGCATTGTGCCTTTTGTATATAATTCCGATGTGATTTCTGTGTTTCATCGTGAATGTGTATGTCCAAGGAATACATTGAATGTGCAGTGGTGTATCGGAAACTAATACTGGTCTCACAGGGATTGCTCAAACACCGATTGTAAGAAGAGTCTCTATTCTTGTACTTAAGGCGGCATTGTGCCTTTTGTATTTCATTCCGATATGATTTCCGGGTTTCATCGTCAATTAGAAGGTCCAAGGAATACATTGAACCTGCAGTGGTGTATCGGAAACTAACACTGGTCTCACAGGAAAGGATCAAAGCACAGACTCTAAGAAGTCTCACTCACCTTGCAGTTATATCGGCATTGTTCCTTTTGTATTTAATTCCGATGTAATTTCAGTGTTTCATCGTCAATGAGTATGTCCAGGGAAAACATTGAACCTGGAGTGGTGTATCGGAAACTAATACTGGTCTCACAGGGAATGCTCAAAGCACCGACTGTAAGAAGAGTCTCTATTCTTGTACGAGAGGCGGCATTGTGCCTTTTGTATTTAATTCCGATGCGAGTTCTGTGTTTCATCGTCAATGTGTATGTCCAAGGAATGCATTGAACCTGCGGTGGTGTATCGGAAACTAATACTGGTCTCACAGGGAATGCTCAAAGCACCGACTGTAAGAAGAGTCTCTATTCTTGTACTTAACGCGGCATTGTGCCTTTTGTATTTAATTCCGATGCGATTTCTGTGTGTCATCGTCAATGTGAAGGTCCAAGGAATACATTGTAGCTGCAGTGGTGTATCGGAAACTAATACTGATCTCACAGGGAATGCTCAAAGCACCGACTGTAAGAAGAGTCCCTATTCTGGCACTTATGGCGGCATTGTGATTTTTGTATTTAATTCCGATGTAATTTCAGTGTTTCTCCGACAATGTGTATGTCTAAGGAATACATTGAACCTGCAGTGGTGTATCGGAAATTAATACTGGTCTCAGTGGGAAAGCTGAAAGCACCGACTGTAAGAAGAGTCTCTATTCTTGCACTTATGTCGGCATTGTGCCTTTTGTATTTAATTCCGATGTAATTTCAGTGTTTCATCGTCGATGTGTATGTCTAAGGAATTCATTGAACTTGCAGTGGTGTATCGGAAACTAATACTGGTCTCACAGGGAATGCTCAAAGCACCGACTGTAAGAGGAGTCTCTATTCTTGTACTTATTGCGGCATTGTGCCTTTTGTATTTAGTTCCGATGCGATTTCTGTGTTTCATCGTCAATGCGAAGGTCCAAGGAATACATTGAACCTGCAGTGGTGTATCGGAAACTAATACTGGTCTCACAGGAAATGCTCAAATCACCGACTGTAAGAAGAGTCTCTATTCATGTACTGAAGCGGCATTGTGCCTTTTGTATTTAATTCCGATGCGATTTCTGTGTTTCATCGTCAATGAGGAGGTCCAAGGAATACATTGTACCTGCAGTGGTGTATCGGAATCTAATACTGGTCTCGCAGGGAATGCTCAAAGCACCGACTGTAAGAAGTGTCTCTATTCTTGTACTTATTGCGGCATTGTGCCTTTTGTATTTAGTTCCGATGCGATTTCTGTGTTTCATCGTCAATGCGAAGGTCCAAGGAATACATTGAACCTGCAGTGGTGTATCGGAAACTAATACTGGTCTCACAGGAGAGGATCAAACCACAGACTCTAAGATGTCTCACTCATCTTTCAGTTAAGGCGGCATTGTTCCTTTTGTATTTAATAGCGATGTAATTTCAGTGTTTCATCGTCAATGACTATGTCCAAGGAATACATTGAAGTTGGAGTGGTGTATCGGAAACTAATACTGGTCTCACAGGGAATGCTCAAAGCACCGACTGTAAGAAGAGTCTCTATTCTTGTACGTAATGCGGCATTGTGCGTTTTGTATTTAATTCCGATGCGATTTCTGTGTTTCATCGTCAATGTGTATGTCCAAGGAATACATTGAACCTGCAGTGGTGTATCGGAAACTAATACTGGTCTCACAGGGAATGCTCAAAGCACCGACTGTAGGAAGGGTCTCTTTTCTTGTACTTAAAGCGGCATTGTGCCTTTTGTATTTAATTCCGATGCGATGTGTGTGTTTCATCGTCAATGTGAAGGTCCAAGGAATACATTGTACCTGCTGTGGTGTATCGGAAACTAATACTGGTCTCACAGGGAGTGGTCAAAGCACCGACTGGAAGAAGATTCTCTATTCTCGCACGTATGGCGGCATTTTGCCTTTTGTATTTAATTCCGATGTAATATCAGTGTTTCATCGTCAATGTGTATGTCTAAGGAATACATTGAACCTGCAGTGGAATATCGGAAACTAATACTGGTCCCAAAGGGAATGCTCAAAGCACCAACTGTAAGAAGAGTCCCTATTCTTGTACTTATTCGGCATTGTGCTTTTGTATTTAGTTCCGATGCGATTTCTGTGTTTCATCGTCAATGCGAAGGTCCAAGGAATACATTGAACCTGCAGTGGTGTATCGGAAACTAACACTGGTCTCACAGCAATGGATCAAAGCACAGACTCTAAGAAGTCTCACTCTCCTTGCAGTTATATCGGCATTGTTCCTTTTGTATTTAATTCCGATGTAATTTCAGTGTTTCATCGTCAATGAGTATGTCCAGGGAAAACATTGAACCTGGAGTGGTGTATCGGAAACTAATACTGGTCTCACAGGGAATGCTCAAAGCACCGACAGTAAGAAGAGTCTCTATTCATGTACGAAAGGCGGCATTGTGCCTTTTGTATTTAATTCCGATGCGAGTTCTGTGTTTCATCGACAATGTGTATGTCCAAGGAATGCATTGAACCTGCGGTGGTGTATCGGAAACTAATACTGGTCTCACAGGGAATGCTCAAAGCACCGGCTGTAAGAAGAGTCTCTATTCTTGTACTTAAGGCGGCATTGTGCCTTTTGTATTTAATTCCGATGTAATTTCAGTGTTTCATCGTCAATGTGTATGTCTAAGGAATTCATTGAACCTGCAGTGGTGTATCGGAAACTAATACTGGTCTCACAGGGAATGCTCAAAGCACCGACTGTAAGAAGAGTCTCTAATCTTGTACTTAAGGCGGTATTGTGCCTTTTGTATTTAATTCCGATGCGATTTCTGTGTTTCATCGTCAATGTGAAGGTACAAGGAATACATTGTACCTGCTGTGGTGTATCGGAAACTAATACTGATCTCACAGGGAATGCTCAAAGCACCGGCTGTAAGAGGAGTCTCTATTTTTGCACCCTTGGCGACATTGTGCCTTTTGTATTTAATTCCGATGTAATTTCAGTGTTGCATCGTCAATGAGTGTGTCCAAGGAATACATTGAACCTGGAGTGGTGTATCGGAAACTAATACTGGTCTCACAGGGAATGGTCAAAGCACCGACTGGAAGAAGATTCTCTATTCTCGCACGTATGGCTGCATTTTGCCTTATGTATTTAATTCCGATGTAATATCAGTGTTTCATCGTCAATGTGTATGTCTACGGAATACATTGAACCTGCAGTGGAATATCGGAAACTAATACTGGTCCCAAAGGGAATGCTCAAAGCACCAACTGTAAGAAGAGTCCCTATTCTTGTACTTATTGCGGCATTGTGCTTTTGTATTTAGTTCCGATGCGATTTCTGTGTTTCATCGTCAATGCGAAGGTCCAAGGAATACATTGAACCTGCAGTGGTGTATCGGAAACTAATACTGGTCTCACAGAAAAGGATCAAAGCACAGACTCTATGAAGTCTCACTCATCTTGCAGTTAAGTTGGCATTGTTCCTTTTGTATTTAATTCCGATGTAATTTCAGTGTTTCATCGTCAATGAGTATGTCCAAGGAATACATTGAACCTGGTGTGGTGTATCGGAAACTAATACTGGTCTCACAGGTAATGCTCAAAGCACCGACCGTAAGAAGAGTCTCTATTCTTGTACGTAAGGCGGCATTGTGCCTTTTGTATATAATTCCGATGTGATTTCTGTGTTTCATCGTGAATGTGTATGTCCAAGGAATACATTGAATGTGCAGTGGTGTATCGGAAACTAATACTGGTCTCACAGGGATTGCTCAAACACCGATTGTAAGAAGAGTCTCTATTCTTGTACTTAAGGCGGCATTGTGCCTTTTGTATTTCATTCCGATATGATTTCCGGGTTTCATCGTCAATGCGAAGGTCCAAGGAATACATTGAACCTGCAGTGGTGTATCGGAAACTAACACTGGTCTCACAGGAAAGGATCAAAGCACAGACTCTAAGAAGTCTCACTCACCTTGCAGTTATATCGGCATTGTTCCTTTTGTATTTAATTCCGATGTAATTTCAGTGTTTCATCGTCAATGAGTATGTCCAGGGAAAACATTGAACCTGGAGTGGTGTATCGGAAACTAATACTGGTCTCACAGGGAATGCTTAAAGCACCGACTGTAAGAAGAGTCTCTATTCTTGTACGAAAGGCGGCATTGTGCCTTTTGTATTTAATTCCGATGCGAGTTCTGTGTTTCATCGTCAATGTGTATGTCCAAGGAATGCATTGAACCTGCGGTGGTGTATCGGAAACTAATACTGGTCTCACAGGGAATGCTCAAAGCACCGACTGTAAGAAGAGTCTCTATTCTTGTACTTAAGGCGGCATTGTGCCTTTTGTATTTAATTCCGATGCGATTTTTGTGTGTCATCGTCAATGTGAAGGTCCAAGGAATACATTGTACCTGCAGTGGTGTATCGGAAACTAATACTGATCTCACAGGGAATGCTCAAAGCACCGACTGTAAGAAGAGTCCCTATTCTGGCACTTATGGCGGCATTGTGATTTTTGTATTTAATTCCGATGTAATTTCAGTGTTTCTTCGACAATGTGTATGTCTAAGGAATACATTGAACCTGCAGTGGTGTATCGGAAATTAATACTGGTCTCAGTGGGAAAGCTGAAAGCACCGACTGTAAGAAGAGTCTCTATTCTTGCACTTATGTCGGCATTGTGCCTTTTGTATTTAATTCCGATGCGATTTCTGTGTGTCATCGTCAATGTGAAGGTCCAAGGAATACATTGAACCTGCAGTGGTGTATCGGAAACTAATACTGGTCTCACAGGAGAGGATCAAATCACAGACTCTAAGATGTCTCACTCATCTTTCAGTTAAGGCGGCATTGTTCCTTTTGTATTTAATAGTGATGTAATTTCAGTGTTTCATCGTCAATGACTATGTCCAAGGAATACATTGAACTTGGAGTGGTGTATCGGAAACTAATACTGGTCTCACAGGGAATGCTCAAAGCACCGACTGTAAGAAGAGTCTCTATTCTTTTACGTAATGCGGCATTGTGCGTTTTGTATTTAATTCCGATTCGATTTCTATGTTTCATCGTCAATGTGTATGTCCAAGGAATACATTGAACCTGCAGTGGTGTATCGGAAACTAATACTGGTCCCAAAGGGAATGCTCAAAGCACCAACTGTAAGAAGAGTCCCTATTCTTGTACTTATTCGGCATTGTGCTTTTGTATTTAGTTCCGATGCGATTTCTGTGTTTCATCGTCAATGCGAAGGTCCAAGGAATACATTGAACCTGCAGTGGTGTATCGGAAACTAACACTGGTCTCACAGGAATGGATCAAAGCACAGACTCTAAGAAGTCTCACTCTCCTTGCAGTTATATCGGCATTGTTCCTTTTGTATTTAATTCCGATGTAATTTCAGTGTTTCATCGTCAATGAGTATGTCCAGGGAAAACATTGAACCTGGAGTGGTGTATCGGAAACTAATACTGGTCTCACAGGGAATGCTCAAAGCACCGACAGTAAGAAGAGTCTCTATTCTTGTACGAAAGGCGGCATTGTGCCTTTTGTATTTAATTCCGATGCGAGTTCTGTGTTTCATCGTCAATGTGTATGTTCAAGGAATGCATTGAACCTGCGGTGGTGTATCGGAAACTAGTACTGGTCTCACAGGGAATGCTCAAAGCACCGGCTGTAAGAAGAGTCTCTATTCTTGTACTTAAGGCGGCATTGTGCCTTTTGTATTTAATTCCGATGTAATTTCAGTGTTTCATCGTCAATGTGTATGTCTAAGGAATTCATTGAACCTGCAGTGGTGTATCGGAAACTAATACTGGTCTCACAGGGAATGCTCAAAGCACCGACTGTAAGAAGAGTCTCTAATCTTGTACTTAAGGCGGTATTGTGCCTTTTGTATTTAATTCCGATGCGATTTCTGTGTTCCATCGTCAATGTGAAGGTACAAGGAATACATTGTACCTGCTGTGGTGTATCGGAAACTAATACTGATCTCACAGGGAATGCTCAAAGCACCGACTGTAAGAGGAGTCTCTATTTTTGCACCCTTGGCGACATTGTGCCTTTTGTATTTAATTCCGATGTAATTTCAGTGTTTCATCGTCAATGAGTGTGTCCAAGGAATACATTGAACCTGGAGTGGTGTATCAGGAACTAATACTGGTCTCACAGGGAATGGTCAAAGCACCGACTGGAAGAAGATTCTCTATTCTCGCACGTATGGCGGCATTTTGCCTTATGTATTTAATTCCGATGTAATATCAGTGTTTCATCGTCAATGTGTATGTCTACGGAATACATTGAACCTGCAGTGGAATATCGGAAACTAATACTGGTCCCAAAGGGAATGCTCAAAGCACCAACTGTAAGAAGAGTCCCTATTCTTGTACTTATTGCGGCATTGTGCTTTTGTATTTAGTTCCGATGCGATTTCTGTGTTTCATCGTCAATGCGAAGGTCCAAGGAATACATTGAACCTGCAGTGGTGTATCGGAAACTAATACTGGTCTCACAGGAAAGGATCAAAGCACAGACTCTATGAAGTCTCACTCATCTTGCAGTTAAGGCGGCATTGTTCCTTTTGTATTTAATTCCGATGAAATTTCAGTGTTTCATCGTCAATGAGTATGTCCAAGGAATACATTGAACCTGGTGTGGTGTATCGGAAACTAATACTGGTCTCACAGGGAATGCTCAAAGCACCGACTTAAGAAGAGTCTCTATTCTTGTACGAAAGGCGGCATTGTGCCTTTTGTATTTAATTCCGATGCGAGTTCTGTGTTTCATCGTCAATGTGTATGTCCAAGGAATGCATTGAACCTGCGGTGGTGTATCGGAAACTAATACTGGTCTCACAGGGAATGCTCAAAGCACCGACTGTAAGAAGAGTATCTATTCTTGTACTTAAGGCGGCATTGTGCCTTTTGTATTTAATTCCGATGTAATTTCAGTGTTTCATCGTCAATGTGTATGTCTAAGGAATTCATTGAACCTGCAGTGGTGTATCGGAAACTAATACTGGTCTCACAGGTAATGCTCAAAGCTCGGACTGTAAGAAGAGTCTCTATTCTTGTACTTATTGCGGCATTGTGCATTTTGAATTCTGTTCCGATGCGATTTCTGTGTTTCATCGTCAATGTGTATGACCAAGGAATACATTGAACCTGCAGTGGAGTATCAGAAACTAATACTGGTCTCACAGGGAATGCTCAAAGCACCGACTGTTAGAAGAGTCTCTAATCTTGTACTTAAGGCGGTATTGTGCCTTTCGTAATTAATTCCGATGCGATTTCTGTGTTTCATCATCAATGTGAAGGTACAAGGAATACATTGTACCTGCTGTGATGTATCGGAAACTAATACTGATCTCACAGGGAATGCTCAAAGCACCGACTGTAAGAGGAGTCTCTATTTTTGCACCCTTGGTGACATTGTGCCATTTGTATTTAATTCCGATGTAATTTCAGTGTTTCATCGTCAAAGAGTATGTCCAAGGAATACATTGAACCTGGAGTGGTGTATCGGAAACTAATACTGGTCTCACAGGTTATGCTCAAAGCACGGACCGTAAGAAGAGTCTCTATTCTTGTACGTAAGACGTAAGGCGGCATTGTGCCTTTTGTATGTAATTCCGATGTGATTTCTGTGTTTCTTCGGCAATGTGTATGTCTAAGGAATACATTGAACCTGCAGTGGTGTATCGGAAACTAATTCTGGTCTCACTGGGAAAGCTCAAATCACCGACTGTAAGAAGAGTCTCTATTCTTGCACTTATGGCGGCATTATACCTTTTGTATTTAATTCCGATGTAATTTCAGTGTTTCATCGTCAATGTGTATGTCTAAGGAATTCATTGAACCTACAGTGGTGTATCGGAAACTAATACTGGTCGCACAGGGAATGCTCAAAGCACCGACTGTAAGACGAGTCTCTGTTCTTGTACTTATTGCGGCATTGTGCATTTTGTATTTAGTTCCGATGCGATTTCTGTGTTTCATCGTCAATGCGAAGTTCCAAGGAATACATTGAACCTGCAGTGGTGTATCGGAAACTAATACTGGTCTCACAGGAAAGGATCAAAGCACAGACTCAAAGAAGTCTCACTCATCTTGCAGTTAAGGCGGTATTGTTCCTTTTGTATTTAATTCCGATGTAATTTCAGTGTTTCATCGTCAATGTGTATGTCCAAGGAATACATTGAACCTGCAGTGGTGTATCAGAAACTAATACTGGTCTCACAGGGGATGGTCAAAGCACCGACTGTAAGAAGAGTCTCTAATCTTGTACGTAAGGCGGCATTGTGCCTTTTGTATTTAATTCCGATGCGATTTCTGTGTTTCATCGTCAATGTGTATGTCCAAGGAATACATTGAACTTGCAGTGGTGTATCAGAAACTAATACTGGCCTCACAGGGAATGCTCAAAGCACCGACTGTTAGAACAGTCTCTATTCTTGTACTTAAGGCGGCATTGTGCCTTTTGTATTTAATTCCGATGCGATTTCTGTGTTTCATAGTCAATGTGATGGTACAAGGAATACATTGTACCTGCAGTGGAGTATCGGAAACTAAGACTGGTCTCACAGGGAATGCTAAAAGCACCGACTGTAAGAGGGGTCTCTATTCTTGCACTTATGGCGGCATTGTGTCATTTGAATTTAATTCCGATGTAATTTCAGTGTATCATCGTCAATGTGTATGTCTAAGGAATACATTGAACCTGCAGTGGTGTATCGGAAACTAATACTGGTCTCACAGGGAATGCTCAAAGCACCGACTGTAAGAAGAGTCTCTATTCTTGTACTTATTGCGGCATTGTGCATTTTGTATTTAGCTCCGATTCGATTTCGTGTTTCATCGTCAATGCGAAGGTCCAAGGAATACATGGAACCTGCAGTGGTGTATCGGAAACTAATACTGGTCTCACAGTAGAAAGGATCAAAGCACAGACTCTAAGAAGTCTCACTCATCTTGCAGTTAAGGCGGCATTGTTTCTTTTGTATTTAATTCCAATGTAATTTCAGTGTTTCATCGTCAATGAGTATGTCCAAGGAATACATTGAAACTGGAGTGGCGTATCGGAAACTAACACTGGTCTCACAGGTACTGCTCAAAGCACCGACCGTAAGAAGAGTCTCTCCTCTTGTACGTAAGGCGGCATTGTGCCTTTTGTTTTTAATTCCGATGTGATTTCTGTGTTTCATCGTCAATGTATATGTCCAAGGAATACATTGAATCTGCAGTGGTGTATCGGAAACTAATACTGGTCTCACAGGGAATGCTCAAACACCGACTGTAAGAAGAGTCTCTATTCTTGTACTTAAGGCTGCATTGTGCCTTTTGTATTTCATTCCGATATGATATCTGTTTTCATCGTCAATGCGAAGGTCCAAAGAATACATTGAACCTGCAGTGGTGTATCGGAAACTAATACTGGTCTCACAGGAAAGGATCAAAGCACAGACTCTAAGAAGTCTCACTCACCTTGCAGTTATATCGGCATAGTTCCTTTTGTATTTAATTCCGATGTAATTTCAGTGTTTCATCGTCAATGAGTATGTCCAGGGAAAACATTGAACCTGGAGTGGTGTATCGGAAACTAATACTAGTCTCACAGGGAATGCTCAAAGCACCGACTGTAAGAAGAGTCTCTATTCTTGTACGAAAGGTGGCATTGTGCCTTGTGTATTTAATTCCGATGCGAGTTCTGTGTTTCATCGACAATGTGTGTGTCCAAGGAATGCATTGAACCTGCGGTGGTGTATCGGAAACTAATACTGGTCTCACAGGGAATGCTCAAAGCACCGACTGTAAGAAGAGTCTCTATTCTTGTACTTAAGGCGGCATTGTGCCTTTTGCATTTAATTCCGATGCGATTTCTGTGTTTCATCGTCTATGTGAAGGTCCAAGGAATACATTGTACCTGCAGTGGT
The DNA here is from genome assembly GCF_021461395.2 of Schistocerca americana. Taxonomy (NCBI): domain Eukaryota; kingdom Metazoa; phylum Arthropoda; class Insecta; order Orthoptera; family Acrididae; genus Schistocerca; species Schistocerca americana. The sequence goes on from NC_060126.1 coordinate 4,251,662, forward strand.
GTATCGGAAACTAATACTGGTCTTACAGGGAATGCTCAAAGCACCGACTGTAAGAAGAGTCTCTATTCTTGCACTTATGGCGGCATTGTGAGTTTTGTATTTAATTCCAATGTAATTTCAGTGTTTCTTCGGCAATGTGTATGTCTAAGAAATACATTGTACCTGCAGTGGTGTATCGGAAACTAATACTGGTCTCAGAGGGAATGCTGAAAGCACCGACTGTCAGAGGAGTCTCTATTCTTGCACTTATGGTGGCAATGTGCCATTTGTATTTAATTCCGATGTAATTTCAGTGTTTCATCGTCAATGAGTATGTCCAAGGAATACATTGAACCTTGAGTGGTGTATCGGAAACTAATACTAGTCTCACAGGTAATGCTCAAAGCACCGACTGTAAGAAGGGCCTCTATTCTTGTACGTAAGGCGGCATTATACCTTTTGTATTTAATTCCGATGCGATATCTGTGTTTCATCGTCAATGTGTATGTCCAAGGAATACATTGAACCTGCAGTGGTGTATCAGAAACTAATACTGGTCTCACAGGGAATGCTCAAAGCACCGACTGTTAGAAGAGTCTCTATTCTTGTACTTAAGGCGGCATTGTGCCTTTTGTATTTAATTCCGATGCGATTTCTGTGTTTCATCGTCGATGTGAAGGTACAAGGAATACACTGTACCTGCAGTGGTGTATCGGAAACTAATACTGGTCTCACAGGGAATGCTCAAAGCACCGACTGTAAGAGGAGTCTCTATTCTTGCACCTATGGCGACATTGTGCCATTTGTATTTAATTCCGATGTAATTTCAGTGTTTCATCGACAATGAGTATGTCCAAAGAATACATTGAACCTGGAGTGGTGTATCGGAAACTACTACTGGTCTCACAGGTAATGCTCAAAGCACCGACCGTAAGAAGAGTCTCTCCTCTTGTACGTAAGGCGGCATTGTGCCTTTTGTATTTAATTCTGATGTGATTTCTGTGTTTCATCGTCAATGTGTATGTCCAAGAAATACATTGAATCTGCAGTGGTGTATCGGAAACTAATACTGGTCTCACAGGGAATGCTCAAAGCACCGACTGTAAGAAGAGTCTCTATTCTTGTACTTAAGGCTGCTTTGTGCATTTTGTATTTCATTCCGATATGATTTCTGTGTTTCATCGTCAATGCGAAGGTCCAAAGTATACATTGAACCTGCAGTGGTGTATCGGAAACTAATACTGGTCTCACAGGAAAGGATCAAAGCACAGACTCTAAGAAGTCTCACTCACCTTGCAGTTATATCGGCATTGTTCCTTTTGTATTTAATTCCGATGTAATTTCAGTGTTTCATCGTCAATGTGTATGTCTAAGGAATTCATTGAACCTACAGTGGTGTATCGGAAACTAATACTGGTCGCACAGGGAATGCTCAAAGCACCGACTGTAAGACGAGTCTCTGTTCTTGTACTTATTGCGGCATTGTGCATTTTGTATTTAGTTCCGATGCGATTTCTGTGTTTCATCGTCAATGCGAAGTTCCAAGGAATACATTGAACCTGCAGTGGTGTATCGGAAACTAATACTGGTCTCACAGGAAAGGATCAAAGCACAGACTCAAAGAAGTCTCACTCATCTTGCAGTTAAGGCGGTATTGTTCCTTTTGTATTTAATTCCGATGTAATTTCAGTGTTTCATCGTCAATGTGTATGTCCAAGGAATACATTGAACCTGCAGTGGTGTATCAGAAACTAATACTGGTCTCACAGGGGATGGTCAAAGCACCGACTGTAAGAAGAGTCTCTAATCTTGTACGTAAGGCGGCATTGTGCCTTTTGTATTTAATTCCGATGCGATTTCTGTGTTTCATCGTCAATGTGTATGTCCAAGGAATACATTGAACTTGCAGTGGTGTATCAGAAACTAATACTGGTCTCACAGGGAATGCTCAAAGCACCGACTGTTAGAACAGTCTCTATTCTTGTACTTAAGGCGGCATTGTGCCTTTTGTATTTAATTCCGATGCGATTTCTGTGTTTCATAGTCAATGTGATGGTACAAGGAATACATTGTACCTGCAGTGGAGTATCGGAAACTAAGACTGGTCTCACAGGGAATGCTAAAAGCACCGACTGTAAGAGGGGTCTCTATTCTTGCACTTATGGCGGCATTGTGCCATTTGTATTTAATGCCGATGTAATTTCAGTGTATCATCGTCAATGTGTATGTCTAAGGAATACATTGAACCTGCAGTGGTGTATCAGAAACTAATACTGGTCTCACAGGGAATGCTCAAAGCACCGACTGTAAGAAGAGTCTCTATTCTTGTACTTATTGCGGCATTGTGCATTTTGTATTTAGCTCCGATTCGATTTCGTGTTTCATCGTCAATGCGAAGGTCCAAGGAATACATGGAACCTGCAGTGGTGTATCGGAAACTAATACTGGTCTCACAGTAGAAAGGATCAAAGCACAGACTCTAAGAAGTCTCACTCATCTTGCAGTTAAGGCGGCATTGTTTCTTTTGTATTTAATTCCAATGTAATTTCAGTGTTTCATCGTCAATGAGTATGTCCAAGGAATACATTGAAACTGGAGTGGCGTATCGGAAACTAACACTGGTCTCACAGGTACTGCTCAAAGCACCGACCGTAAGAAGACTCTCTCCTCTTGTACGTAAGGCGGCATTGTGCCTTTTGTTTTTAATTCCGATATGATTTCTGTGTTTCATCGTCAATGTATATGTCCAAGGAATACATTGAATCTGCAGTGGTGTATCGGAAACTAATACTGGTATCACAGGGAATGCTCAAACACCGACTGTAAGAAGAGTCTCTATTCTTGTACTTAAGGCTGCATTGTGCCTTTTGTATTTCATTCCGATATGATATCTGTTTTCATCGTCAATGCGAAGGTCCAAAGAATACATTGAACCTGCAGTGGTGTATCGGAAACTAATACTGGTCTCACAGAAAAGGATCAAAGCACAGACTCTAAGAAGTCTCACTCACCTTGCAGTTATATCGGCATAGTTCCTTTTGTATTTAATTCCGATGTAATTTCAGTGTTTCATCGTCAATGAGTATGTCCAGGGAAAACATTGAACCTGGAGTGGTGTATCGGAAACTAATACTGGTCTCACAGGGAATGCTCAAAGCACCGACTGTAAGAAGAGTCTCTATTCTTGTACGAAAGGTGGCATTGTGCCTTGTGTATTTAATTCCGATGCAAGTTCTGTGTTTCATCGACAATGTGTGTGTCCAAGGAATGCATTGAACCTGCGGTGGTGTATCGGAAACTAATACTGGTCTCACAGGGAATGCTCAAAGCACCGACTGTAAGAAGAGTCTCTATTCTTGTACTTAAGGCGGCATTGTGCCTTTTGCATTTAATTCCGATGCGATTTCTAAGTTTCATCGTCTATGTGAAGGTCCAAGGAATACATTGTACCTGCAGTGGTGTATCGGAAACTAATACTGGTCTTACAGGGAATGCTCAAAGCACCGACTGTAAGAAGAGTCTCTATTCTTGCACTTATGGCGGCATTGTGACTTTTGTATTTAATTCCAATGTAATTTCAGTGTTTCTTCGGCAATGTGTATGTCTAAGGAATACATTGTACCTGCAGTGGTGTATCGGAAACTAATACTGGCCTCAGATGGAATGCTGAAAGCACCGACTGTCAGAGGAGTCTCTATTCTTGCACTTATGGTGGCAATGTGCCATTTGTATTTAATTCCGATGTAATTTCAGTATTTCATCGTCAATGTGTATGTCTAAGGAATACATTGAACCTGCTGTGGTGTATCGGAAACTAATACATGTCTCACAGGGAATGCTCAAAGCACCGACTGTAAGAAGAGTCTCTATTCTTGTACTTATTGCGGCATTGTGCCTTTTGTATTTAGTTCCGATTCGATTTCTGTGTTTCATCGTCAATGCGAAGTTCCAAGGAATACATTGAACCTGCAGTGGTGTATCGGAAACTAATACTGGTCTCACAGTAGAAAGGATCAAAGCACAGACTCTAAGAAGTCTCACTCATCTTGCAGTTAAGGCGGCATTGTTCCTTTTGTATTTAATTCCGATGTAATTTCAGTGTTTCATCGTCAATGAGTATGTCCAAGGAATACATTGAACCTTGAGTGGTGTATCGGAAACTAATACTGGTCTCACAGGTAATGCTCAAAGCACCGACTGTAAGAAGAGCCTCTATTCTTGTACGTAAGGCGGCATTATACCTTTTGTATTTAATTCCGATGCGATATCTGTGTTTCATCGTCAATGTGTATGTCCAAGGAATACATTGAACCTGCAGTGGTGTATCAGAAACTAATACTGGTCTCACAGGGAATGCTCAAAGCACCGACTGTTAGAAGAGTCTCTATTCTTGTACTTAAGGCGGCATTGTGCCTTTTGTATTTAATTCCGATGCGATTTCTGTGTTTCATCGTCGATGTGAAGGTACAAGGAATACACTGTACCTGCTGTGGTGTATCGGAAACTAATACTGGTCTCACAGGGAATGCTCAAAGCACCGACTGTAAGAGGAGTCTCTATTCTTGCACCTATGGCGACATTGTGCCATTTGTATTTAATTCCGATGTAATTTCAGTGTTTCATCGACAATGAGTATGTCCAACGAATACATTGAACCTGGAGTGGTGTATCGGAAACTAATACTGGTCTCACAGGTAATGCTCAAAGCACCGACCGTAAGAAGAGTCTCTCCTCTTGTACGTAAGGCGGCATTGTGCCTTTTGTATTTAATTCTGATGTGATTTCTGTGTTTCATCGTCAATGTGTATGTCCAAGAAATACATTGAATCTGCAGTGGTGTATCGGAAACTAATACTGGTCTCACAGGGAATGCTCAAAGCACCGACTGTAAGAAGAGTCTCTATTCTTGTACATAAGGCTGCATTGTGCATTTTGTATTTCATTCCGATATGATTTCTGTGTTTCATCGTCAATGCGAAGGTCCAAAGTATACATTGAACCTGCAGTGGTGTATCGGAAACTAATACTGGTCTCACAGGAAAGGATCAAAGCACAGACTCTAAGAAGTCTCACTCACCTTGCAGTTATATCGGCTTTGTTCCTTTTGTATTTAATTCCGATGTAATTTCAGTGTTCCATCGTCAATGAGTATGTCCAGGGAAAACTTTTAAACCTGGAGTGGTGTATCGGAAACTAATACTGGTCTCACAGGGAATGCTCAAAGCACCGACTGTAAGAAGTGTCTCTATTCTTGTACGAAAGGTGGCATTGTGCCTTTTGTATTTAATTCCGATGCGAGTTCTGTGTTTCATCGACAATGTGTATGTCTAAGGATAACATTGTACCTGCAGTGGTGTATCGGAAACTAATACTGGGCTCAGAGGGAATGCTCAAAGCACCGACTGTAAGAGGAGTCTCTATTCTTGCACTTATGGCGGCATTGTGCCATTTGTATTTAATTCCGATGTAATTTCAGTGTTTCATCGTCAATGTGTATGTCTAAGGAATACTTTGAACCTGCAGTGGTGTATCGGAAACTAATACAGGTCTCACAGGGAATGCTCAAAGCACCGACTGTAAGAAGAGTCTCTATTCTTGTACTTATTGCGGCATTGTGCATTTTGTATTTAGTTCCGATTCGATTTCTATGTTTCATCGTCAATGCGAAGGTCCAAGGAATACATTGAACCTGCAATGGTGTATCGGAAACTAATACTGGTCTCACAGTAGAAAGGATCAAAGCACAGACTCTAAGAAGTCTCACTCATCTTGCAGTTAAGGCGGCATTGTCCCTTTTGTATTTAATTCCGATGTAATTTCAGTGTTTCATCGTCAATGAGTATGTCCAAGGAATACATTGAACCTGGAGTGGTGTATCGGAAACTAATACTGGTCTCACAGGGAATGCTCAAACACCGACTGTAAGAAGAGTCTCTATTCTTGTACTTAAGGCGGCATTGTGCCTTTTGTATATCATTCCGATATGATTTCTGTGTTTCATCGTCAATGCGAAGGTCCAAGGAATACATTGAACCTGTAGTGGTGTATCGGAAACTAATACTGGTCTCACAGGAAAGGATCAAAGCACAGACTCAAAGAAGTCTCACTCATCTTGCAGTTAAGGCGGTATTGTTCCTTTTGTATTTAATTCCGATGTAATTTCAGTGTTTCATCGTCAATGAGTATGTCCAAGGAATACATGGAACCTGGAGTGGCGTATCGGAAACTAATACTGGCCTCACAGTGAATGCTCAAAGCACCGACTGTAAGAAGACTCTCTATTCTTGTACTTAAGACGGCATTGTGCCTTTTGTATTTAATTCCGATGTGATTTCTGTGTTTCATCGTCAATGTGAAGGTACAAGGAATACATTGTACCTGCAGTGGTGTATCGGAAACTAATACTGGTCTCACAGGGAATGCTCAAAGCATCGACTGTAAGAGGAGCCTCTATTCTTGCACTTATGGCGGCATTGTGCCATTTGTATTTAATTCCGATGTAATTTCAGTGTTTCTTCGGCAATGTGTATGTCTAAGGAATACATTGAACCTGCAGTGGTGTATCGGAACCTAATACTGGTCTCACTGGGAAAGCTCAAAGCACCGACTGTAAGAAGAGTCTCTATTCTTGCACTTATGGCGGCATTGTGCCTTTTATATTTAATTCCGATGTTATTTCAGTGTTTCATCGTCAATATGTATGTCTAAGGAATTCATTGAACCTGCAGTGGTGTATCGGAAACTAATACTGGTCTCACAGGGAATGCTCAAAGCACCGACTGTGAGAAGAGTCTCTATTCATGTACTTATTGCGGCAATGTGCATTTTGTATTTAGTTCCGATGCGATATCTGTGTTTCATCGTCAATGCGAAGGTCCATGGAATACATTGAACCTGCAGTGGTTTATCGGAAACTAATACTGGTCTCACAGGAAAGGATCAAAGCACAGACTCAAAGAAGTCTCACTCATCTTGCAGTGAAGGCGGTATTGTTCCTTTTGTATTTAGTTCCGATGTAAATTCAGTGTTTCATCGTCAATGAGTATGTCCAAGGAATACATTGAACCTGGAGTGTGTGATATTCGCTATTTTTGGCTTAATTAAAACAGCAAATTCAGGCAGAAGGCAAATACTTGTTTATACAGAATGATTAATATATAATAAGGCGTCGCATGGCTACGGTGGAATTTTCTAGATAATGTAATTCGTTGTCTTTGGGCGGCAATATAAACAGAAAAGTACGGATGGATATGCGATCCTTCACTATTTAGTTCGCTGGAGAACAAATGAAGCCTTGAGCGCTAAAAAGACTTTTACTGATTTTCTCGAGTAAGACGGACGCAGATTTGTGGCGGTCTGATCTAATAATTTTTACTAAATAAATAAAAACGTGTTCCGTCTAAGTTTTGAGTGAAGTGTAGGAAGAAGAACTGTTGTAACTTACCGTGACGAAGCACGAGCGACTCAAGAGGACAATGGCTACATAAAAGAGCGCTCAATGGACATGATATGGACATAAAAATCTACCGTCATTGTAGTATTAAGCTTAAGGTACGATATATGTTTTAGTTATAATAAATATTTGTTCTGGGAATACTGAATCATTTAGCAGTGCTCATTTCTATTATCTCCTCTGTATTATTTTCATTTTAATTATGCAATTTGCTAATATTACAGACTCCAAGATCAGCAGTCCAATGTGCGTGTTACATTGATAAAAAGAAAACTGTTTTATCGTCTTCTTGCATCAGCTTCAATATTGAATTTCTCTTTTGTGTGATGTTACAGTTGTTTTTGCGCCCTTAAGATCTTTCTGGTCCCTTAGGAAATTTTTTTTGTCATAACAATAACTTCACAACCGGGTATGATCGTATCTACGATCATGAAGTAATTAGAAAGACGATAACGCAACTTCTTAATCAATAGCACGCTAGTTGTGACTGCCTCAAGCCACACGAAACCGCAAGTAAAACTATTCACATCTCATAATGCAATATTTTATGACAATGGTCAATCCATGATTCTTACGCCAATTGTAATTGATAAAACAGTTAGTTAAATCTCAATTTCCAACTTTCCATTGAATAGCAACATCACTTCTATTTTGTAACATCACACTTGGCGCCCGAACAGGGACTTGACCAAAAATTAGTTCAAATTCTTGGAAAATTTGTATGTGCTTGTGTTAATATATGTTCTGTCGTTTCATGTACACATCATCTCTCTGTGAGAATGCCAGAAAATACGCTGGTCGATAACGCAGTTTAATTATCGAGAGAAAGGAAAAGAAAAGAGATGCGAATTTGCTGAGACAACATAGCGGTAACCAAGCCATCAAAAAGTAAGTCAGAATTTTGCATACGCAGTGTAGTGCTTCAGTAGCAACGTTGCTTTTCCAAGTCGATCCACATCCTTTCTATCTCCTTCCCGCTATAGAAAATCTGCTTTATTTTATCTTTCAAAGTAAAATTCTTCGTAGTCTGATAATAGAAATTATTTCTCCCCATTGTTAGTATACCTGTATTGCATTTTCAACATGGTGGATAGTGTGCGCAATTAGCAGTGAAGAGCATCTTCATTCATTTGTCTGAAACGGTTAGGTTCCATCTTGTCTTCTCGCCAGATAGAGTTTCATTTGTTGCTCACGCGAGAGCGGTGCTCTTAGCGGACTCACCACGTCACTGACAAACGACGAAAGCCTTGCGTAGCACCTGATTTACTGACGAAAATGGCAGATAGTAAACAGAGACAGGTGACAACAGGAGACTGGAGTGAAGACGTTAATAGTATTCCATACCCTTTACGATCGCGAATGGTAGGTTCCCGTGTGGAAACTGAACTAACCATGTCTGTAACAGGGGAAAGTGACCCTGAAGTCCAAACTCGTCCCGCTGCAGCTACAAATGACCTCGGTGCGTTAATGGAAATGCTGAAACAACAGTTTGACGCAGTAAATGAGAATATAAAAACACAAAATGAGACTATAAAAACACAAAATGAGATTGTTAACGCCCGACTAGATGCTGTAAGCGAATCATTAAAAACAGAGCTAGGCACAATCAAAACAGATCTGCATAAAGAAATTACGGCTGAATTAAATACCCATTTGGGTGAGGTGCAAACTATGATCAGTGATCAAATTCAGAAAATGCAGAAACAGGTGAAAAGTGAAGTAGCTGAAGTATCTGGATCATTAAACACAAAAATTCAGGCAGCTACCAAAGAAATAAACTCAGTTAGAAATGCAGTATCTGACATTGAAGGTGTAGTAGAGGATCTGTCGAGGCAGATAGACTCAATCAATATCGAGGAACAGGTTAAGAGCGCCGTGAAAGCACACGCGGAGGCATTGTCGGAACACTACAGTGAATGGATGAAGGGTAAGGATATTTTTATCGAAAAGAAGGTCAGGGAGGAGCTTAGGGAGACTGTCAAGGATGTAACTTATGAAATCTTAGCTGCTCCTGGTAAGTCGGGAGACACAGTAGCTTCTGAATTGGGACAGATTCGGAGGACACTTACACGGGATCTTCCCGAGTGGAAGCAGCAAGTAGTGGACGAAGTCAGAATGCTGAGAAACTGGGTAGAAATTCCGCACACACATACGCAAACTATAGGGAACAACTCTTTAGACGGTGACGAATGTCAGTCAACTCCTTATCGTTCACCGCCTGATTACATGCAAAACGACAGTCATGTTGAGTCCCGAGTAGGGAAAATAAATGATCCGCCCACAATTGTGAGTTTAATGCAAGAGGAAAGTGTGATTAAGCATCGCACTTTTCCTGTTTTTCATCCGCAGAAGCGAGAAATACACCCCATCGTGTTCCTAAAGAATTTTTCCGGCATATTTCCCAGGAGCTGGACAGACAGACAGCGTATTCAGTTCGTCACTGGCTTTATTTCTGGTGATGCAGCATTATGGGGAACGGAAATGGTAGACACGTGTAGGAATTATGAAGAGTTTGAGAAAATGTTCTTGGCAAAATTTTGGAGTAATGGGGTACAGCAAAGATTAAGGAAGGAGGTGTATGGTGCGGAAATTTTCAATGAGAAGCATGGAAGTCTCCGGCGATACTTTGAGAAGTATCTAGCAAAAATTAAATTCTGGGATTCTCCGATTTCTTCCAAGGACGTAATTATGATTCTCAAAAGCAAACTCCCTGTGTCTATTAGAGAGAAACTAGTAAATGTGTCCGAAGAAGACACGAATGCATTCCTTTATGCGCTGGATTCCTTAGATTTAATTAGCGAGGATGTGCGCTCCAAGGTTGGCAGCGGCAAATTCTTCCCTGGCAGCCAGCAGAATGCATCGCACGCGGACAACAATGCGCCCAAGGAGAGAGCGAGCTACTGCGACCGCTGTTACCAACCTGCCAGCGGTTATCAAAACGCAAACGGCAATAACTTTAAAGGGAAGCAGAAAACCAATTACAGTAATCAGCAGAGATACCACCCAATTTACAACCACCAGGTACAACATCAGTACGGAAACCCACCCTTTAATTCTGCGCCTGAGCAGTATGGAAATTCTCCACAAACGATTGGTAATTTTTCAAATGGGCCAGTGTACAATCAAAGTTATAGGTCGAAATATAGTAAGTGGCATGGGCCAGGCGGAGGCCACCCAGCACATTAGAACAACTTTTCACAGAATAGAGGACCGCGGAACAATTTTCAAATGGCACCAAATGCGAACTTTCCTTCACAAGGAAATGGTTTTGCCGGCAACCAAAAGATCGGGCGACAGCAGCCGTCTCAAGTATTTTATTCACAAGTGAATGCACCCAGTGGATTTTACCCCTCTACACCGGCATTTGTACCACATAACCAGCACCAATATGAAACGGAACAAACACTTAAGGCCATGAATAACAAACAGGTTAAACATCCTGCGGAAAATTAGAGGCAGCGCCTCTCAGCCTCAAAGAGGTCGCTGCGAATTTTGAGTGGGGGCACTAAGGAATCCTCTGATTCTGAGTATGTTAATGCGATACGGTACGACCATGAGACCGACTTACGAGATGACCTTGCACCTGACAAAGCTCAAGACATTAACGACATTTATGATGAACAGGTCCAGGCTTCGATTAAGATTTCTATTACTAACATTCCTGTCACAGCCGTTGTTGATACAGGAACAAACATCAATGTCATGTCACCATGTCTCTTCAGACAGGTGTCTTCTGTTTCAAAAGTTTTATCATTGCCGATTCAGGGGTGCTCCATATCGGGAGCGATTGGTCTATTGAAACAGAGAGTTAGTTTACAGACGCAGCTTCCACTGCAGATAGAATCTGTTTCGGTTTCCTGCCTCTTGCTTACTGGAAATTTCCTTGTGTGAACTGTTAATAATAAGTATTGTGTTGAACAGCGCACTGATTACATGGTAACGGCTACTACATGTAAACTTTAAGTATTAAATGCTATGTATGGAAAAATTGTTTGTAGTGATGGACATTGAACTGATATTTCTTCAACAAGCTGAAGCAGGAAATAGGGGTTGCACCAATAATTTCAATTTAATTTTAAGTTAGTAATAAGAAAAAAAGTGCTTGCGAGGTGATTGCCCGGAGCTAAATAAATATGTAAAGGTGAGAAATGGAGAAGGATGCGTAAATAAGCACTTCTCTCACGGTACAAGAAGATTTATAGATTTATTTTTAGTAATGTAAGTACTTGAAGTTCTGTTGTAAAAGCCCAAATTACCTGCTTAAAAAAAAAAAAAAAAAAAAAAAAGGTACATGGTCAAACAGTCCAGACAGTGGACAGGAGTAGAAGAAATAGCTTAAAGGTCAGTTAAAGCGTGCTGTTAAATGGAAAAACAAGTGGTAACCCACATGTGTTCACGCAAGGAGACAATAAGCTGTAGTAAACTAAGTTAGGTGAAATACAATACAAATAGAGGCAAACCATGAAGCATCAATAATGTAGCGTAAGTACTCCACGAGGCCATTAATTGCTATGAAAGTAAACTATTTCCCTGCGATCTGTGCCCAATGTAAAGAGTATATGAGGAATGTTAGCTGACGAATTGATTTCAGTAGAATAAAGGTACTAAATAACCACACAGCAAGCCCCCTGTATCATAAATAAGTCCAAGTAAAGATCTTCAGAAATTTGTAGTGTAATCTAGCGACCATTCAATACCCTAATTGAAGGCTAATCTAAAGAACAAGCAATGCAGTGATATTTAAACATAATACTGACTATAACCAGAGTAAGACGTAAAAGTAGCAAAGCATGCTGTAATGAAAGAGGTTGAAATTTATATATGTGCCTATGTTTATTATGATAATTTGATTTACATGAAGATTTTATTGCAAAAATGTCTCCTAAGACACTCCTCTTATGAAATCCATTTTCCTTGTGCCCGTTCCTTTTGATCTTGGTTCATTAACCCACACCAAGGGTCGACTTGTAAAAGGCACATGTGCTTCGGGGCAAAGCAGTGCTTATGAGAAATGAGACACGTAGCGTGATGAACTTCGCTAGCTTTGGTAATGTTTGTTATGGACCGGTTGTGTAAACCCAGTGAACTGTCGGTAATTCCATTCATGCGAAAAATAGTAGACACGCGTTACCCTATTTTTTTTTTAACAGAGAACGATTGCTGAGTACATGAAGCGAAGAGGGAGACCTATTGTTATCCAGTCTGCCCTCAAATATAAAAAAAAGATTTGGCAAGCACAAAAAAAAAAGATTCAGCGTTAAATGTGTACTCGTTAAGTAGTAGATATGCTGCGTGGCAGTAGAAAATGATCTTGGGTGCACTAAAGAATAAATGCAACGAGTGTTGCGAAACCTGTAGTTTTCATAATGAGGAGATGAGCCCTTAAAAGAAAGTTTGAAAGAATATTTTTAGGTTCACTAGTGAAAGCAAATCTTGAGATATAAAGAGTCCATTCATAAAGCAGTTGTTCACTGGACTTAACAAAAGGAGTGACCATTAATTGTAAATATTAGCTCGTAAGTGATATTTTGTAAATAGTAGAATATAAGTCTTTCTATACCAGTGGAGGAAACGTGCAAAATTGATTGTTTTGTAAATGAACTCTATCGGCGAAGGAACTAAGCACGAATGCTGTGTGAAGATGCACACTAAAGTGCGACGTGCATAATAAAAATAACTGTTCACTGTATACTAGTGGTAGTGTTGTACTGCAAGTGTAAAAAAGAAGTCAAGGCTACGACAACAGGTGCAACGCAAAGTTCAGTGTTGTTCTAAGTGCAGCGACAGCTAAAACATTCTTCGTCACTTACCTGTGAGCCTCATGGGAGGCAGTTGACAGAGAAGTATGGAGGCAGCTTCAGTGTCCGGCTCCTCCGGTGGAAAACGCGCGCGAGATGTTTGTAGCGATGCACTCGTGTGATACGAAGTTCACAAAAAAAAAAAAAAAAAGGGAGCAATCGACGACGAGCAGCTCTGTTACAGCCTGAGCGCGAACGGATACTAAGTATTGGAGCTCACGCAACACTGTGCAGCCGCTGTGAGTGGCTGACGTGTGGGTGACGAAACAATCCAAACTTTAAACTGCTAACCGCCATGACTTCAATCGTACATACTGGAGGAAAGACATTTGTACACTTGTGTGACTACATTTTCATATGTAAATTAAGCGATTTTCTTGAGTTGAAGTTAAGATGAGTGAGAAGTAAATTGTTAGATTACTGAGACCTTAAAGCCATTAATACCGGCACTCCTGAACACTGCTAAAATGAATTATAAACCTGTCTCTTGATGGACAAAGAAAATGAATGTGCACTATAGGAAGACCCTAAACTCCAGACCAGTCCCGATCCTTAACAAATGTATCCAATAGGTTATAAGTTATACTAATAATTTTCCACTTCTTCTGTTTCATATTGTAAATAAAAACCCGGGAAGCCGCATGAATTCCTGGCACCACAGCGGAAAGGACAGATGTACTGCATGATGAACGCCGTAGACAGCTAACACAGAAAGTGAAAGCATCATGAAGTGTAGTGCTACGTTATTAAACTGTAATTGAACTACAATGAGTCAACAGATGCTCGAACATTGTCCACTCTAGTTTAGTGAAAATAAGTACTCACTGTACTCATGTATTAGTTGTTAAGCTCAAGAGAAAGTTATTCCTGAATTCTATCCCCTGAAGTGCGAAATGAACGTTCACTTATTGTTATAAGCAAATATGGACCAAACTTAAATGTGCACATAAATGTTAATCTTGGTATTATGGAATGAAGTGACTGATGAACAAAGAATGAAAAACTTTATTTTGAAAAATGATAAATATCGGATATATGTTTATAAATGTGATTTCAATTTATGTACTTTGTACGCCAGTAACGTTATGTAAATGTCACACCAAAAATCACGAATATCTCATGAGGACATGAGGATCGAGGTAATCCTTCGGCATTCCCTCTCTCCTCATGGTAGGCAATGTGATATTCGCTATTTTTGGCTTAACTAAAACAGCAAATTCAGCCAGAAGGCAAATACTTGTTTATAAAGAATGATTAATATATAATAAGGCGTCGCATGGCGACGGTGGAATTTTCTAGATAATGTAATTCGTCGTCTTTGGGCGGCAATATAAACAGAAAAGTACGGATGGATATGCGATCCTTCACTATTTTGTTTGCTGGAGAACAAATGAAGCCTTGAGCGCTAAAAAGACTTTTACTGTTTTTCTCGAGTAAGACGGACGCAGATTTGTGGCGGTCTGATCTAATTATTTTTACTAATTAAATAAAAACGTGTTCCGTCTAAATTTTGAGTGAAGTGTAGGAAGAAGAACTGTTGTAACTTACCGTGACGAAGCACGAGCGACTCAAGAGGACAATGGCTACATAAAAGAGCGCTCAATGGACATGATATGGACATAAAAATCTACCGTCATTGTAGTATTAAGCTTAAGGTACGATATATGTTTTAGTTATAATAAATATTTGTTCTGGGAATACTGAATCATTTAGCAGTGCTCATTTCTATTATCTCCTCAGTATTATTTTCATTTTAATTATGCATTTTGCTAATATTACAGACTCCAAGATAAGCAGTCCAATGCGCGTGTTACATTGATAAAAAGAAAACTGCTTTATCGTCTTCTTGCATCAGCTTTAATATTGAATTTCTCTTTTGTGTGATGTTACAGTTGTTTTTGCGCCCTTAAGAACTTTCTGGTCCCTTAGGAAATATTTTTTGTCATAACAATAACTTCACAACCGGGTATGATCGTATCTACGATCATGAAGTAATTAGAAAGACGATAACGCAACTTCTTAATCAATAGCTCGCTAGTTGTGACTGCCTCAAGCCACGCGAAACCGCAAGTAAAAACTATTCACATCTCATAATGCAATATTTTATGACAATGGTCAATCCATGATTCTTACGCCAATTGTGATTGATAAAATAGATAGTTAAATCTCAATTTCCAACTTTCCATTGAATAGCAACATCACTTCTATTTTGTAACATCACAAGTGGTGTATCGGAAACTAATACTGGTCTCACAGGGAATGCTCAAAGCACCGACTGTAAGAAGAGTCTCTATTCTTGTACGTAAGGCGGCATTGTGACTTTTGAATTTAATTCCGATGCGATTTCTGTGTTTCATCGTCAATGTGTATGTCCAAGGAATACATTGAACCTACAGTGGTGTATCAGAAACTAATACTGGTCTCACAGGGAATGCTCAAAGCACCGACTGTAAGAAGAGTCTCTATTCTTGTACTTAAGGCGGCATTGTGCCTTTTGTATTTAATTCCGATGCGATTTCTGTGTTTCATCGTCAATGTGAAGGTACAAGGAATACATTGTACCTGCAGTGGTGTATCGGAAACTAATACTGGTCTCACAGGGAATGCTCAAAGCACCGACTGTAAGAGGAGTCTCTATTCTTGCACTTATGGCGGCATTGTGCCATTTGTATTTAATTCCGATGTAATTTCAGTGTTTCATCGTCAATGTGTATGTCTAAGGAAAACATTGAACCTGCAGTGGTGTATCGGAAACTAATACTGGTCTCACAGGGAATGCTCAAATCACCGACTGTAAGAAGAGGCTCTATTCTTGTACTTATTGCGGCATTGTGCCTTTTGTATTTAGTTCCGATTCGATTTCTGTGTTTCATCGTCAATGCGAAGGTCCAAGGAATACATTGAACCTGCAGTGGTGTATCGGAAACTAATAGTGGTCTCACAGGAAAGGATCAAAGCACAGACTCTAAGAAGTCTTACTCATCTTGCCGTTAAGGCGGCATTGTTCCTTTTGTATTAAATTCCGATGTAATTTCAGTGTTTCATCGTCAATGAGTATGTCCAAGGAATACATTGAACCAGGAGTGGTGTATCGGAAACTAATACTGGTCTCACAGGGAAAGCTCAAAGCACCGACTGTAAGAAGAGTCTCTATTCTTGCACTTATGGCGGCATTGTGCCTTTTGTATTTAATTCCGATGTAATATCAATGTTACATCGTCAATGTGTGTGTCTAAGGAATTCATTGAACCTTCAGTGGTGTATCGGAAACTAATACTGGTCTCACAGGGAATGCTCAAAGCACCGACTGTAAGGAGAGTCTCTATTCTTGTACTTATTGCGGCATTGTGCATTTTGTATTTAGTTCCGACGTGATTTCAGTGTTTCATCGTCAATGCGAAGGTCCAAGGAATACATTGAACCTGCAGTGGTGTATCGGAAACTAATACCGGTCTCACAGGAAAGGATCAAAGCACAGACTCTAAGAAGTCTCACTCATCTTGCAGTTAAGGCGGCATAGTTCCTTTTGTATTTAATTCCGATGTAATTTCAGTGTTTCATCGTCATTGAGTATGTCCAAGAAATACATTGAACCTGGAGTGGTGTATCGGAAACTAATACTTGTCTCACAGGGAATGCTCAAAGCACCGACTGTAAGAGGAGTCTCTATTCTTGTACGTAAGGCGGCATTGTGCCTTTTGTATTTAATTCCGATGCTATTTCTGTGTTTCATCGTCAATGCGTATGTCCAAGGAATACATTGAACCTGCAGTGGTGTATCGGAATCTAATACTGTTCTCACTGGGAAAGGTTAAAGCACCGACTGTAAGAAGAGTCTCTATTCTTGCACTTATGGCGGCATTGTGCCTTTTGTATTTAATTCCGATGTCATTTCAGTGTTTCATCGTCAATGTGTATGTCTAAGGAATTCATTGAACCTGCAGTGGTGTATCGGAAACTAATACTGGTCTCACAGGGAATGCTCAAAGCACCGACTGTAAGAAGAGCCTCTATTCTTGTACTTATTGCGGCATTATGCATTTTGTATTTAGTTCCGATGCGATTTCTGTGTTTCATCGTCAATGCGAAGGTCCATGGCATACATTGAACTTGCAGTGGTGTATCGGAAACTAATACTGGTCTCACAGGAAAGGATCAAATCACAGACTCAAAGAAGTCTCACTCATCTTGCAGTTAAGGCGGTATTGTTCCTTTTGTATTTAATTCCGATGTAATTTCAGTGTTTCATCGTCAATGAGTATGACCAAGGAATACATTGAACCTGGAGTGGTGTATCGGAAACTAATACTTGTCTCACAGGGAATGCCCAAAGCACCGACTGTAAGAAGAGTCTCTATTCTTGTACGTAAGGCGGCATTGTGCCTTTTGTAATTAATTCCGATGCGATTTCTGTGTTTCATCGTCAATGTGTATGTCCAAGGAAAACATTGACCCTTCAGTGGTGTATCAGAAACCAATACTGGTCTCACAGGGAATGCTCAAAGCACCGACTGTAAGAGGAGTCTCTATTCTTGCACTTATGGCGGCATTGTGCCATTTGTATTTAATTCCGATGTAATTTCAGTGTTCCATCGCAATGTGTATGTCTAAGGAATACATTGAACCTGCAGTGGTGTATCGGACACTAATGCTGGTCTCACAGGGAATGCTCAAAGCAGCGACTGTAAGAAGAGGCTATATTCTTGTACTTATTGCGGCATTGTGCCTTTTGTATTTAGTTCCGATTCGATTTCTGTGTTTCATCGTCAATGCGAAGGTCCAAGGAATACATTGAACCTGCAGTGGTGTATCGGAAACTAATACTGGTCTCACATTAAAGGATCAAAGCACAGACTCTAAGAAGTCTTACTCATCTTGCCGTTAAGGCGGCATTGTTCCTTTTGTATTAAATTCCGATGTAATTTCAGTGTTTCATCGTCAATGAGTATGTCCACGGAATACATTGAACCTGGTGTGGTGTATCGGAAACTAATACTGGTCTCACAGGGAAAGCTCAAACCACCGACTGTAAGAAGAGTCTCTATTCTTGCACTTATGGCGGCATTGTGCCTTTTGTATTTAATTCCGATATAATTTCAGTGTTTCATCGTCAATGTGTATGTCTAAGGAATTCATTGAACCTGCAGTGGTGTATCGGAAACTAATACTGGTCTCACAGGGAATGCTCAAAGCACCGACTGTAAGAAGAGTCTCTATTCTTGTACTTATTGCGGCATTGTGCATTTTATATTTAGTTCCGATGTGATTTCTGTGTTTCATCGTCAATGCGAAGGTCCAAGGATTACATTGAACCTGCAGTGGTGTATCGGAAACTAATACCGGTCTCACAGGAAAGGATCAAAGCACAGACTCTAAGAAGTCTCACTCATCTTGCATTTAAGGAGGCATTGTTCCTTTTGTATTTAATTCCGATGTAATTTCAGGGTTTCATCGTCATTGAGTGTGTCCAAGGATTACATTGAACCTGGAGTGGTTTATCGGAAACTAATACTGGTCTCACAGGGAATGCTCAAAGCACCGACTGTAATAAGAATCTCTATTCATGTACGTAAGGCGGCATTGTGCCTTTTGTATTTAATTCCGATGCGATTTCTGTGTTTCATCGTCAATGCGTATGTCCAAGGAATACATTGAACTTGCAGTGGTGGGTCAGAAAGTAATACTGGTCACACAGGGAATGCTCAAAGCACCGACTGTAAGAAGAGTCTCTATTCTTGTACTTAAGGCGGCATTGTGCCTTTTGTATTTAATTCCGATGCGATTCCTGTGTTTCATCGTCAATGTGAAGGTACAAGGAATACATTGAACCTGCAGTGGTGTATCGGAAACTAATGCTGGTCTCACAGGGAATGCTCAAAGCAGCGACTGTAAGAAGAGGCTCTATTCTTGTACTTATTGCGGCATTGTGCCTTTTGTATTTAGTTATGATTCGATCTCTGTGTTTCATCGTCAATGTGAAGATCCAAGGAATACATTGCACCTGCAGTGGTGTATCGGAAACTAATACTGGTCTCGCAGGAAAGGATCAAAGCACAGACTCTAAGAAGTCTCATTCTTCTTGCACTTCAGGCGGCATTGTTCCTTTTGTATTTAATTCCGATGTAATTTCAGTGTTTCATCGTCAATGTGTATGTCCTAGGAACACATGGAACCTGCAGTGGTGTATCGGAAACTAATACTGGTCTCACAGGGAATGCTCAAAGCACCGACTGTAAGAAGAGTCCACATTCTTGTACTTAAGGCGGCATTGTGCCATTTGTATCTAATTCCGATGCCATACCTGTGTTCCATCGTCAATGTAAAGGTCTAAGGAATACATTGAACCGGGAGTGGTGTATCGGAAACTAATACTGGTCTCACAGGGAATGCTCAAAGCACCGACTGTAAGAAGAGTCTCTATTCTTGTACTTAAGGCGGCAATTTGCCTTTTGTATTTACTTCCGATGCGATTTTTGTGTTTCATCGTCAATGTGAAGGTACAAGGAATACATTGTACCTGCAGTGGTGTATCGGAAACTAATACTGGTCTCACAGGGAATGCACAAAGCACCGACTGTAAGAGGAGTCTCTATTCTTGCACTTATGGCGGCATTGTGCCATTTGTATTTAATTCCGATGTAATTTCAATGTTTCATCGCCAATGTGTATGTCTAAGGAATACATTGAACCTGCAGTGGTGTATCGGACACTAATACTGGTCTCACAGGGAATGCTCAAAGCAACGACTGTAAGAAGAGTCTCTATTCTTGTATTTAAGGCGGCATTGTGCCTTTTGTATTTAATTCCGATGCGATTCCTGTGTTTCATCGTCAATGTGAAGGTACAAGGAATACATTGTACCTGTAGTGGTGTATCGGAAACTAATACTGGTCTCACGGGGAATGCTCAAAGCACCGACTGTAAAAGGAGTCTCTATTCTTGCACTTATGGCGGCATTGCGCCATTTGTATTTAATTCCGATGTAATATCAGTGTTTCATCGTCAATGTGTATGTCTAAGGAATACATTGAACCTGCAGTGGTGCATCGGAAACTAATACTGGTCTCACAGGATATGCTCAAAGCACCGACTGTAAGAAGAGACTCTATTCTTGTACTGAAATCGGCATTATGCTTTAGTATTTAATTCCGATGCGAATTCTGTGTTTCATCGTCGATGTGAAGGTCCAAGGAATACATTGAACCTGCAGTGGTGTATCGGAAACTAATACTGGTCTCACAGGAATTGCTCAAAGCACCGACTGTAAGAAGAGACTCTATTCTTGTACTGAAGGCGGCATTATGCCTTTAGAATTTAATTCCGATGCGAATTCTGTGTTTCATCGTCAATGTGAAGGTCCAAGGAATACATTGAACCTGCAGTGGTGTATCGGAAACTAATACTGGTCTCACAGGGAAAGCTCAAAGAACCGACTGTAAGAAGAGTCTCTATTCTTGTACTTAAGGTGGCATTGTGCCTTTTGTATTTAATTCCAATGTAATTTCAGTGTTTCATCGTCAATGTGTGTGTCTCAGTAATACATTGAACCTGCAGTGGTGTATCGGAAACTAATACTGGTCTCACAGGAAATGCTCAAAGCACCGACTGTAAGAAGAGGTTCTATTCTTGTGCTTATTGCGGCATTGTGCCTTTTGTATTAATTCCGAGGCGATTTCTGTGTTTCATCGTCAATGCGTATGTCCAAGGAATCCATTGAACCTGCAGTGGTGTATCGGAAACAAATACTGGTCTCACAGGGAATGCTCAAAGCATCGACTGTAGGAAGAGTCTCAATTCTTGTACTTAAGGCGGCATTGTGCCTTTTGTATTTAATTCCGATGCGATTTCTGTGTTTCATCGTCAATGTGAAGTTCCAAGGAATACATTGTACATGCTGAAGTGTATCGGAAACTAATACTGGTCTCACAGGGAATGCTCAAAGCACCGACTGTAAGAAGGGTCTCAATTCTGGCACTTATGGCGGCATTGTGCCTTTTGCATTTAATTCCGATGCGATTTCTGTGTTTCATTGTCAATGTGTATGTCTAAGGAATACATTGAACCTGCAGTGGTGTATCGGTAACTAATACCGGTCTCACAGGGAATGCTCAAAGCACCGAATGTAAGAAGAGTCTCTATTCTTGTACTTAAAACGACATAGTGCCTTTTGTATTTAATTCCGATGCGATTTCTGTGTTTCATCGTCAATGCGTATGTCCAAGGAATACATTGAACCTGCAGTGGTATATCGGAAACTAATACTGTTCTCACAGGGAATGCTCAAAGCACCGACTGTAAGAAGAGTCTCTATTCCCGTACTTAAGGCAGCATTGTGCCTTTTGTATTTAATTCCGATGCGATTTCTGTGTTTCATCGTCAATGCGAAGGTCCAAGGAATACATTGAACCTGCAGTGGTGTATCGGAAACTAATACTGGTCTCACAGGAAAGGATCAAAGCACAGACTCTAAGAAGTCTCACTCATCTTGCAGTTAAGGCGGCATTGTTCCTTTTGTATTTAATTCCGATGTAATTTCAGTGTTTCATCGTCAATGAGTATGTCCAAGGAATACATTGGACCTGGAGTGGTGTATCGGAAACTAATACTGGTCTCACAGGGAATGCTCAAAGCACCGACTGTAAGAAGAGTCTCTATTCTTGTACGAAAGGCGGCATTGTGCCTTTTGTATTTAATTCCGATGCGATTTCTGTGTTTCATCGTCAATGTGTATGTCCAAGGAATACATTGAACCTGCAGTGGTGTATCAGAAACTAATACTGGTCTCACAGGGAATGCTCAAAGCACCGACTGTAAGAAGAGTCTCTATTCTTGTTATTAAAGCGGCATTGTGCCTTTTGTATTTAATTCCGATGCGATTTCTGTGTTTCATCATCAATGTGAATTTACAAGGAATACATTGTACCTGCTGAGGTGTATCGGAATCTAATACTGGTCTCACAGGGAATGCTCAAAGCACCGACTGTAAGAAGAGTCTCTATTCTTGTACTTATTGCGGCATTGGGCCTCTTGTATTTATTTCCGATTCGATCTCTGTGTTTCATTGTCAATGCGAAGGTCCAAGGAATACATTGAACCTGCAGTGGTGTATCGGAAACTAATACTGGTCTCACAGGAAAGGATCAAAGCACAGACCTTAAGAAGTCTTACTCATCTTGCCGTTAAGGCGGCATTGTTCCTTTTGTATTTAATTCCGATGTAATTTCAGTGTTTCATCGTCAATGAGTATGTCCAAGGAATACATTGAACCTGGAGTGGTGTATCGGAAACTAATACTGGTCTCACAGGAAATGCTCAAAGCACCGACTGTAAGAGGAGTCTCCATTCTTGCACTTATGGCGGCATTGTGCCATTTGTATTTAATTCCGATGTAATATCAGTGTTTCATCGTCAATGTGTATGTCTAAGGAATACATTGAACCTGCAGTGGTGTATCGGAAACTAATACTGGTCTCACAGGGAATGCTCAAACCACCGACTGTAAAAAGTGTCTCTATTCTTGTACTTATTGCGGCATTGTGCCTTTTGTATTTAGTTCCGATTCGATCTCTGTGTTTCATCGTCAATGCGATGGTCCAAGGAAAACATTGAACCTGCAATGGTGTATCGGAAACTAGTACTGGTCTCACCGGAAAGGATCAAAGCACAGACTCCAAGAAGCCTCACTTATCTTGCCGTTAAGGCGGCGTTGTTCCTTTTGAATTTTATTCCGATGTAATTTCAGTGTTCCATCGTCAATGAGTATGTCCAGGGAATACATTGAACCTGGTGTGGTGTATCGGAAACTATTACTGGTCTCACAGGCAATGCTCAAAGCACCGACTGTAAGAAGAGTCTCTATTCTTGTACTTATTGCGGCATTGTGCCTTTTGTATTTATTTCCGATTCGATTTATGTGTTTCATTGTCAATGCGAAGGTCCAAGGAATACATTGAACCTGCAGTGGTGTATCGGAAACTAATACTGGTCTCACAGGAAAGGATCAAAGCACAGACCTTAAGAAGTCTTACTCATCTTGCCGTTAAGGCGGCATTGTTCCTTTTGTATTTAATTCCGATGTAATTTCAGTGTTCCATCGTCAATGAGTATGTCCAAGGAATACATTGAACCTGCAGTGGTGTATCGGAAACTAATACTGATCTCACAGGGAATGCTCAAAGCACCGACTGTAAGAGGAGTCTCTATACTTGCACTTATGGTGGCATTGTGCCTTTTGTATTTAATTCCAATGTAATTTCAGTGTTTCATCGTCAATGTGTATGTCTAAGGAATACATTGAACATTCAGTGGTGTATCGGAAACTAATACTGGTCTCACAGGAAATGCTCAAAGCACCGACTGTAAGAAGAGTCTCTATTCTTGTGCTTATTGCGGCATTGTGCCTTTTGTATTAATTCCGAGGCGATTTCTGTGTTTCATCGTCAATGCGTATGTCCAAGGAATCCATTGAACCTGCAGTGGTGTATCGGAAACTAATACTGGTCTCACAGGGAATGCTCAAAACATCGACTGTAGGAAGAGTCTCAATTCTTGTACTTAAGGCGGCATTGTGCCTTTTGTATTTAATTCCGATGCGATTTCTGTGTTTCATCGTCAATGTGAAGTTCCAAGGTATACATTGTACCTGCTGAGGTGTATGAGAAGCTAATACTGGTCTCACAGGGAATGCTCAAAACACCGACTGTAAGAAGGGTCTCTATTCTGGCACTTATGGCGGCATTGTGCCTTTTGAGTTTAATTCCGATGCGATTTCTGTGTTTCATTGTTAATGTGTATGTCTAACGAATACATTGAACCTGCAGTGGTGTATCGGAGACTAATACCGGTCTCACAGGGAATGTTCAAAGCACCGAATGTAAGAAGAGTCTCTATTCTTGTACGTAGGGCTTCGTTGTGCCTTTTGTATTTAATTCCGATGCGATTTCTGTGTTTCACCGTCAATGCGAAGGTCCAAGGAATAGATTGAACCTGCAGTGGTGTATCGGAAACTAATACTGGTCTCACAGGAAAGGATCAAAGCACAGACTCTAAGAAGTCTCACTCATCTTGCAGTTAAGGCGGCATTGTTCCTTTTGTATTTAATTCCGATGTAATTTCAGTGTTTCATCGTCAATGAGTATGTCCAAGGAATACATTGAACTTGGAGTGGTGTATCGGAAACTAATACTGGTCTCACAGGGAATGCTCAAAGCACCGACTGTAAGAAGAGTCTCTATTCTTGTACGAATGGCGGCATTGTGCCTTTTGTATTTAATTTCGATGCGATTTCTGTGTTTCATCGTCAATGTGTATGTCCAAGGAATACATTGAACCTGCAGTGGTGTATCAGAAACTAATACTGGTCTCACAGGGAATGCTCAAAGCACCGACTGTAAGAGGAGTCTCTATTCTTGCACTTATGGCGGCATTGTGCCATTTGTATTTAATTCCGATGTAATTTCAATGTATCATCGCCAATGTGTATGCCTAAGGAATACATTGAACCTGCAGTGGTGTATCGGAAACTAATACTGGTCTCACAGGGAAAGCTCAAAGCACCGACTGTAAGAAGAGTCTCTATTCTTGCACTTATGGCGGCATTGTGACTTTTGTATTTAATTCCGATGTAATTTCAGTGTTTCATCGTCAATGTGTATGTCTAAGGAATTCATTGAACCTGCAGTGATGTATGGGAAACTAATACTGGTCTCACAGGGAATGCTCACGGCACCGACTGTTAGAAGAGTCTCTACTCTTGTACTTATTGCGGTATTGTGCATTTTGTATTTAGTTCCGATGTGATTTCTGTGTTTCATCGACAATGCGAAGGTCCAAGGAATACATTGAACCTGCAGTGGTGTATCGGAAACTAATACAGGTCTCACAGGAAAGGATCAAAGCACAGACTCTAAGAAGTCTCACTCATCTTGCAGTTAAGGCGGCATTGTTCCTTTTGTATTTAATTCCGATGTAATTACAGTGTTTCATCGTCAATGAGTATGTCCAAGGAATACATTGAACCTGGAGTGGTGTATCGGAAACTAATACTGGTCTCACAGGGAATGCTCAAAGCACCGACTGTAAGAAGAGTCTCTGTTCTTGTACGAAAGGCGGCATTGTGCCTTTTGTATTTAATTCTGATGCGATTTCTGTGTTTCATCGTCAATGTGTATGTCCAAGGAATACATTGAACTTGCAGTGGTGTATCAGAAACTAATACTGGTCTCACAGGGAATGCTCAAAGCACCGACTGTAAGAAGAGTCTCTATTCTTGTACTTAAGGCGACATTGTGCCTTTTGTATTTAATTCCGATGCGATTTCTGTGTTTCATCGTCAATGTGAAGGTACAAGGAATACATTGTACCTGCAGTGGTGTATCGGAAACTAATACTGGTCTCACAGGGAATGCTCAAAGCACCGACTGTAAGAAGGGTCGCTATTCTGGCACTTATGGCGGCATTGTGCCTTTCGAGTTTAATTCCGATGCGATTTCTGTGTTTCATTGTCAATGTGTATGTCTAAGGAATACATTGAACCTGCAGTGGTGTATCGGAAACTAATACCGGTCTCACAGGGAATGCTCAAAGCACCGAATGTAAGAAGAGTCTCTATTCTTGTACGTAGGGCGGCATTGTGCCTTTTGTATTTAATTATGATGCTATTTCTGTGTTTCATCGTCAATGCGTATGTCCAAGGAATACATTGAACCTGCAGTGGTATATCGGAAACTAATACTGGTCTCACAGGGAATGCTCAAAGCACCGACTGTAAGAAGAGTCTCTACTCTTGTACGAAAGGCGGCATTGTGCCTTTTGTATTTAATTCCGATGCGATTTCTGTGTTTCATCGTCAGTGTGTATGTCCAAGGAATACATTGAACCTGCAGTGGTGTATCAGAAACTAATACTGGTCTCACAGGGAATGCTCAAAGCACCGACTGTAAGAAGAGTCTATATTCTTGTACTTAAGGCGGCATTGTGCCTTTTGTATTTAATTCCGATGCGATTTCTGTGTTTCATCGTCAATCTGAAGGTCCAAGGAATACATTGAAGCTGCAGTGGTGTATCGGAAACTAATACTGGTCTCACAGGGAATGCTCAAAGCACCGACTGTAAGAGGAGTCTCTATTCTTGCACTTATGGCGGCATTGTGCCATTTGTATTTAATTCCGATGTAATTTCAATGTATCATCGCCAATGTGTATGCCTAAGGAATACATTGAACCTGCAGTGGTGTATCGGAAACTAATACTGGTCTCACAGAGAATGCTCAAAGCACCGACTGTAAGAAGAGTCTCTATTCTTGTACTTATTGCGGCATTGTGCCTTTTGTATTTAGTTCCGATTCGATTTCTGTGTGTCATTGTCAATGCGAAGGTCCAAGGAATACATTGAACCTGCAGTGGTGTATCGGAAACTAATACTGGTCTCACAGGAAAGGATCAAAGCACAGAACTTAGGAAGTCTTACTCATCTTGCCGTTAAGGCGGCATTGTTCCTTTTGTATTTACTGCCGATGCAATTTCAGTGTTTCATCGTCAATGAGTATGTCCAAGGAATACATTGAACCTGCAGTGGTGTATCGGAAACTAATACTGGTCTCACGGGGAATGCTCAAAGCACCGACTGTAAGAAGAGTCTCTATTCTTGTACTAATTGCGGCATTGTGCCTTTTGTATTTAGTTCCGATTCGATTTCTGTGTTTCTTTGTCAATGCGAAGCTCCAAGGAATACATTGAACCTGCAGTGGTGTATCGGAAACTAATACTGGTCTCACAGGAAAGGATCAAAGCACAGACCTTAAGAAGTCTTACTCATCTTGCCGTTAAGGTGGCATTGTTCCTTTTGTATTTAATTCCGATGTATTTTCAGTGTTTCATCGTCAATGAGTATGTCCAAGGAATACATTGAACTTGGAGTGGTGTGTCGGAAACTAATACTGGTCTCACAGGGAAAGCTCAAAGCACCGACTGTAAGAAGAGTCTCTATTCTTGCACTTATGGCGGCATTGTGACTTTTGTATTTAATTCCGATGTAATTTCAGTGTTTCATCGTCAATGTGTATGTCTAAGGAATTCATTGAACCTGCAGTGATGTATCGGAAACTAATACTGGTCTCACAGGGAATGCTCACGGCACCGCCTGTTAGAAGAGTCTCTACTCTTGTACTTATTGCGGTATTGTGCATTTTGTATTTAGTTCCGATGTGATTTCTGTGTTTCATCGTCAATGCGAAGGTCCAAGGAATACATTGAACCTGCAGTGGTGTATCGGAAACTAATACAGGTCACACTGGAAAGGATCAAATCACAGACTCTAAGAAGTCTCACTCATCTTGCAGTTAAGGCGGCATTGTTCCTTTTGTATTTAATTCCGATGTAATTACAGAGTTTCATCGTGAATGAGTATGTCCAAGGAATACATTGAACCTGGAGTGGTGTATCGGAAACTAATACTGGTCTCACAGGGAATGCTCAAAGCACCGACTGTAAGAAGAGTCTCTATTCTTGTACGAAAGGCGGCATTGTGCCTTTTGTATTTAATTCCGATGCGATTTCTGTGTTTCATCGTCAATGTGTATGTCCAAGGAATACATTGAACCTGCAGTGGTGTATCAGAAACTAATACTGGTCTCACAGGGAATGCTCAAAGCACCGACTGTAAGAAGAGTCTCTATTCTTGTACTTAAGGCGACATTGTGCCTTTTGTATTTAATTCCGATGCGATTTCTGTGTTTCATCGTCAATGTGAAGGTACAAGGAATACATTGTACCTGCAGTGGTGTATCGGAAACTAATACTGGTCTCACAGGGAATGCTCAAAGCACCGACTGTAAGAAGGGTCGCTATTCTGGCACTTATGGCGGCATTGTGCCTTTCGAGTTTAATTCCGATGCGATTTCTGTGTTTCATTGTCAATGTGTATGTCTAAGGAATACATTGAACCTGCAGTGGTGTATCGGAAACTAATACCGGTCTCACAGGGAATGCTCAAAGCACCGAATGTAAGAAGAGTCTCTATTCTTGTACGTATGGCGGCATTGTGCCTTTTGTATTTAATTCCGATGCTATTTCTGTGTTTCATCGTCAATGCGTATGTCCAAGGAATACATTAAACCTGCAGTGGTATATCGGAAACTAATACTGGTCTCACAGGAAAGGATCAAAGCACCGACTGTAAGAGGAGTCTCTATTTTTGCACTTATGGCAGCATTGTGCCATTTGTATTTAATTCCGATGTAATTTCAATGTTTCATCGCCAATGTGTATGTCTAAGGAATACATTGAACCTGCAGTGGTGTATCGGAAACTAATACTGGTCTCACGGGGAATGCTCAAAGCACCGACTGTAGGAAGAGTCTCTATTCTTGTACTTATTGCGGCATTGTGCCTTTTGTATTTAGTTCCGATTCGATTTCTGTGTTTCATTGTCAATGCGAAGGTCCAAGGAATACATTGAACCTGCAGTGGTATATCGGAAACTAATACTGGTCTCACAGGAAAGGATCAAAGCACCGACTGTAAGAAGGGTCGCTATTCTGGCACTTATGGCGGCATTGTGCCTTTCGAGTTTATTTCCGATGCGATTTCTGTGTTTCATTGTCAATGTGTATGTCTAAGGAATACATTGAACCTGCTGTGGTGTATCGGAAACTAATACCGGTCTCACAGGGAATGCTCAAAGCACCGAATGGAAGAAGAGTCTCTATTCTTGTACGTAGGGCGGCATTGTGCCTTTTGTATTTAATTATGATGCTATTTCTGTGTTTCATCGTCAATGCGTATGTCCAAGGAATACATTGAACCTGCAGTGGTATATCGGAAACTAATACTGGTCTCACAGGGAATGCTCAAAGCACCGACTGTAAGAAGAGTCTCTATTCTTGTACGAAAGGCGGCATTGTGCATTTTGTATTTAATTCCGATGCGATTTCTGTGTTTCATCGTCAGTGTGTATGTCCAAGGAATACATTGAACCTGCAGTGGTGTATCAAAAACTAATACTGGTCTCACAGGGAATGCTCAAAGCACCGACTGTAAGAAGAGTCTCTATTCTTGTACGTAGGGCGGCATTGTGCCTTTTGTATTTGATTCCGATGCGATTTCTGTGTTTCATCGTCAATGCGTATGTCCAAGGAATACATTGAACCTGCAGTGGTGTATCGGAAACTAATACAGGTCTGACAGGAAAGGATCAAAGCACAGACTCTAAGAAGTCTCACTCATCTTGCAGTTAAGGCGGCATTGTTCCTTTTGTATTTAATTCCGATGTAATTACAGTGTTTCATCGTCAATGAGTATGTCCAAGGAATACATTGAACCTGGAGTGGTGTATCGGAAACTAATACTGGTCTCACAGGGAATGCTCAAAGCACAGACTGTAAGAAGAGTCTCTATTCTTGTACGAAAGGCGGCATTGTGCCTTTTGTATTTAATTCCGATGCGATTTCTGTGTTTCATCGTCAATGTGTATGTCCAAGGAATACATTGAACCTGCAGTGGTGTATCAGAAACTAATACTGGTCTCACAGGGAATGCTCAAAGCACCGACTGTAAGAAGAGTCTCTATTCTTGTACTTAAGGCGACATTGTGCCTTTTGTATTTAATTCCGATGCGATTTCTGTGTTTCATCGTCAATGTGAAGGTACAAGGAATACATTGTACCTGCAGTGGTGTATCGGAAACTAATACTGGTCTCACAGGGAATGCTCAAAGCACCGACTGTAAGAAGGGTCGCTATTCTGGCACTTATGGCGGCATTGTGCCTTTCGAGTTTAATTCCGATGCGATTTCTGTGTTTCATTGTCAATGTGTATGTCTAAGGAATACATTGAACCTGCAGTGGTGTATCGGAAACTAATACCGGTCTCACAGGGAATGCTCAAAGCACCGAATGTAAGAAGAGTCTCTATTCTTGTACGTAGGGCGGCATTGTGCCTTTTGTATTTAATTATGATGCTATTTCTGTGTTTCATCGTCAATGCGTATGTCCAAGGAATACATTGAACCTGCAGTGGTATATCGGAAACTAATACTGGTCTCACAGGGAATGCTCAAAGCACCGACTGTAAGAAGAGTCTCTACTCTTGTACGAAAGGCGGCGTTGTGCCTTTTGTATTTAATTCCGATGCGATTTCTGTGTTTCATCGTCAGTGTGTATGTCCAAGGAATACATTGAACCTGCAGTGGTGTATCAGAAACTAATACTGGTCTCACAGGGAATGCTTAAAGCACCGACTGTAAGAAGAGTCTCTATTCTTGTACTTAAGGCGGCATTGTGCCTTTTGTATTTAATTCCGATGCGATTTCTGTGTTTCATCGTCAATCTGAAGGTCCAAGGAATACATTGAAGCTGCAGTGGTGTATCGGAAACTAATACTGGTCTCACAGGGAATGCTCAAAGCACCGACTGTAAGAGGAGTCTCTATTCTTGCACTTATGGCGGCATTGTGCCATTTGTATTTAATTCCGATGTAATTTCAATGTATCATCGCCAATGTGTATGCCTAAGGAATACATTGAACCTGCAGTGGTGTATCGGAAACTAATACTGGTCTCACAGAGAATGCTCAAAGCACCGACTGTAAGAAGAGTCTCTATTCTTGTACTTATTGCGGCATTGTGCCTTTTGTATTTAGTTCCGATTCGATTTCTGTGTTTCATTGTCAATGCGAAGGTCCAAGGAATACATTGGACCTGCAGTGGTGTATCGGAAACTAATACTGGTCTCACAGGAAAGGATCAAAGCACAGAACTTAGGAAGTCTTACTCATCTTGCCGTTAAGGCGGCATTGTTCCTTTTGTATTTAATGCCGATGCAATTTCAGTGTTTCATCGTCAATGAGTATGTCCAAGGAATACATTGAACCTCCAGTGGTGTATCGGAAACTAATACTGGTCTCACGGGGAATGCTCAAAGCACCGACTGTAAGAAGAGTCTCTATTCATGTACTTATTGCGGCATTGTGCCTTTTGTATTTAGTTCCGATTCGATTTCTGTGTTTCATTGTCAATGCGAAGGTCCAAGGAATACATTGAACCTGCAGTGGTGTATCGGAAACTAATACTGGTCTCACAGGAAAGGATCAAAGCACAGACCTTAAGAAGTCTTACTCATCTTGCCGTTAAGGTGGCATTGTTCCTTTTGTATTTAATTCCGATGTATTTTCAGTGTTTCATCGTCAATGAGTATGTCCAAGGAATACATTGAACCTGGAGTGGTGTGTCGGAAACTAATACTGGTCTCACAGGGAAAGCTCAAAGCACCGACTGTAAGAAGAGTCTCTATTCTTGCACTTATGGCGGCAATGTGACTTTTGTATTTAATTCCGATGTAATTTCAGTGTTTCATCGTCAATGTGTATGTCTAAGGAATTCATTGAACCTGCAGTGATGTATCGGAAACTAATACTGGTCTCACAGGGAATGCTCACGGCACCGCCTGTTAGAAGTGTCTCTACTCTTGTACTTATTGCGGTATTGTGCATTTTGTATTTAGTTCCGATGTGATTTCTGTGTTTCATCGTCAATGCGAAGGTCCAAGGAATACATTGAACCTGCAGTGGTGTATCGGAAACTAATACAGGTCTCACAGGAAAGGATCAAAGCACAGACTCTAAGAAGTCTCACTCATCTTGCAGTTAAGGCGGCATTGTTCCTTTTGTATTTAATTCCGATGTAATTACAGTGTTTCATCGTCAATGAGTATGTCCAAGGAATACATTGAACCTGGAGTGGTGTATCGGAAACTAATACTGGTCTCACAGGGAATGCTCAAAGCACCGACTGTAAGAAGAGTCTCTATTCTTGTACGAAAGGCGGCATTGTGCCTTTTGTATTTAATTCCGATGCGAATTCTGTGTTTCATCGTCAATGTGTATGTCCAAGGAATACATTGAACCTGCAGTGGTGTATCAGAAACTAATACTGGTCTCACAGGGAATGCTCAAAGCACGGACTGTAAGAAGAGTCTCTATTCTTGTACTTAAGGCGACATTGTGCCTTTTGTATTTAATTCCGATGCGATTTCTGTGTTTCATCGTCAATGTGTATGTCTAAGGAATACATTGAACCTGCAGTGGTGTATCGGAAACTAATACCGGTCTCACAGGGAATGCTCAAAGCACCGAATGTAAGAAGAGTCTCTATTCTTGTACGTAGGGCGGCATTGTGCCTTTTGTATTTAATTCTGATGCTATTTCTGTGTTTCATCGTCAATGCGTATGTCCAAGGAATACATTGAACCTGCAGTGGTATATCGGAAACTAATACTGGTCTCACAGGGAATGCTCAAAGCACCGACTGTAAGAAGAGTCTCTATTCTTGTACGAAAGACGGCATTGTGCCTTTTGTATTTAATTCCGATGCGATTTCTGTGTTTCATCGTCAGTGTGTATGTCCAAGGAATACATTGAACCTGCAGTGGTGTATCAGAAACTAATACTGGTCTCACAGGGAATGCTCAAAGCACCGACTGTAAGAGGAGTCTCTATTTTTGCACTTATGGCAGCATTGTGCCATTTGTATTTAATTCCGATGTAATTTCAATGTTTCATCGCCAATGTGTATGTCTAAGGAATACATTGAACCTGCAGTGGTGTATCGGAAACTAATACTGGTCTCACGGGGAATGCTCAAAGCACCGACTGTAGGAAGAGTCTCTATTCTTGTACTTATTGCGGCATTGTGCCTTTTGTATTTAGTTCCGATTCGATTTCTGTGTTTCATTGTCAATGCGAAGGTCCAAGGAATACATTGAACCTGCAGTGGTGTATCGGAAACTAATACTGGTCTCACAGGAAAGGATCAAAGCACCGACTGTAAGAAGGGTCGCTATTCTGGCACTTATGGCGGCATTGTGCCTTTCGAGTTTATTTCCGATGCGATTTCTGTGTTTCATTGTCAATGTGTATGTCTAAGGAATACATTGAACCTGCTGTGGTGTATCGGAAACTAATACCGGTCTCACAGGGAATGCTCAAAGCACCGAATGGAAGAAGAGTCTCTATTCTTGTACGTAGGGCGGCATTGTGCCTTTTGTATTTAATTATGATGCTATTTCTGTGTTTCATCGTCAATGCGTATGTCCAAGGAATACATTGAACCTGCAGTGGTATATCGGAAACTAATACTGGTCTCACAGGGAATGCTCAAAGCACCGACTGTAAGAAGAGTCTCTATTCTTGTACGAAAGGCGGCATTGTGCCTTTTGTATTTAATTCCGATGCGATTTCTGTGTTTCATCGACAGTGTGTATGTCCAAGGAATACATTGAACCTGCAGTGGTGTATCAGAAACTAATACTGGTCTCACAGGGAATGCTCAAAGCACCGACTGTAAGAAGAGTGTCTATTCTTGTACGTAGGGCGGCATTGTGCCTTTTGTATTTGAGTCCGATGCGATTTCTGTGTTTCATCGTCAATGCGTATGTCCAAGGAATACATTGAACCTGCAGTGGTATATCGGAAACTAATACTGGTCTCACACTGAATGCTCAAAGCGCCGACTGTAAGAAGAGTCTCTATTCCTGTACTTAAGGCGGCATTGTGCCTTTTGTATTTAATTCCGATGCGATTTCTGTGTTTCATCGTCAATGGGAAGGTCCAAGGAATACATTGAACCTGCAGTGGTGTATCGGAAACTAATACTGGTCTCACAGGAAAGGATCAAAGCACAGACTCTAAGAAGTCTCACTCATGTTGCAGTTAAGGCGGCATTGTTCCTTTTGTATTTAATTCCGATGTAATTTCAGTGTTTCATCGTCAATGAGTATGTCCAAGGAATACATTGAACCTGGAGTGGTGTATCGGAAACTAATACTGGTCTCACAGGGAATGCTCAAAGCACCGACTGTAAGAAGAGTCTCCATTCTTGTACGAAAGGCGGCATTGTGCCTTTTGTATTTAATTCCGATGCGATTTCGGTGTTTCATCGTCAATGTGTATGTCCAAGGAATACATTGAACCTGCAGTGGTGTATCAGAAACTAATACTGGTCTCACAGGGAATGCTCAAAGCACCGACTGTAAGAAGAGTCTCTATTCTTGTACTTAAAGCCGCATTGTGCCTTTTGTATTTAGTTCCGATGCGATTTCTGTGTTTCATCGTCAATGTAAAGGTACAAGGAATACATTGTACCTGCAGTGGTGTATCGGAAACTATTACTGGTCTCACAGGGAATGCTCAAAGCACCGACTGTAAGAGGAGTCTCTATTCTTGCACTTATGGCGTCATTGTGCCATTTGTATTTAATTCCGATGTAATTTCAATGTTTCATCGCCAATGTGTATGTCTAAGGAATACATTGAACCTGCAGTGGTGTATCGGAAACTAATACTGGTCTCACAGGGAATGCTCAAAGCACCGACTCTAAGAAGAGTCTCTATTCTTGTACTTATTGCGGCATTGTGCCTTTTGTATTTAGTTCCGATTCGATTTCTGTGTTTCATTGTCAATGCGAAGGTCCAAGGAATACATTGAACCTGCAGTGGTGTATCGGAAACTAATACTGGTCTCACAGGAAATGATCAAAGCACAGACCTTAAGAAGTCTTACTCATCTTGCCGTTAAGGCGGCATTGTTCCTTTTGTATTTAATTCCGATGTAATTTCAGTGTTTCATCGTCAATGAGTATGTCCAAGGAATACATTGAACCTGGAGTGGTGTATCGGAAACTATTACTGGTCTCACAGGGAAAGCTCAAAGCACCGACTGTAAGAAGAGTCTCTATTCTTGCACTTATGACGGCATTGTGCCTTTTGTATTTAATTCCGATGTAATTTCAGTGTTTCATCGTCAATGTGTATGTCTAAGGAATTCATTGAACCTGCAGTTGTGTATCGGAAACTAATACTGGTATCACAGGGATTGCTCAACTCACCGACTGTAAGAAGAGTCTCTACTCTTGTACTTATTGCGGTATTGTGCATTTTGTATTTAGTTCCGATGTGATTTCTGTGTTTCATCGTCAATGCGAAGGTCCAAGGAATACATTGAACCTGCAGTGGTGTATCGGAAACTAATACAGGTCTCACAGGAAAGGATCAAAGCACAGACTCTAAGAAGTCTCACTCATCTTGCAGTTAAGGCGGCATTGTTCCTTTTGTATTTAATTCCGATGTAATTTCAGTGTTTCATTGTCAATGAGTATGTCCAAGGAATACATTGAACCTGGAGTGGTGTATCGGAAACTAATACTGGTCTCACAGGGAATGCTCCAAGCACCGACTGTAAGAAGAGTCTCTATTCTTGTACGAAAGGCGGCATTGTGCCTTTTGTATTTAATTCCGATGCGATTTCTGTGTTTCATCATCAATGTGTATGTCCAAGGAATACATTGTACCTGCAGTGGTGTATCGGAAACTAATACTGGTCTCACAGGGAATGCTCAAAGCACCGACTGTAGGAAGGGTCTCTATTCTGGCACTTAAGGCGGCATTGTGCCTTTTGAGTTTAATTCCGATGCGATTTCTGTGTTTCATTGTCAATGTGTATGTCTAAGGAATACATTGAACCTGCAGTGGTGTATCGGAAACTAATACCGGTCTCACAGGGAATGCTCAAAGCACCGAATGTAAGAAGAGTCTCTATTCTTGTACGTAGGGCGGCATTGTGCCTTTTGTATTTAATTCCGATGCGATTTCTGTGTTTCATCGTCAATGCGTATGTCCAAGGAATACATTGAACCTGCAGTGGTATATCGGAAACTAATACTGGTCTCACACTGAATGCTCAAAGCACCGACTGTAAGAAGAGTCTCTATTCCTGTACTTAAGGCGGCATTGTGCCTTTTGTATTTAATTCCGATGCGATTTCTGTGTTTCATCGTCAATGCGAAGGTCCAAGGAATACATTGAACCTGCAGTGGTGTATCGGAAACTAATACTGGTCTCACAGGAAAGGATCAAAGCACAGACTCTAAGAAGTCCCACTCATCTTGCAGTTAAGGCGGCATTGTTCCTTTTGTATTTAATTCCGATGTAATTTCAGTGTTTCATCGTCAATGAGTATGTCCAAGGAATACATTGAACCTGGAGTGGTGTATCGGAAACTAATACTGGTCTCACAGGGAATGCTCAAAGCACCGACTGTAAGAAGAGTCTCTATTCTTGTACGAAAGGCGGCATTGTGCCTTTTGTATTTAATTCCGATGCGATTTCTGTGTTTCATCGTCAATGTGTATGTCCAAGGAATACATTGAACCTGCAGTGGTGTATCAGAAACTAATACTGGTCTCACAGGGAATGCTCAAAGCACCGACTGTAAGAAGAGTCTCTATTCTTGTACTTAAAGCGGCATTGTGCCTTTTGTATTTAATTCCGATGCGATTTCTGTGTTTCATCGTCAATGTGAAGGTACAAGGGATACATTGTACCTGCAGTGGTGTATCGGAAACTATTACTGGTCTCACAGGGAATGCTCAAAGCACCGACTGTAAGAGGAGTCTCTATTCTTGCACTTATGGCGGCATTGTGCCATTTGTATTTAATTCCGATGTCATTTCAATGTTTCATCGCCAATGTGTATGTCTAAGGAATACATTGAACCTGCAGTGGTGTATCGGAAACTAATACTGGTCTCACAGGGAATGCTCAAAGCACCGACTGTAAGAAGAGTCTCTATTCTTGTACTTATTGCGGCATTGTGCCTTTTGTATTTAGTTCCGATTCGATTTCTGTGTTTCATTGTCAATGCGAAGGTCGAAGGAATACATTGAACCTGCAGTGGTGTATCGGAAACTAATACTGGTCTCACAGGAAATGATCAAAGCACAGACCTTAAGAAGTCTTACTCATCTTGCCGTTAAGGTGGCATTGTTCCTTTTGTATTTAATTCCGATGTATTTTCAGTGTTTCATCGTCAATGAGTATGTCCAAGGAATACATTGAACCTCCAGTGGTGTATCGGAAACTAATACTGGTCTCACGGGGAATGCTCAAAGCACCGACTGTAAGAAGAGTCTCTATTCTTGTACTTATTGCGGCATTGTGCCTTTTGTATTTAGTTCCGATGTAATTTCAATGTATCATCGCCAATGTGTATGCCTAAGGAATACATTGAACCTGCAGTGGTGTATCGGAAACTAATACTGGTCTCACAGAGAATGCTTAAAGCACCGACTGTAAGAAGAGTCTCTATTCTTGTACTTATTGCGGCATTGTGCCTTTTGTATTTAGTTCCGATTCGATTTCTGTGTTTCATTGTCAATGCGAAGGTCCAAGGAATACATTGAACCTGCAGTGGTGTATCGGAAACTAATACTGGTCTCACAGGAAAGGATCAAAGCACAGAACTTAGGAAGTCTTACTCATCTTGCCGTTAAGGCGGCATTGTTCCTTTTGTATTTAATGCCGATGCAATTTCAGTGTTTCATCGTCAATGAGTATGTCCAGGGAATACATTGAACCTCCAGTGGTGTATCGGAAACTAATACTGGTCTCACGGGGAATGCTCAAAGCACCGACTGTAAGAAGAGTCTCTATTCTTGTACTTATTGCGGCATTGTGCCTTTTGTATTTAGTTCCGATTCGATTTCTGTGTTTCATTGTCAATGCGAAGGTCCAAGGAATACATTGAACCTGCAGTGGTGTATCGGAAACTAATACTGGTCTCACAGGAAAGGATCAAAGCACAGACCTTAAGAAGTCTTACTCATCTTGCCGTTAAGGTGGCATTGTTCTTTTTGTATTTAATTCCGATGTATTTTCAGTGTTTCATCGTCAATGAGTATGTCCAATGAATACATTGAACCTGGAGTGGTGTGTCGGAAACTAATACTGGTCTCACAGGGAAAGCTCAAAGCACCGACTGTAAGAAGAGTCTCTATTCTTGCACTTATGGCGGCATTGTGACTTTTGTATTTAATTCCGATGTAATTTCAGTGTTTCATCGTCAATGTGTATGTCTAAGGAATTCATTGAACCTGCAGTGATGTATCGGAAACTAATACTGGTCTCACAGGGAATGCTCACGGCACCGCCTGTTAGAAGAGTCTCTACTCTTGTACTTATTGCGGTATTGTGCATTTTGTATTTAGTTCCGATGTGATTTCTGTGTTTCATCGTCAATGCGAAGGTCCAAGGAATACATTGAACCTGCAGTGGTGTATCGGAAACTAATACAGGTGTCACAGGAAAGGATCAAAGCACAGACTCTAAGAAGTCTCACTCATCTTGCAGTTAAGGCGGCATTGTTCCTTTTGTATTTAATTCCGATGTAATTACAGTGTTTCATCGTCAATGAGTATGTCCAAGGAATACATTGAACCTGCAGTGGTATATCGGAAACTAATACTGGTCTCACAGGGAATGCTCAAAGCACCGACTGTAAGAAGAGTCTCTATTCTTGTACGAAAGGCGGCATTGTGCCTTTTGTATTTAATTCCGATGCGATTTCTGTGTTTCATCGACAGTGTGTATGTCCAAGGAATACATTGACCCTGCAGTGGTGTATCAGAAACTAATACTGGTCTCACAGGGAATGCTCAAAGCACCGACTGTAAGAAGAGTCTCTATTCTTGTACGTAGGGCGGCATTGTGCCTTTTGTATTTGATTCCGATGCGATTTCTGTGTTTCATCGTCAATGCGTATGTCCATGGAATACATTGAACCTGCAGTGGTATATCGGAAACTAATACTGGTCTCACACTGAATGCTCAAAGCGCCGACTGTAAGAAGAGTCTCTATTCCTGTACTTAAGGCGGCATTGTGCCTTTTGTATTTAATTCCGATGCGATTTCTGTGTTTCATCGTCAATGCGAAGGTCCAAGGAATACATTGAACCTGCAGTGGTGTATCGGAAACTAATACTGGTCTCACAGGAAAGGATCAAAGCACAGACTCTAAGAAGTCTCACTCATCTTGCAGTTAAGGCGGCATTGTTCCTTTTGTATTTAATTCCGATGTAATTTCAGTGTTTCATCGTCAATGAGTATGTCCAAGGAATACATTGAACCTGGAGTGGTGTATCGGAAACTAATACTGGTCTCACAGGGAATGCTCAAAGCACCGACTGTAAGAAGAGTCTCCATTCTTGTACGAAAGGCGGCATTGTGCCTTTTGTATTTAATTCCGATGCGATTTCGGTGTTTCATCGTCAATGTGTATGTCCAAGGAATACATTGCACCTGCAGTGGTGTATCGGAAACTATTACTGGTCTCGCAGGGAATGCTCAAAGCACCGACTGTAAGAGGAGTCTCTATTCTTGCACTTATGACGTCATTGTGCCATTTGTATTTAATTCCGATGTAATTTCAATGTTTCATCGCCAATGTGTATGTCTAAGGAATACATTGAACCTGCAGTGGTGTATCGGAAACTAATACTGGTCTCACAGGGAATGCTCAAAGCACCGACTCTAAGAAGAGTCTCTATTCTTGTACTTATTGCGGCTTTGTGCCTTTTGTATTTAGTTCCGATTCGATTTCTGTGTTTCATTGTCAATGCGAAGGTCCAAGGAATACATTGAACCTGCAGTGGTGTATCGGAAACTAATACTGGTCTCACAGGAAATGATCAAAGCACAGAGCTTAAGAAGTCTTACTCATCTTGCCCTTAAGGCGGCATTGTTCCTTTTGTATTTAATTCCGATGTAATTTCAGTGTTTCATCGTCAATGAGTATGTCCAAGGAATACATTGAACCTGGAGTGGTGTATCGGAAACTATTACTGGTCTCACAGGGAAAGCTCAAAGCACCGACTGTAAGAAGAGTCTCTATTCTTGCACTTATGGCGGCATTGTGCCTTTTGTATTTAATTCCGATGTAATTTCAGTGTTTCATCGTCAATGTGTATGTCTAAGGAATTCATTGAACCTGCAGTGGTGTATCGGAAACTAATACTGGTATCACAGGGATTGCTCAAGGCACCGACTGTAAGAAGAGTCTCTACTCTTGTACTTATTGCGGTATTGTGCATTTTGTATTTAGTTCCGATGTGATTTCTGTGTTTCATCGTCAATGCGAAGGTCCAAGGAATACATTGAATCTGCAGTGGTGTATCGGAAACTAATACAGGTCTCACAGGAAAGGATCAAAGCACAGACTCTAAGAAGTCTCACTCATCTTGCAGTTAAGGCGGCATTGTTCCTTTTGTATTTAATTCCGATGTAATTTCAGTGTTTCATCGTCAATGAGTATGTCCAAGGAATACATTGAACCTGGAGTGGTGTATCGGAAACTAATACTGGTCTCACAGGGAATGCTCAAAGCACCGACTGTAAGAAGAGTCTCTATTCTTGTACGAAAGGCGGCATTGTGCCTTTTGTATTTAATTCCGATGCGATTTCTGTGTTTCATCGTCAATGTGTATGTCCAAGGAATACATTGAACCTGCAGTGGTGTATCAGAAACTAATACTGGTCTCACAGGGAATGCTCAAAGCACCGACTGTCTCTATTCTTGTACTTAAGGCGGCATTGTGCCTTTTGTATTTAATTCCGATGCGATTTCTGTGTTTCATCGTCAATGTGAAGGTACAAGGAATACATTGTACCTGCAGTGGTGTATCGGAAACTAATACTGGTCTCACAGGGAATGCTCAAAGCACCGACTGTAAGAGGAGTCTCTATTCTTGCACTTATGGCGGCATTGTGCCATTTGTATTTAATTCCGATGTAATTTCAATGTTTCATCGCCAATGTGTATGTCTAAGGAATACATTGAACCAGCAGTGGTGTATCGGAAACTAATACTGGTCTCACAGGGAATGCTCAAAGCACCGACTGTAAGAGGAGTCTCTATTCTTGTACTTATTGCGGCATTGTGCCTTTTGTATTTAGTTCCGTTTCGATTTCTGTGTTTCATTGTCAATGCGAAGGTCCAAGGAATACATTGAACCTGCAGTGGTGTATCGGAAACTAATACTGGTCTCACAGGAAAGGATCAAAGCACAGAACTTAAGAAGTCTTACTCATCTTGCCGTTAAGGCGGCATTGTTCCTTTTGTATTTAATTCCGATGTAATTTCAGTGTTTCATCGTCAATGAGTATGTCCAAGGAATACAATGAACCTGTAGTGGTGTATCGGAAACTAATACTGGTCTCACAGGGAAAGCTCAAAGCACCGACTGTAAGAAGAGACTCTATTCTTGCACTTATGGCGGCATTGTGCCTTTTGTATTTAATTCCGATGTAATTTCGGTGTTTCATCGTCAATGTGTATGTCCAAGGAATACATTGAACCTGGAGTGGTGTATCGGAAACTAATACTGGTCTCACAGGGAATGCTCAAAGCACCGACTGTAAGAAGAGTCTCTATTCTTGTACGAAAGGCGGCATTGTGCCTTTTGTATTTAATTCCGATGCGATTTCTGTGTTTCATCGTCAATGTGTATGTCCAAGGAATACATTGAACCTGCAGTGGTGTATCAGAAACTAATACTGGTATCACAGGGAATGCTCAAAGCACCGACTGTAAGAAGAGTCTCTATTCTTGTACTTAAGGCGGCATTGTGCCTTTTGTATTTAATTCCGATGCGATTTCTGTGTTTCATCGTCAATGTGAAGGTACAAGGAATACATTGTACCTGCAGTAATGTATCGGAAACTAATACTGGTCTCACAGGGAATGCTCAAAGCACCGACTGTAAGAGGAGTCTCTATTCTTGCACTTATGGCGGCATTGTGCCATTTGTATTTAATTCTGATGTAATTTCAATGTTTCATTGCCAATGTGTATGTCTAAGGAATACATTGAACCTGCAGTGGTGTATCGGAAACTAATACTGGTCTCACGGGGAATGCTCAAAGCACCGACTGGAAGAAGAGTCTCTATTCTTGTACTTATTGCGGCATTGTGCCTTTTGTATTTAGTTCCGATTCGATTTCTGTGTTTCATTGTCAATGCGAAGGTCCAAGGAATACATTGAACCTGCAGTGGTGTATCGGAAACTAATACTGGTCTCACAGGATAGGATCAAAGCACAGACCTTAAGAAGTCTTACTCATCTTGCCGTTAAGGCGGCATTGTTCCTTTTGTATTTAATTCCGATGTAATTTCAGTGTTTCATCGTCAATGAGTATGTCCAAGGAATACATTGAACCTGGAGTGGTGTATCGGAAACTAATACTGGTCTCACAGGGAAAGCTCAAAGCACCGACTGTAAGAAGAGTCTCTATTCTTGCACTTATGGCGGCATTGTGCCTTTTGTATTTAATTCCGATGCAATTTCAGTGTTTCATCGTCAATGTGTACGTCTAAGGCATTCATTGAACCTGCAGTGGTGTATCGGAAACTAATACTGGTCTCACAGGGAATGCTCACGGCACCGGCTGTTAGAAGTGTCTCTACTCTTGTACTTATTGCGGTATTCTGCATTTTGTATTTAGTTCCGATGTGATTTCTGTGTTTCATCGTCAATGCGAAGGTCCAAGGAATACATTGAACCTGCAGTGGTGTATCGGAAACTAATACTGGTCTCACAGGAAAGGATCAAAGCACAGACTCTAAGAAGTCTCACTCATCTTGCAGTTAAGGCGGCATTGTTCCTTTTGTATTTAATTCCGATGTAATTTCAGTGTTTCATCGTCAATGAGTATGTCCAAGGAATACATTGAACCTGGAGTGGTGTATCGGAAACTAATACTGGTCTCACAGGGAATGCTCAAAGCACCGACTGTAAGAAGAGTCTCCATTCTTGTACGAAAGGCGGCATTGTGCCTTTTGTATTTAATTCCGATGCGATTTCGGTGTTTCATCGTCAATGTGTATGTCCAAGGAATACATTGCACCTGCAGTGGTGTATCGGAAACTATTACTGGTCTCGCAGGGAATGCTCAAAGCACCGACTGTAAGAGGAGTCTCTATTCTTGCACTTATGACGTCATTGTGCCATTTGTATTTAATTCCGATGTAATTTCAATGTTTCATCGCCAATGTGTATGTCTAAGGAATACATTGAACCTGCAGTGGTGTATCGGAAACTAATACTGGTCTCACAGGGAATGCTCAAAGCACCGACTCTAAGAAGAGTCTCTATTCTTGTACTTATTGCGGCTTTGTGCCTTTTGTATTTAGTTCCGATTCGATTTCTGTGTTTCATTGTCAATGCGAAGGTCCAAGGAATACATTGAACCTGCAGTGGTGTATCGGAAACTAATACTGGTCTCACAGGAAATGATCAAAGCACAGAGCTTAAGAAGTCTTACTCATCTTGCCCTTAAGGCGGCATTGTTCCTTTTGTATTTAATTCCGATGTAATTTCAGTGTTTCATCGTCAATGAGTATGTCCAAGGAATACATTGAACCTGGAGTGGTGTATCGGAAACTATTACTGGTCTCACAGGGAAAGCTCAAAGCACCGACTGTAAGAAGAGTCTCTATTCTTGCACTTATGGCGGCATTGTGCCTTTTGTATTTAATTCCGATGTAATTTCAGTGTTTCATCGTCAATGTGTATGTCTAAGGAATTCATTGAACCTGCAGTGGTGTATCGGAAACTAATACTGGTATCACAGGGATTGCTCAAGGCACCGACTGTAAGAAGAGTCTCTACTCTTGTACTTATTGCGGTATTGTGCATTTTGTATTTAGTTCCGATGTGATTTCTGTGTTTCATCGTCAATGCGAAGGTCCAAGGAATACATTGAATCTGCAGTGGTGTATCGGAAACTAATACAGGTCTCACAGGAAAGGATCAAAGCACAGACTCTAAGAAGTCTCACTCATCTTGCAGTTAAGGCGGCATTGTTCCTTTTGTATTTAATTCCGATGTAATTTCAGTGTTTCATCGTCAATGAGTATGTCCAAGGAATACATTGAACCTGGAGTGGTGTATCGGAAACTAATACTGGTCTCACAGGGAATGCTCAAAGCACCGACTGTAAGAAGAGTCTCTATTCTTGTACGAAAGGCGGCATTGTGCCTTTTGTATTTAATTCCGATGCGATTTCTGTGTTTCATCGTCAATGTGTATGTCCAAGGAATACATTGAACCTGCAGTGGTGTATCAGAAACTAATACTGGTCTCACAGGGAATGCTCAAAGCACCGACTGTCTCTATTCTTGTACTTAAGGCGGCATTGTGCCTTTTGTATTTAATTCCGATGCGATTTCTGTGTTTCATCGTCAATGTGAAGGTACAAGGAATACATTGTACCTGCAGTGGTGTATCGGAAACTAATACTGGTCTCACAGGGAATGCTCAAAGCACCGACTGTAAGAGGAGTCTCTATTCTTGCACTTATGGCGGCATTGTGCCATTTGTATTTAATTCCGATGTAATTTCAA
The DNA here is from genome assembly GCF_021461395.2 of Schistocerca americana. Taxonomy (NCBI): domain Eukaryota; kingdom Metazoa; phylum Arthropoda; class Insecta; order Orthoptera; family Acrididae; genus Schistocerca; species Schistocerca americana. The sequence continues at coordinate 4,296,115 of NC_060126.1, forward strand.
TGTTTCATCGCCAATGTGTATGTCTAAGGAATACATTGAACCAGCAGTGGTGTATCGGAAACTAATACTGGTCTCACAGGGAATGCTCAAAGCACCGACTGTAAGAGGAGTCTCTATTCTTGTACTTATTGCGGCATTGTGCCTTTTGTATTTAGTTCCGTTTCGATTTCTGTGTTTCATTGTCAATGCGAAGGTCCAAGGAATACATTGAACCTGCAGTGGTGTATCGGAAACTAATACTGGTCTCACAGGAAAGGATCAAAGCACAGAACTTAAGAAGTCTTACTCATCTTGCCGTTAAGGCGGCATTGTTCCTTTTGTATTTAATTCCGATGTAATTTCAGTGTTTCATCGTCAATGAGTATGTCCAAGGAATACAATGAACCTGTAGTGGTGTATCGGAAACTAATACTGGTCTCACAGGGAAAGCTCAAAGCACCGACTGTAAGAAGAGACTCTATTCTTGCACTTATGGCGGCATTGTGCCTTTTGTATTTAATTCCGATGTAATTTCGGTGTTTCATCGTCAATGTGTATGTCCAAGGAATACATTGAACCTGGAGTGGTGTATCGGAAACTAATACTGGTCTCACAGGGAATGCTCAAAGCACCGACTGTAAGAAGAGTCTCTATTCTTGTACGAAAGGCGGCATTGTGCCTTTTGTATTTAATTCCGATGCGATTTCTGTGTTTCATCGTCAATGTGTATGTCCAAGGAATACATTGAACCTGCAGTGGTGTATCAGAAACTAATACTGGTATCACAGGGAATGCTCAAAGCACCGACTGTAAGAAGAGTCTCTATTCTTGTACTTAAGGCGGCATTGTGCCTTTTGTATTTAATTCCGATGCGATTTCTGTGTTTCATCGTCAATGTGAAGGTACAAGGAATACATTGTACCTGCAGTAATGTATCGGAAACTAATACTGGTCTCACAGGGAATGCTCAAAGCACCGACTGTAAGAGGAGTCTCTATTCTTGCACTTATGGCGGCATTGTGCCATTTGTATTTAATTCTGATGTAATTTCAATGTTTCATTGCCAATGTGTATGTCTAAGGAATACATTGAACCTGCAGTGGTGTATCGGAAACTAATACTGGTCTCACGGGGAATGCTCAAAGCACCGACTGGAAGAAGAGTCTCTATTCTTGTACTTATTGCGGCATTGTGCCTTTTGTATTTAGTTCCGATTCGATTTCTGTGTTTCATTGTCAATGCGAAGGTCCAAGGAATACATTGAACCTGCAGTGGTGTATCGGAAACTAATACTGGTCTCACAGGATAGGATCAAAGCACAGACCTTAAGAAGTCTTACTCATCTTGCCGTTAAGGCGGCATTGTTCCTTTTGTATTTAATTCCGATGTAATTTCAGTGTTTCATCGTCAATGAGTATGTCCAAGGAATACATTGAACCTGGAGTGGTGTATCGGAAACTAATACTGGTCTCACAGGGAAAGCTCAAAGCACCGACTGTAAGAAGAGTCTCTATTCTTGCACTTATGGCGGCATTGTGCCTTTTGTATTTAATTCCGATGCAATTTCAGTGTTTCATCGTCAATGTGTACGTCTAAGGCATTCATTGAACCTGCAGTGGTGTATCGGAAACTAATACTGGTCTCACAGGGAATGCTCACGGCACCGGCTGTTAGAAGTGTCTCTACTCTTGTACTTATTGCGGTATTCTGCATTTTGTATTTAGTTCCGATGTGATTTCTGTGTTTCATCGTCAATGCGAAGGTCCAAGGAATACATTGAACCTGCAGTGGTGTATCGGAAACTAATACAGGTCTCACAGGAAAGGATCAAAGCACAGACTCTAAGAAGTCTCACTCATCTTGCAGTTAAGGCGGCATTGTTCCTTATGTATTTAATTCCGATGTAATTTCAGTGTTTCATCGTCAATGAGTATGTCCAAGGAATACATTGAACCTGGAGTGCTGTATCGGAAACTAATACTGGTCTCACAGGGAATACTCAAAGCACCGACTGTAAGAAGAGTCTCTATTCTTGTGCGTAAGGCGGCATTGTGCCTTTTGTATTTAATTCCGATGCGATTTCTGTGTTTCATCGTCAATGTGTATGTCCAAGGAATACATTGAACCTGCAGTGGTGTATCAGAAACTAATACTGGTCTCACAGGGAATGCTCAAAGCACCTACTGTAAGAAGAGTCTCTATTCTTGTACTTAAGGCGACATTGTGCCTTTTGTATTTAGTTCCGATGCGATTTCTGTGTTTCATCGTCAATGTGAAGGTACAAGGAATACATTGTACCTGCAGTGGTGTATCGGAAACTAATACTGGTCTCACAGGGAATGCTCAAAGTACCGACTGTAAGAAGGGTCGCTATTCTGGCACTTATGGCGGCATTGTGCCTTTCGAGTTTAATTCCGATGCGATTTCTGTGTTTCATTGTCAATGTGTATGTCTATGGAATACATTGAACCTGCAGTGGTGTATCGGAAACTAATACCGGTCTCACAGGGAATGCTCAAAGCACCGAATGTAAGAAGAGTCTCTATTCTTGTACGTAGGGCGGCATTGTGCCTTTTGTATTTAATTCCGATGCGATTTCTGTGTTATATCGTCAATGCGTATGTCCAAGGAATACATTGAACCTGCAGTGGTATATCGGAAACTAATTCTGGTCTCACAGTGAATGCTCAAAGCACCGACTGTAAGAATAGTCTCTGTTCTTGTACGAAAGGCGGCATTGTGCCTTTTGTATTTAATTCCGATGCGATTTATGGGTTTCATCGTCAATGTGTATATCCAAGGAATACATTGAACCTGCAGTGGTGTATCAGAAACTAATACTGGTCTCACAGGGAATGCTCAAAGCACCGACTGTAAGAAGAGTCCCTATTCTTGTACTTAAGGCGGCATTGTGCCTTTTGTATTTAATTCCGATGCGATTTCTGTGTTTCATCGTCAATGTGAAGGTACAAGGAATACATTGTACCTGCAGTAATGTATCGGAAACTAATACTGGTCTCACAGGGAATGCTCAAAGCACCGACTGTAAGGGGAGTCTCTATTCTTGCACTTATGGCGGCATTGTGCCATTTGTATTTAATTCTGATGTAATTTCAATGTTTCATCGCCAATGTGTATGTCTAAGGAATACATTGAACCTGCAGTGGTGTATCGGAAACTAATACAAGTCTCACAGGAAAGGATCAAATCACAGACTCTAAGAAGTCTCACTCATCTTGCAGTTAAGGCGGCATTTTTCCTTTTGTATTTAATTCCGATGTAATTTCAGTGTTTCATCGTCAATGAGTATGTCCAAGGAATACATTGAACCTGGAGTGGTGTATCGGAAACTATTACTGGTCTCACAGGGAATGCTCATAGCACCGACTGTAAGAAGAGTCTCTATTCTTGTACGAAAGGCGGCATTGTGCCTTTTGTATTTAATTCCGATGCGATTTCTGTGTTTCATCGTCAATGTGTATGTCCTAGGAATACAATGAACCTGCAGTGGTGTATCAGAAACTAATACTGGTCTCACAGGGAATGCTCAAAGCACCGACTGTAAGAAGAGTCTCTATTCTTGTACTTAAGGCGGCATTGTGCCTTTTGTATTTAATTCCGATGCGATTTCTGTGTTTCATCGTCAATGTGAAGGTACAAGGAATACATTGTACCTGCAGTGGTGTATCGGAAACTAATACTGGTCTCACAGGGAATGCTCAAAGCACCGACTGTAAGAAGGGTCTCTATTCTGGCACTTATGGCGGCATTGTGCCTTTTGAGTTTAGTTCCGATGCGATTTCTGTGTTTCATTGTCAATGTGTATGTCTAAGGAATACATTGAACCTGCAGTGGTATATCGGAAAATAATACTGGTCTCACAGGGAATGCTCAAAGCACCGACTGTAACAAGAGTCTCTATTCCTGTACTTAAGGCGGCATTGTGACTTTTGTATTTAATTCCGATGCGATTTCTGTGTTTCATCGTCAATGCGAAGGTCCAAGGAATACATTGAACCTGCAGTGGTGTATCGGAAACTAATACTGGTCTCACAGGAAAGGATCAAAGCACAGACTGTAAGAAGTCTCACTCATCTTGCAGTTAACGCGGCATTGTTCCTTTTGTATTTAATTCCGATGTAATTTCAGTGTTTCATCGTCAATGAGTATGTCCAAGGAATACATTGAACCTGGAGTGGTGTATCAGAAACTATTACTGGTCTCACAGGGAAAGCTCAAAGCACCGACTGTAAGAAGTGTCTCTATTCTTGCACTTATGGCGGCATTGTGCCTTTTGTATTTAATTCCGATGTAATTTCAGTGTTTCATCGTCAATGTGTATGTCTAAGGAATTCATTGAACCTGCAGTGGTGTATCGGAAACTAATACTGCTCTCACAGGGAATGCTCAAGGCACCGTCTGTAAGAAGAGTCTCTACTCTTGTACTTATTGCGGTATTGTGCATCTTGTATTTAGTTCCGATGTGATTTCTGTGTTTCATCGTCAATGCGAAGGTCCAAGGAAAACAGTGAATCTGCAGTGGTGTATCGGAAACTAATACAGGTCTCACAGGAAAGGATCACAGAACAGAATCTAAGAAGTCTCACTTATCTTGCAGTTAAGGCGGCATTGTTCCTTTTGCATTTAATTCCGATGTAATTTCAGTGCTTCATCGTCAATGCGTATGTCCAAGCAATACATTGAACCTGGAGTGGTGTATCGGAAACTAATACTGGTCTCACAGGGAATGCTCAAAGCACCGACTGTAAGAAGAGTCTCTATTCTTGTACGAAAGGCGGCATTGTGCCTTTTGTATTTAATTCCGATGCGATTTCTGTGTTTCATCGTCAATGTGTATGTCCAAGGAATACATTGAACCTGCAGTGGTGTATCAGAAACTAATACTGGTCTCACAGGGAATGCTCAACGCACCGACTGTAAGAAAAGTCTCTATTCTTGTACTTAAGGCGGCATTGTGCCTTTTGTATTTAATTCCGATGCAATTTCTGTGTTTCATCGTCAATGTGAAGGTACAAGGAATACATTGTACCTGCAGTGGTGTATCGGAAACTAATACTGGTCTCACAGGGAATGCTCAGAGCACCGACTGTAAGAGGAGCCTCTATTCTTGGACTTATGACGGCATTGTGCCATTTGTATTTAATTCCGATGTAATTTCAATGTTTCATCGCCAATGTGTATGTCTAAGGAATACATTGAACCTGCAGTGATGTATCAGAAACTAATACTGGTCTCACAGGGAATGCTCAAAGCACCGGCTGTAAGAAGAGTCTCTATTCTTGTACTTATTGCGGCATTGTGCCTTTTGTATTTAGTTCCGATTCGATTTCTGTGTTTCATTGTCAATGCGAATGTCCAAGGAATACATTGAACCTGCAGTGGTGTATCGGAAACTAATACTGGTCTCACAGGAAAGGATCAACGCACAGACCTTAAGAAGTCTTACTCATCTTGCCGTTAAGGCGGCATTGTTCCTTTTGTATTTAATTCCGATGTAATTTCAGTGTTTCATCGTCAATGAGTATGTCCAAGGAATACATTGAACCTGGAGTGGTGTATCGGAGACTAATACTGGTCTCACAGGGAAAGCTCGAAGCACCGACTGTAAGAAGAGTCTCTATTCTTGCACTTATGGCGGCATTGTGACTTTTGTATTTAATTCCGATGTAATTTCAGTGTTTCATCGTCAATGTGTATGTCTAAGGAATTCATTGAACCTGCAGTGGTGTATCGGAAACTAATACTGGTCTCACAGGGAATGCTCATGGCAGCAACTGTAAGAAGAGTCTCTACTCTTGTACTTATTGCGGTATTGTGCATTTTGTATTTAATTCGGATGTGATTTCTGTGTTTCATCGTCAATGCGAAGGTCCAAGGAATACATTGAACCTGCAGTGGTGTATCGGAAACTAATACAGGTCTCACAGGAAAGGATCAAAGCACAGACTCTAAGAAGTCTCACTCATCTTGCAGTTAAGGCGGCACTGTTCCTTTTGTATTTAATTCCGATGTAATTTCAGTGTTTCATCGTCATTGAGTATGTCCAAGGAATACATTGAACCTGGAGTGGTGAATCGGAAACTAATACTGGACTCACAGGGAATGCTCAAAGCAGCGACTGTAAGAAGAGTCTCTTTTCTTGTACGTAATGCGGCCTTGTGCCTTTTGTATTTAATTCAGATGCGTTTTATGTGTGTCATCGTCAATGCGTATGTCCAAGGAATACATTGAACCAGCAGTGGTGTATCAGAAACTAATACTGGTCTCACAGGGAATGCTCAAAGCACCGACTGTAAGAAGAGTCTCTATTCTTGTACTGAAGGCGGCATAATGCCTTTAGTATTTAATTCCGATGCAAATTCTGTGTTTCATCGTCAATGTGAAGGTACAAGGAATATATTGTACCTGCAGTGGTGTATCGGAAACTAATATTGGTCTCACAGGGAATGCTCAAAGCACCGACTGTATGAGGAGTCTCTATTCTTGCACTTATGGGGGCATTGTGCCATTTGAATTTAATTCCGATGTTATATCAGTGTTTCATCGTCAATGTGTATGTCTAAGGAATACATTAAACCTGCAGTGGTGTATCGGAAACTAATACTGGTCTCACAGGGAGTGCTCAAAGCACCGACTGTAAGAAGAGTCTTTATTCTTGTACTTATTGCGGCATTGTGCTTTTTGTATTTAGTTCCGATTCGATCTCTGTGTTTCATCGTCAATGCGATGGTCCAAGGAATACATTGAACCTGCAATGGTGTATCGGAAACTAATACTGGTCTCACAGGAAAGGATCAAAGCACAGACTCTAAGAAGCCTCACTTATCTTGCCGTTAAGGCGGCATTGTTCCTTTTGAATTTAATTCCGATGTAATTTCAGTGTTCCATCGTCAATGAGTATGTCCAAGGAATACATTGCACCTGGTGTGGTGTATCGGAAACTAATACTGGTCTCACAGGGAATGCTCAAAGCACCGACTGTAAGATGAGTCTCTATTCTTGTACTTAAGGCGGCATTGTGCCTTTTGTATTTGATTCCGATGCGATTTCTGTGTTTCATCGTCAATGTGAAAGTCCAAGGAATACATTGTACCTGCAGTGGTGTATCGGAAACTAATACTGATCTCACAGGGAATGCTCAAAGCACCGACTGTATGAGGAGTCTCTATACATGCACTTATGGTGGCATTGTGCCTTTTGTATTTAATTCCAATGTAATTTCTGTGTTTCATCGTCAATGTGTATGTCTAAGGAATACATTGTCCCTGCAGTGGTGTATCGGAAACTAATACTGGTCTCACAGGAAATGCTCAAAGCACCGACTGTAAGAAGAGTCCCTATTCTTGTGCTTATTGCGGCATTGTGCATTTTGTATTAATTCCGAGGCGATTTCTGTGTTTCATCGTCAATGCGTATGTCCAAGGAATCCATTGAACCTGCAGTGGTGTATCGGAAACTAATACTGGTCTCACAGGGAATGCTCAAAGCATCGACTGTAGGAAGAGTCTCAATTCTTGTACTTAAGGCGGCATTGTGCCTTTTGTATTTAATTCCGATGCGATTTCTGTGTTTCATCGTCAATGTGAAGTTCCAAGGAATACATTGAACCTGCTGATGTGTATCGGAAACTAAGACTGGTCTCACAGGGAATGCTCAAAGCACCGACTGTAAGAAGGGTCTCTATTCTGGCACTTATGGCGGCATTGTGCCTTTTGAGTTTAATTCCAATGCGATATCTATGTTTTATTGTCAATGTGTATGTCTAAGGAATACATTGAACCTGCAGTGGTGTATCGGAAACTAATACCGGTCTCACAGGGAATGCTCATAGCACCGAATGTAAGAAGAGTCTCTATTCTTGTACGTAGGGCGGCATTGTGCCTTTTGTATTTAATTCCGATGCGATTTCTGTGTTTCATCGTCAATGGGTATGTCCAAGGAATACATTGAACCTGCAGTGGTATATCGGAAACTAATACTGGTCTCACAGGGAATGCTCAAAGCACCGACTGCAAGAAGAGTCTCTATTCCTGTACTTAAGGCGGCATTGTGCCTTTTGTATTTAATTCTGATGCGATTTCTGTGTTTCATCGTCAATGCGAAGGTCCAAGGAATACATTGAACCTGCAGTAGTGTATCGGAAACTAATACTGGTCTCACAGGAAAGGATCAAAGCACAGACTCTAAGAAGTCTCACTCATCTTGCAGTTAAGGCGGCATTGTTCCTTTTGTATTTAATTCCCATGAAATTTCAGTGTTTCATCGTCGATGAGTATGTCCAAGGAATACATTGAACCTGGAGTGGTGTATCGGAAACTAATACTGGTCTCACAGGGAATGCTCAAAGCACCGACTGTAAGAAGAGTCTCTATTCTTGTACGAAAGGCGTCATTGTGTCTTTTGTATTTAATTCCGATGCGATTTCTGTGTTTCATCGTCAATGTGTACGTCCAAGGAATACATTGAACCTGCAGTGGTGTATCAGAAACTAATACTGGTCTCACAGGGAATGCTCAAAGCACCGACTGTAAGAAGAGTCTCTATTCTTGTACTTAAAGCGGCATTGTGCCTTTTGTATTTAATTCCGATGCGGGTTCTGTGTTTCATCGTCAATGTGAAGTTCCAAGGAATACATTGTACCTGCTGAGGTGTATCGGAATCTAATACTGGTCTCACAATGAATGCTCAAAGTACCGACTGTAAAAAGAGTCTCTATTCTTGTACTTATTGCGGCATTGTGCCTTTTGTATTTAGTTCCGATTCGATTTCTGTGTTTCATTGTCAATGCGAAGGTCCAAGGAATACATTGAACCTGCAATGGTGTATCGGAAACTAATACTGGTCTCACAGGAAAGGATCAAAGCACAGACTCTAAGAAGCCTCACTTATCTTGCCGTTAAGGCGGCATTGCTAATTTTGAATTTAATTCCGATGTAATTTCAGTGTTCCATCGTCAATGAGTATGTCCAAGGAATACATTGAACCTGGTGTGGTGTATCGGAAACTAATACTGGTCTCACAGGGAATGCTCAAAGCACTGACTGTAAGATGAGTCTCTATTCTTGTACGTAAGGCGGCATTGTGCCTTTTGTATTTAATTCCGATGCGATTTCTATGTTTCATCGTCAGTGTGTATGTCCAAGCAATAAATTGAACCTGCAGTGGTGTATCGGAAACTAATACTGGTCTCACAGGAAATGCTCAAAGCACCGACTGTAAAAAGAGACTCTATTCTTGTGCTGAAGGCGGCATTATGCCTTTAGTATTTAATTCCGATGCAAATTCTGTGTTTCATCGTCAATGTGAAGGTGCAAGGAATACATTGTACCTGCAGTGGTGTATCGGAAACTAATATTGGTCTCACAGGGAATGCTCAAAGCACCGACTGTAAGAGGAGTCTCTATTCTTGCACTTATGGCGGCATTCTGCCATTTGTATTCCATTCCGATGTAATATCAGTGTTTCATCGTCAATGTGTATGTCTAAGGAATACATTGAACCTGCAGTGGTGTATCGGAAACTAATACTGGTCTCACAGGGAATGCTCAAAGCACCGACTGTAAGAAGAGTCTCTATTCTTGTACTTATTGCGGCATTGTGCCTTTTGTATTTAGTTCCGATTCGATCTCTGTGTTTCATCGTCAATGCGATGGTCCAAGGAATACATTGAACCTGCAATAGTGTATCGGAAACTAATACTGGTCTCACAGGAAAGGATCAAAGCACAGACTCTAAGAAGCCTCACTTATCTTGCCGTTAAGGCGGCATTGCTAATTTTGAATTTAATTCCGATGTAATGTCAGTGTTCCATCGTCAATGAGTATGTCCAAGGTATACATTGAACCTGGTGTGGTGTATCGGAAACTAATACTGGTCTCACAGGGAATGCTCAAAGCACTGACTGTAAGATGAGTCTCTATTCTTGTACGTAAGGCGGCATTGTGCCTTTTGTATTTAATTCCGATGCGATTTCTATGTTTCATCGTCAGTGTGTATGTCCAAGCAATACATTGAACCTGCAGTGGTGTATCGGAAACTAATACTGGTCTCACAGGAAATGCTCAAAGCACCGACTGTAAAAAGAGACTCTATTCTTGTGCTGAAGGCGGCATTATGCCTTTAGTATTTAATTCCGATGCAAATTCTGTGTTTCATCGTCAATGTGAAGGTGCAAGGAATACATTGTACCTGCAGTGGTGTATCGGAAACTAATATTGGTCTCACAGGGAATGCTCAAAGCACCGACTGTAAGAGGAGTCTCTATTCTTGCACTTATGGCGGCATTTTGCCATTTGTATTTCATTCCGATGTAATATCAGTGTTTCATCGTCAATGTGTATGTCTAAGGAATACATTGAACCTGCAGTGGTGTATCGGAAACTAATACTGGTCTCACAGGGAATGCTCAAAGCACCGACTGTAAGAAGAGTCTCTATTCTTGTACTTATTGCGGCATTGTGCCTTTTGTATTTAGTTCCGATTCGATCTCTGTGTTTCATCGTCAATGCGATGGTCCAAGGAATACATTGAACCTGCAATAGTGTATCGGAAACTAATACTGGTCTCACAGGAAAGGATCAAAGCACAGACTCTAAGAAGCCTCACTTATCTTGCCGTTAAGGCGGCATTGCTAATTTTGAATTTAATTCCGATGTAATGTCAGTGTTCCATCGTCAATGAGTATGTCCAAGGTATACATTGAACCTGGTGTGGTGTATCGGAAACTAATACTGGTCTCACAGGAAATGCTCAAAGCACCGACTGTAAGAAGAGACTCTATTCTTGTACTGAAGGCGGCATTATGCCTTTAGTATTTAATTCCGATGCGAATTCTGTGTTTCATCGTCAATGTGAAGGTCCAAGGAATACATTGAACCTGCAGTGGTGTATCGGATACTATTACTGGTCTCACAGGCAATGCTCAAAGCACCGACTGTAAGAAGAGTCTCTATTCTTGTACTTAAGGCGGCATTGTGCCTTTTGCATTTAATTCCGATGCGATTTCTGTGTTTCATTGTCAATGTGAAGGTACAAGGAATACATTGTACCTGCAGTGGTGTATCGGAAACTAATACTGATCTCACAGGGAATGCTCATAGCACCGACTGTAAGAGGAGTCTCTATACTTGCACTTATGGTGGCATTGTGCCTTTTGTATTTAATTCCATGTAATTTCAGTGTTTCATCGTCAATGTGTATGTCTAAGGAATACATTGAACCTGCAGTGGTGTATCGGAAACTAATACTGGTCTCAAGGGAAATGCTCAAAGCACCGACTGTAAGAAGAGTCTCTATTCCGGCACTTATGGCGGCATTGTGCCTTTTGTGTTTAATTCCGATGCGATTCCTGTGTTTCATTGTCAATGTGTATGTCTAAGGAATACATTGAACCTGCAGTGGTGTATCGGAAACTAATACCGGTCTCACAGGGAATGCTCAAAGCACCGACTGTAAGAAGAGTCTCTATTCTTGTACGTAGGGCGGCATTGTGCCTTTTGTATTTAATTCCGATGCGATTTCTGTGTTTCATCGTCAATGTGAAGTTCCAAGGAATACATTGTACCTGCTGAGGTGTATCGGAAACTAATACTGGTCTCACAGGGAATGCTCAAAGCACCGACTGTAAGAAGGGTCTCTATTCTGGCACTTATGGCGGCATTGTGCCTTTTGTGTTTAATTCCGATGCGATTTCTGTGTTTCATTGTCAATGTGTATGTCTAAGGAATACATTGAACCTGCAGTGGTGTATCGGAAACTAATACCGGTCTCACAGGGAATGCTCAAAGCACCGAATGTAAGAAGAGTCTCTATTCTTGTACGTAGGGTGGCATTGTGCCTTTTGTATTTAATTCCGATGCGATTTCTGTATTTCATCGTCAATGCGTATGTCCAAGGAATACATTGAACCTGCAGTGGTATATCGGAAACTAATACTGGTCTCACAGGGAATGCTGAAAGCACCGACTGTAAGAAGAGTCTCTATTCCTGTACTTAAGGCGGCATTGTGCCTTTTGTATTTAATTCCGATGCGATTTCTGTGTTTCATCGTCAATGCGAAGGTCCAAGGAATACATTGAACCTGCTGTGGTGTATCGGAAACTAATACTGGTGTCACAGGAAAGGATCAAAGCACAGACTCTAAGAAGTCTCACTCATCTTGCAGTTAAGGCGGCATTGTTCCTTTTGTATTTAATTACGATGTAATTTCAGTGTTTCATCGTCAATGAGTATGTCCAAGGAATACATTGAACCTGCAGTGGTGTATCGGAAACTAATACAGGTCTCACAGGGAACGCTAAAAGCACCGGCTGTAAGAAGAGTCTCTATTCTTGTACTTATTGCGGCATTGTGCGTTTTGTATTTAGTTCCGATTTGATTTCTGTGTTTCATTGTCAATGCGAAGGTCCAAGGAATACATTGAACCTGCAGTGGTGTATCGGAAACTAATCCTGGTCTCACAGGAAAGGATCAAAGCACAGACCTTAAGAAGTCTTACTCATCTTGCCGTTAAGGCGGCATTGTTCCTTTTGTATTTAATTCCGATGTAATTTCAGTGTTTCATCGTCAATGAGTATGTCAGAGGAATACATTGAACCTGGAGTGGTGTATCGGAAACTAATACTGGTCCCACAGGAAAGGATCAAAGCACAGACTCTAAGAAGTCTCACTCATCTTGCAGTTAAGGCGGCATTGTTCCTTTTGTATTTAATTCCGTTGTAATTTCAGTGTTTCATCGTCAATGAGTATGTCCAAGCAATACATTGAACCTGCAGTGGTGTATCGGAAACTAATACTGGTCTCACAGGGAATGCTCAAACCACCGACTGTAAGAAGAGTCTCTACTCTTGTACCTATTGCGGTATTGTGCATTTTGTATTTAGTTCCGATGTGATTTATGTGTTTCATCGTCAATGCGAAGGTCCAAGGAATACATTGAACCTGCAGTGGTGTATCGGAAACTAATACAGGTCTCACAGGAAAGGATCAAAGCACAGACTCTAAGAAGTCTCACTCATCTTGCAGTTAAGGCGGCACTGTTCCTTTTGTATTTAATTCCGATGTAATTTCAGTGTTTCATCGTCATTGAGTATGTCCAAGGAATACATTGAACCTGGAGTGGTGTATCGGAAACTAATACTGGTCTCACAGGGAATGCTCAAAGCACCGACTGTAAGAAGAGTCTCCATTCTTGTACGTAAGGCGGCATTGTGCCTTTTGTATTTAATTCAGATGCGATTTATGTGTGTCATCGTCAATGCGTATGTCCAAGGAATACATTGAACCAGCAGTGGTGTATCAGAAACTAATACTGGTCTCACAGGGAATGCTCAAAGCACCGACTGTAAGAAGAGTCTCTATTCTTGTACTTAAGGCGGCATTGTGCCTTTTGTATTTAATTCCGATGCGATTTCTGTGTTTCATCGTCAATGTGTATGCCCAAGCATTACATTGAACCTGCAGTTGTGTATCGGAAAATAATACTAGTCTCACAGGAAATGCTCAAAGCACCGACTGTAAGAAGAGACTCTATTCTTGTACTGAAGGCGGCATTATGCCTTTAGTATTTAATTCCGATGCAAATTCTGTGTTTCATCGTCAATGTGAAGGTACAAGGAATACATTGTACCTGCAGTGGTGTATCGGAAACTAATATTGGTCTCACAGGGAATGCTCAAAGCACCGACTGTAAGAGGAGTCTCTATTCTTGCAGTTATGGCGGCATTGTGCCATTTGCATTTAATTCCGATGTAATATCAGTGTTTCATCGTCAATATGTATGTCTAAGGAATACATTGAACCTTGAGTGGTGTATCGGAAACAAATACTGGTCTCACAGGGAATGCTCAAAGCACCGACTGTAAGAAGAGTCTCTATTCTTGTACTTATTGCGGCATTGTGCCTTTTGTATTTAGTTCCGATTCGATCTCTGTGTTTCATCGTCAATGCGATGGTCCAAGGAATACATTGAACCTGCAATGGTGTATCGGAAACTAATACTGGTCTCACAGGAAAGGATCAAAGCACAGTCTCTAAGAAGCCTCACTTATCTTGCCGTTAAGGCGGCATTGTTCCTTTTGAATTTAATTCCGATGTAATTTCAGCGTTCCATCATCAATGAGTATGTCCAAGGAATACATTGAACCTGGTGTGGTGTATCGGAAACTAATACTGGTCTCACAGGGAATGCTCAAAGCACCGACTGTAAGAAGAGTCTATTTTCTTGTCCTGAAGGCGGCATTAGGCCTTTAGTATTTAATTCCGATGCGAATTCTGTGTTTCATCGTCAATGTGAAGGTCCAAGGAACACATTGAACCTGCAGTGGTGTATCGGAAACTAATACTGGTCTCACAGGGAAAGCTCAAAGAACCGACTGTAAGAAGAGTCTCTATTCTTGTACTTAAGGCGGCATTGTGCCTTTTGTATTTGATTCCGATGCGATTTCTGTGTTTCATCGTCAATGTGATGGTCCAAGGAATACATTGAACCTGCAGTGGTGTATCGGATACTATTTACTGGTCTCACAGGCAATGCTCAAAGCACCGACTGTAAGAAGAGTCTCTATTCTTGTACTTAAGGCGGCATTGTGCCTTTTGCATTTAATTCCGATGCGATTTCTGTGTTTCATCGTCAATGTGAAGGTACAAGGAATACATTGTACCTGCAGTGGTGTTTCGGAAACTAATACTGATCTCACAGGGAATGCTCAAAGCACCGACTGTAAGAGGAGTCTCTATACTTGCACTTATGGTGGCATTGTGCCTTTTGTATTTAATTCCAATGTAATTTCAGTGTTTCATCGTCAATGTGTATGTCTAAGGAATACATTGAACCTGCAATGGTGTATCGGAAACTAATACTGGTTTCACAGGAAATGCTCAAAGCACCGACTGTAAGAAGAGTCTCTATTCTTGTGCTTGTTGCGGCATTGTGCCTTTTGTATTAATTCCGAGGCGATTTCTGTGATTCATCGCCAATGCGTATGTCCAAGGAATCCATTGAACCTGCAGTGGTGTATCAGAAACTAATACTGGTCTCACAGGGAATGCCCAAAGCATCGACTGTAGGAAGATTCTCAATTCTTGTACTTAAGGCGGCATTGTGCCTTTTGTATTTAAGTCCGATGCGATTTCTGTGTTTCATCGTCAATGTGAAGTTCCAAGGAATACATTGTACCTGCTGAGGTGTATCGGAAACTAATACTGGTCTCACAGGGAATGCTCAAAGCACCGACTGTATGAAGGGTCACTATTCTGGCACTTATGGCGGCATTGTGCCTTTTGAGTTTAATTCCGATTCGATTTCTGTGTTTCATTGTCAATGTGTATGTCTAAGGAATACATTGAACCTGCTGAGGTGTATCGGAAACTAATACCGGTCTCACAGGGAATCCTCAAAGCACCGAATGTAAGAAGAGTCTCTATTCTTGTACGTAGGGCGGCATTGTGCCTTTTTTATTTAATTCCGATGCGATTTCTGTGTTTGATCGTCAATGCTTATGTCCAAGGAATACATTGATCCTGCAGTGGTATATCGGAAACTAATACTGGTCTCACAGGGAATGCTCAAAGCACCGGCTGTAAGAAGAGTCTCTATTCCTGTACTTAAGGCGGCATTGTGCCTTTTGTATTTAATTCCGATGCGATTTCTGTGTTTCACCGTCAATGCGAAGGTCCAAGGAACACATTGAACCTGCAGTGGTGCATCGGAAACTAATACTGGTCTCACAGGAAAGGATCAAAGCACAGACTCTAAGAAGTCTCACTCATCTTGCAGTTAAGGCGGCATTGTTCCTTTTGTATTTAATTCCGATGTAATTTCAGTGTTTCATCGTCAATGAGTATGTCCAAGGAATACATTGAACCTGGAGTGGTGTATCGGAAATTAATACTGGTCTCACAGGGAAAGCTCAAAGCACCGGCTGTAAGAAGAGTCTCTATTCATGCACGTATGGCATCATTGTGCCTTTTGTATTTAATTCCGATGTAATTTCAGTGATTCATCGTCAATGTGTATGTCTAAGGAATACATTGAACCTGCAGTGGTGTGTCGGAAACTAGTACTGGTCTCACAGGGAAAGCTCAAAACACCGACTGTAAGAAGAGTCACAATTCTTGTACTTAAGGCGGCATTATGCCTTTTGTATTTAATTCCAGTGCGATTTCTGTGTTTCATCATCAATGTGAAGGTCCAAGGAATACATTGCACCTGCAGTGGTGTATCGGAAACTAATACTGGTCTCACAGGAAAGGATCTAATCACAGACTCTAAGAAGTCTTATTCTTCCTGCACTTACGGCGGCATTGTTCCTTTTGTATTAAATTCCGATGTAATTTCAGTGTTTCATCGTCAATGTGTATGTCCTAGGAATACATGGAATCTGCAGTGGTGTATCGGAAGCTAATACTGGTTTCACAGAGAATGCTCAAAGCACCGACTGTAAGAAGAGTCTCTATTCTTGTACATAAGGCGGCATTGTGCCATTTGTATCTAATTCCGATGCCATTTCTGTGTTCCATCGTCAATGTGAACGTCCAAGGAATACATTGTACCTGCAGTGGTGTATCGGAAACTAGTACTGGTCTCGTAGGGAATGCTCAAAGCACCGACTGTAAGAAGAGTCTATGTTCTTGCACTTATGGCGGCATTGTGACTTTTGTATTTAATTCCGATGTAATTTCAGTGTTACATTGTCAATGTGTATGTCTAAGGAATACATTGAACCTGCAGTGGTGCATCAGAAACTAATACTGGTCGCACAGGGAATGCTCAAAGCACCGACTGTAAGAAAAGTCTCTATTCTTGTACGTAAGGCGGCATTGTGCATTTTGTATTTCATTCCGATGCGATTTCTGTGTTTCATCGTCAATGTGTATTTCCAAGGAATACACTGAACCTGCAGTGGTGTATCGGAAACTAATACTGGTCTCTTAGGCAATGCTCAAAACACCGACTGTAAGAAGAGTCTCTATTCTTGTACTTATGGCGGCATTGTGCCTTTTGCATTTAATTCCGATGCGATTTCTGTGTTTCATCGTCAATGTGAAGGTACAAGGAATACATTGTACCAGCAGTGGTGTATCGGAAACTAATACTGGTCTCACAGGGAATGCTCAAAGCACCGACTGTAAGAGGAGTCTCTATTCTTGCACTTATGGTGGCATTGTGCCTTTTGTATTTAATTCCAATGTAATTTCAGTGTTTCTTCGTCAATGTGTATGTCTAAGGAATACATTGATCCTGCAGTGGTGTATCGGAAACTAATACTGGTCTCACAGGGAATGCTCAAAGCACCGTCTGTAAGAAGAGTCTTTATTCTTGTACGTAAGGCGGCATTGTCCCTTTTGTATTAGTTCCGAGGCGATTTCTGTGTTTCATCGTCAATGCGTATGTCCAAGGAATCCATTGAACCTGCAGTGGTGTATCGGAAGCTAATACTGGTCTCACAGGGAATGCTCAAAGCATCGACTGTAGGAAGAGTCTCAATTCTTGTACTTAAGGCGGCATTGTGCCTTTTGTATTTAATTCCGATGCGATTTCTGTGTTTCATCGTCAATGTGATGTTCCAAGGAATACATTGAACCTGCAGTGGTGTATCGGAAACCAATACTGGTCTCAAAGAGAATGCTCAAAGCACCGACTGTAAGAAGAGTCTCTATTCTTGTACTTAAAGCGGCATTGTGCCTTTTGTATTTAATTCCGATGCGATTTCTGTGTTTCATCGTCAATGTGAAGTTCCAAGGAATACATTGTACCTGCTGAGGTGTATCGGAATCTAATAATGGTCTCACAGGGAATGCTCAAAGCAACGACTATAAGAAGGGTCTCTATTCTGGCACTTATGGCGGCATTGTGCCTTTTGTGTTTAATTCCGATGCGATTTCTGTGTTTCATTGTCAATGTGTATGTCTAAGGATTACATTGCACCTGCAGTGGTGTATCGGAAACTAATACCGGTCTCACAGGGATTGCTCAAAGCACCGACTGTAAGAGGAGTCTCTATTCTTGTACTTAAAGCGGCATTGTGCCTTTTGTATTTAATTCCGATGCGATTTCTGTGTTTCATCGTCAATGTGAAGTTCCAAGGAATACATTGAACCAGCAGTGGTATATCGGAAACTAATACTGGTCTCACAGGGAATGCTCAAAGCACCGACTGTAAGAAGAGTCTCTATTCCTGTACTTAAGGCGGCATTGTGCATTTTGTATTTAATTCCGATGCGATTTCTGTGTTTCACCGTCAATGCGAAGGTCCAAGGAATACATTGAACCTGCAGTGGTGTATCGGAAACTAATACTGGTCTCACAGGAAAAGATCAAAGCACAGACTCTAAGAAGTCTCACTCATCTTGCAGTTAAGGCGGCATTGATCCTTTTGTATTTTATTCCGATGTAATTTCAGTGTTTTATCGTCAATGAGTATGTCCAAGGAATACATTGAACCTGGAGTGGTGTATCGGAAACTAATACTGGTCTCACAGGGAATGCTCAAAGCACCGGCTGTAAGAAGAGTCTCTATTCATGCACGTATGGCGGCATTGTGCCTTTTGTATTTAATTCCGATGTAATTTCAGTGATTCATCGACAATGTGTATGTCTAAGGAATACATTGAATCTGCAGTGGTGTATCGGAATCTAGTACTGGTCTCACAGGGAAAGCTCAAAGCACCGACTGTAAGAAGAGTCACTATTCTTGTACTTAAGGCGGCATTATGCCTTTTGTATTTAATTCCAATGCGATTTCTGTGTTTCATCATCAATGTGATGGTCCAAGGAATACATTGCACCTGCAGTGGTGTATCGGAAACTAATACTAGTCTCACAGGAAAGGATCAAAGCACAGACTCTAAGAAGTCTCATTCTTCTTGCACTTAAGGCTGCATTGTTCCTTTTGTATTAAATTCCGATGTAATTTCAATGTTTCATCGTCAATGTGTATGTCCTAGGAATACATGGAATCTGCAGTGGTGTATCGGAAGCTAATACTGGATTCACAGGGAATGCTCAAAGCACCGACTGTAAGAAGAATCTCTATTCTTGTACTTAAGGCGGCATTGTGCCATTTGTATCTAATTCCGATGCCATTTCCGTGTTCCATCGTCAATGTGATGGTCCAAGGAATACATTGTACCTGCAGTGGTGTATCGGAAACTAGTACTGGTCTCGCAGGGAATGCTCAAAGCACCGACTGTAAGAAGAGTCTATGTTCTTGCACTTATGGCGGCATTGTGACTTTTGTATTTAATTCCGATGTAATTTCAGTGTTTCATTGTGAATGTGTATGTCTAAGGAATACATTGAACCTGCAGTGGTGCATCAGAAACTAACACTGGTCTCACAGGGAATGCTCAAAGCACCGACTGTAAGAAAAGTCTCTATTCTTGTACGTAAGGCGGCATTGTGCATTTTGAATTTCATTCCGATGCGATTTCTGTGTTTCATCGTCAATGTGTATGTCCAAAGAATACACTGAACCTGCAGTGGTGTATCGGAAACTAATACTGGTCTCTTAGGCAATGCTCAAAGCACCGACTGTAAGAAGAGTCTCTATTCTTGTACTTAAGGCGGCATTGTGCCTTTTGCATTTAATTCCGATGCGATTTCTGTGTTTCATCGTCAATGTGAAGGTGCAAGGAATACATTGTACCTGCAGTGGTGTATCGGAAACTAATACTGGTCTCACAGGGAATGCTCAAAGCACCGTCTGTAAGAAGAGTCTTTATTCTTGTACGTAAGGAGGCATTGTCCCTTTTGTATTAATTCCGAATCGATTTCTGTGTTGCATCGTCAATGCGTATGTCCAACGAATCCATTGAACCTGCAGTGGTGTATCGGAAGCTAATACTGGTCTCACAGGGAATGCTCAAAGCATCGACTGTAGGAAGAGTCTCAATTCTTGTACTTAAGGCGGCATTGTGCCTCTTGTATTTATTTCCGATGCGATTTCTGTGTTTCATCGTCAATGTGATGTTCCAAGGAATACATTGAACCTGCAGTGGTGTATCGCAAACCAATACTGGTCTCAAAGAGAATGCTCAAAGCACCGACTGTAATTAGAGTCTCTATTCTTGTACTTAAGGCGGCATTAGGCATTTTTTATTTAATACCGATGCGATTTCTGTGTTTCATCGTCAATTTGAAGGTCCAAGGAATACATTGTCCGTGCAGTGGTGTATCGGAAACTAATACTGGCCTCATAGGGAAGTTCAAAGCACCGACTGTAAGAAGGAGTCACTATTCATGCACTTATGGCGGCATTGTGCCTTTTGTATTTAATTCCGATGTAATATCAGTGTTTCATCGTCAAAGTGTATGTCTAAGGAATACATTGAACCTGCAGTGGTGTATCGGAAACTAATACCGGTCTCAAAGGGAATGCTCAAAGCACCGAATGTAAGAAGTCTCTATTCTTGTACGTAAGGCGGCATTGTGCCTTTTGTATTTAATTCCGATGCGATTTCTGTGTTTCATCGTCAATGCGTGTGTCCAAGAAATACATTGAACCTGCAGTGGTATATCGGAAACTAATACTGGTCTCACAGGGAATGCTCAAAGCACCGACTGTAAGAAGAGTCTCTATTCTTGTACTTAAAGCGGCATTGTGCCTTTTGTATTTAATTCCGATGCGATTTCTGTGTTTCATCGTCAATGTGAAGGTCCAAGGAATACATTGAACCTGCAGTGGTGTATCGGAAACTAATACTGGTCTCACAGGAATGGATCAAAGCACAGACTCTAAGAAGTCTCACTCATCTTGCATTTAAGGCGGCATTGTTCCTTTTGTATTTAATTCCGATGTAATTTCAGTGTTTCATCGTTAATGAGTATGTCCAAGGAATACATTGAACTTGGAGTGGTGTATCGGAAACCAATACTGGTCTCACAGGGAATGCTCAGAGCACCGACTGTAAGAAGAGTCTCTATTCTTGTACGAAAAGCGGCATTGTGCCTTTTGTATTTAATTCCGATGCGATTTCTGTGTTTCATCGTCAATGTGTATGTCCAAGGAATACATTGAACCTGCAGTGGTGTATCAGAAACTAATACTGGTCTCACAGGGAATGCTCAAAGAACCGACTGTAAGAAGAGTCTCTATTCTTGTACTTAAAGCGGCATTTTGCCATTTGTATTTAATTCCGATGCGATTTCTGTGTTTCATCGTCAATGTGAAGGTACAAGGAATACATTGTACCTGCAGTGGTGTATCGGAAACTAATACTGGTCACACAGGGAATGCTCAAAGCACCGACTGTAAGAGGAGTCTCTATTCTTGCATTAATGGCGGCATTGTTCCTTATGTATTTAATTCCGATGTAATTTCAGTGTTTCATCGTCAATGTGTATGTCTAAAGAATACATAGAACCTGCAGTGGTGTATCGGAAACTAATACTGGTCTCACAAGGAATGCTCAAAGCACCGACTGTAAGAAGAGTCTCTATTCTTGTACTCAAGGCGGCATTGTGCATTTTGTATTTAATTCCGATCCGATTTTTGTGTTTCCTCGTCAATTTGAAGGTCCAAGGAATACATTGTACCTGCAGTGGTGTATCGGAAACTAATACTGGCCTCACAGGGAATGCTCAAAGCACCGACTGTAAGAAGAGTCTCTATTCATGCATGTATGGCGGCATTGTGCCTTTTGTATTTAATTCCGATGTAATTTCAGTCTTTCATCATCAATGTGTATGTCTAAGGAATACATTGAACCTGCAGTGGTGTACCGTAAACTAATACTGGTCCCACAGGGAATGCTCAAACCACCGACTGTAAGAGGAGTCTCTATTCTTGCACTTATGGCGGCATTGTGCCATTTGTATTTAATTCCGATGTAATTACAGTGTTTCATCGTCAATGTGTATGTCTAAGGAATACATTGAACCTGCAGTGGTGTATCGGAATCTAATACTGGTCTCACAGGGATTGCTCGAAGCACCGACTGTAAGAAGAGTCCCTATTCTTGTACTTATAGCGGCATTGTGCCTTTTGTATTTAGTTCCGATTCGATCTCTGTGTTTCATCGTCAATGCGAAGGTCCAAGGAATACATTGAACCTGCAGTGGTGTATCGGAAACTAATAATGGTCTCACAGGAAAGGATCAAAGCACAGACTCTAAGAAGTCTCACTCATCTTGCCGTTAAGGCGGCATTGTTCCTTTTGTATTTAATTCCGATGTAATTTCAGTGTTCCATCGACAATGAGTATGTCCAAGGAATACATTGACCCGGGAGTGGTGTATCGGAAACTAATACTGGTCTCACAGGGAATGCTAAAAGCACCGACTGTAAGATGAGTCTCTATTCTTGTACGTAAGGCGGCATTGTGCCTCTTGTATTTAATTCCGATGCGATTTCTGTGTTTCATCGTCAATGTGTATGTCCAGCAATACATTGAACCTGCAGTGGTGTATCGGAAACTAATACTGGTCTCACAGGAAATACTCAAAGCACCGACTGTAAGAAGAGTCTCTATTCTTGAACTTAAAGCGGCATTGTGCCTTTTGTATTTAATTCCGATGCGATTTCTGTGTTTCATCGTCAATGTGAAGGTACAAGGAATACATTGTACCTGCAGTGGTGTATCGGAAACTAATACTGGTCTCGCAGGGAATGCTCAAAGCACTGACTGTAATAAGAGTCTATGGTCTTGCACTTATGGCGGCATTGTGCAATTTGTATTTAATTCCGATGTAATTTCAGTGTTTCATCGTCAATGTGTATGTCTAAGGAATACATAGAACCTGCAGTGGTGTATCGGAAACTAATACTGGTCTCACAGAGAATGCTCAAAGCACCGACTGTAAGATGAGTCTCTTTACTTGTTCTTAAGGCGTCATTGCGCATTTTGTATTTAATTCCGATGCGATTTTGTGTTTCATCGTCAATTTGAAAGTCCAAGGAATTCATTGTACCTGCAGTGGTGTATCGGAAACTAATACTGGCCTCACAGGGAATGCTCAAAGCACCGACTGTAAGAAGAGTCTCTATTCTTGTACGTAAGGCGGCATTGTGCATTTTGTATTTAATTCCGATGCGTTTTCTGTGTTTCATCGTCAATGCATATGTCCAAGGAATACATTGCACCTGCAGTGGTATATCGGAAACTAATACTGGTCTCACAGGGAGTGCACAAAGCACCGACTGTAAGAAGAGTCTCTATTGTTGTACTTAAGGCGGCACTGTGCCTTTTGTATTTAATTCCGATGCGATTTCTGTGTTACATCGTCAATGCGAAGGTCCAAGGAATACATTGAACCTGCAGTGGTGTATCGGAAACTAATACAGGTCTCACAGGGAACGCTAAAAGCACCGGCTGTAAGAAGAGTCTCTATTCTTGTACTTATTGCGGCATTGTGCCTTTTGTATTTAGTTCCGATTCGATTTCTATGTTTCATTGTCAATGCGAAGGTCCAAGGAATACATTGAACCTGCAGTGGTGTATCGGAAACTAATCCTGGTCTCACAGGAAAGGATCAAAGCACAGACCTTAAGAAGTCTTACTCATCTTGCCGTTAAGGCGGCATTGTTCCTTTTGTATTTAATTCCGATGTAATTTCAGTGTTTCATCGTCAATGAGTATGTCAGAGGAATACATTGAACCTGGAGTGGTGTATCGGAAACTAATACTGGTCCCACAGGAAAGGATCAAAGCACAGACTCTAAGAAGTCTCACTAATCTTGCAGTTAAGGCGGCATTGTTCCTTTTGTATTTAATTCCGATGTAATTTCAGTGTTTCATCGTCAATGAGTATGTCCAAGCAATACATTGAACCTGCAGTGGTGTATCGGAAACTAATACTGGTCTCACAGGGAATGCTCAAGGCACCGACTGTAAGAAGAGTCTCTACTCTTGTACCTATTGCGGTATTGTGCATTTTGTATTTAGTTCCGATGTGATTTATGTGTTTCATCGTCAATGCGAAGGTCCAAGGAATACATTGAACCTGCAGTGGTGTATCGGAAACTAATACAGGTCTCACAGGAAAGGATCAAAGCACAGACTCTAAGAAGTCTCACTCATCTTGCAGTTAAGGCGGCACTGTTCCTTTTGTATTTAATTCCGATGTAATTTCAGTGTTTCATCGTCATTGAGTATGTCCAAGGAATACATTGAACCTGGAGTGGTGTATCGGAAACTAATACTGGTCTCACAGGGAATGCTCAAAGCACCGACTGTAAGAAGAGTCTCCATTCTTGTACGTAAGGCGGCATTGTGCCTTTTGTATTTAATTCAGATGCGATTTATGTGTGTCATCGTCAATGCGTATGTCCAAGGAATACATTGAACCAGCAGTGGTGTATCAGAAACTAATACTGGTCTCACAGGGAATGCTCAAAGCACCGACTGTAAGAAGAGTCTCTATTCTTGTACTTAAGGCGGCATTGTGCCTTTTGTATTTAATTCCGATGCGATTTCTGTGTTTCATCGTCAATGTGTATGTCCAAGCATTACATTGAACCTGCAGTTGTGTATCGGAAAATAATACTGGTCTCACAGGAAATGCTCAAAGCACCGACTGTAAGAAGAGACTCTATTCTTGTACTGAAGGCGGCATTATGCCTTTAGTATTTAATTCCGATGCAAATTCTGTGTTTCATCGTCAATGTGAAGGTACAAGGAATACATTGAACCTGCAATGGTGTATCGGAAACTAATACTGGTCTCACAGGAAAGGATCAAAGCACAGTCTCTAAGAAGCCTCACTTATCTTGCCGTTAAGGCGGCATTGTTCCTTTTGAATTTAATTCCGATGTAATTTCAGTGTTCCATCATCAATGAGTATGTCCAAGGAATACATTGAACCTGGTGTGGTGTATCGGAAACTAATACTGGTCTCACAGGGAATGCTCAAAGCACCGACTGTAAGAAGAGTCTATATTCTTGTACTGAAGGCGGCATTAGGCCTTTAGTATTTAATTCCGATGCGAATTCTGTGTTTCATCGTCAATGTGAAGGTCCAAGGAATACATTGAACCTGCAGTGGTGTATCGGAAACTAATACTGGTCTCACAGGGAAAGCTCAAAGAACCGACTGTAAGAAGAGTCTCTATTCTTGTACTTAAGGCGGCATTGTGCCTTTTGTATTTGATTCCGATGCGATTTCTGTGTTTCATCGTCAATGTGAAGGTCCAAGGAATACATTGAACCTGCAGTGGTGTATCGGATACTATTTACTGGTCTCACAGGCAATGCTCAAAGCACCGACTGCAAGAAGAGTCTCTATTCTTGTACTTAAGGCGGCATTGTGCCTTTTGCATTTAATTCCGATGCGATTTCTGTGTTTCATCGTCAATGTGAAGGTACAAGGAATACATTGTACCTGCAGTGGGGTATCGGAAACTAATACTGATCTCACAGGGAATGCTCAAAGCACCGACTGTAAGAGGAGTCTCTATACTTGCACTTATGGTGGCATTGTGCCTTTTGTATTTAATTCCAATGTAATTTCAGTGTTTCATCGTCAATGTGTATGTCTAAGGAATACATTGAACCTGCAATGGTGTATCGGAAACTAATACTGGTCTCACAGGAAATGCTCAAAGCACCGACTGTAAGAAGAGTCTCTATTCTTGTGCTTATTGCGGCATTGTGCCTTTTGTATTAATTCCGAGGCGATTTCTGTGATTCATCGTCAATGCGTATGTCCAAGGAATCCATTGAACCTGCAGTGGTGTATCAGAAACTAATACTGGTCTCACAGGGAATGCCCAAAGCATCGACTGTAGGAAGATTCTCAATTCTTGTACTTAACGCGGCATTGTGCCTTTTGTACTTAAGTCCGATGCGATTTCTGTGTTTCATCGTCAATGTGAAGTTCCAAGGAATACATTGTACCTGCAGAGGTGTATCAGAAACTAATACTGGTCTCACAGGGAATGCTCAAAGCACCGACTGTATGAAGGGTCACTATTCTGGCACTTATGGCGGCATTGTGCCTTTTGAGTTTAATTCCGATTCGATTTCTGTGTTTCATTGTCAATGTGTATGTCTAAGGAATACATTGAACCTGCAGTGGTGTATCGGAAACTAATACCGGTCTCACAGGGAATCCTCAAAGCACCGAATGTAAGAAGAGTCTCTATTCTTGTACGTAGGGCGGCATTGTGCCTTTTTTATTTAATTCCGATGCGATTTCTGTGTTTCATCGTCAATGCTTATGTCCAAGGAATACATTGATCCTGCAGTGGTATATCGGAAACTAATACTGGTCTCACAGGGAATTCTCAAAGCACCGACTGTAAGAAGAGTCTCTATTCCTGTACTTAAGGCGGCATTGTGCCTTTTGTATTTAATTCCGATGCGATTTCTGTGTTTCACCGTCAATGCGAAGGTCCAAGGAACACATTGAACCTGCAGTGGTGTATCGGAAACTAATACTGGTCTCGTAGGGAATGCTCAAAGCACCGACTGTAAGAAGAGTCTATGTTCTTGCACTTATGGCGGCATTGTGACTTTTGTATTTAATTCCGATGTAATTTCAGTGTTTCATTGTCAATGTGTATGTCTAAGGAATACATTGAACCTGCAGTGGTGCATCAGAAACTAATACTGGTCTCACAGGGAATGCTCAATGCACCGACTGTAAGAAAAGTCTCTATTCTTGTACGTAAGGCGGCATTGTGCATTTTGTATTTCATTCCGATGCGATTTCTGTGTTTCATCGTCAATGTGTATTTCCAAGGAATACACTGAACCTGCAGTGGTGTATCGGAAACTAATACTGGTCTCTTAGGCAATGCTCAAAACACCGACTGTAAGAAGAGTCTCTATTCTTGTACTTATGGCGGCATTGAGCCTTTTGCATTTAATTCCGATGCGATTTCTGTGTTTCATCGTCAATGTGAAGGTACAAGGAATACATTGTACCAGCAGTGGTGTATCGGAAACTAATACTGGTCTCACAGGGAATGCTCAAAGCACCGACTGTAAGAGGAGTCTCTATTCTTGCACTTATGGTGGCATTGTGCCTTTTGTATTTAATTCCAATGTAATTTCAGTGTTTCTTCGTCAATGTGTATGTCTAAGGAATACATTGATCCTGCAGTGGTGTATCGGAAACTAATACTGGTCTCACAGGGAATGCTCAAAGCACCGTCTGTAAGAAGAGTCTTTATTCTTGTACGTAAGGCGGCATTGTCCCTTTTGTATTAATTCCGAGGCGATTTCTGTGTTTCATCGTCAATGCGTATGTCCAAGGAATCCATTGAACCTGCAGTGGTGTATCGGAAGCTAATACTGGTCTCACAGGGAATGCTCAAAGCATCGACTGTAGGAAGGGTCTCAATTCTTGTACTTAAGGCGGCATTGTGCCTTTTGTATTTAATTCCGATGCGATTTCTGTGTTTCATCGTCAATGTGATGTTCCAAGGAATACATTGAACCTGCAGTGGTGTATCGGAAACCAATACTGGTCTCAAAGAGAATGCTCAAAGCACCGACTGTAAGAAGAGTCTCTATTCTTGTACTTAAAGCGGCATTGTGCCTTTTGTATTTAATTCCGATGCGATTTCTATGTTTCATCGTCAATGTGAAGTTCCAAGGAATACATTGAACCAGCAGTGGTATATCGGAAACTAATACTGGTCTCACAGGGAATGCTCAAAGCACCGACTGTAAGAAGAGTCTCTATTCCTGTACTTAAGGCGGCATTGTGCATTTTGTATTTAATTCCGATGCGATTTCTGTGTTTCACCGTCAATGCGAAGGTCCAAGGAATACATTGAACCTGCAGTGGTGTATCGGAAACTAATACTGGTCTCACAGGAAAAGATCAAAGCACAGACTCTAAGAAGTCTCACTCATCTTGCAGTTAAGGCGGCATTGATCCTTTTGTATTTAATTCCGATGTAATTTCAGTGTTTCATCGTCAATGAGTATGTCCAAGGAATACATTGAACCTGGAGTGGTGTATCGGAAACTAATACTGGTCTCACAGGGAATGCTCAAAGCACCGACTGTAAGAAGAGTCACTATTCTTGTACTTAAGGCGGCATTATGCCTTTTGTATTTAATTCCAATGCGATATCTGTGTTTCATCAACAATGTGATGGTCCAAGGAATACATTGCACCTGCAGTGGTGTATCGGAAACTAATACTAGTCTCACAGGAAAGGATCAAAGCACAGACTCTAAGAAGTCTCATTCTTCTTGCACTTAAGGCTGCATTGTTCCTTTTGTATTAAATTCCGATGTAATTTCAGTGTTTCATCGTCAATGTGTATGTCCTAGGAATACATGGAATCTGCAGTGGTGTATCGGAAGCTAATACTGGATTCACAGGGAATGCTCAAAGCACCGACTGTAAGAAGAGTCTCTAATCTTGTACTTAAGGCGGCATTGTGCCATTTGTATCTAATTCCGATGCCATTTCTGTGTTCCATCGTCAATGTGATGGTCCAAGGAATACATTGTACCTGCAGTGGTGTATCGGAAACTAGTACTGGTCTCGCAGGGAATGCTCAAAGCACCGACTGTAAGAAGAGTCTATGTTCTTGCACTTATGGCGGCATTGTGACTTTTGTATTTAATTCCGATGTAATTTCAGTGTTTCATTGTGAATGTGTATGTCTAAGGAATACATTGAACCTGCAGTGGTGCATCAGAAACTAATACTGGTCTCACAGGGAATGCTCAAAGCACCGACTGTAAGAAAAGTCTCTATTCTTGTACGTAAGGCGGCATTGTGCATTTTGAATTTCATTCCGATGCGATTTCTGTGTTTCATCGTCAATGTGTATGTCCAAAGAATACACTGAACCTGCAGTGGTGTATCGGAAACTAATACTGGTCTCTTAGGCAATGCTCAAAGCACCGACTGTAAGAAGAGTCTCTATTCTTGTACTTAAGGCGGCATTGTGCCTTTTGCATTTAATTCCGATGCGATTTCTGTGTTTCATCGTCTATGTGAAGGTGCAAGGAATGCATTGTACCTGCAGTGGTGTATCGGAAACTAATACTGGTCTCACAGGGAATGCTCAAAGCACCGTCTGTAAGAAGAGTCTTTATTCTTGTACGTAAGGAGGCATTGTCCCTTTTGTATTAATTCCGAATCGATTTCTGTGTTGCATCGTCAATGCGTATGTCCAACGAATCCATTGAACCTGCAGTGGTGTATCGGAAGCTAATACTGGTCTCACAGGGAATGTTCAAAGCATCGACTGTAGGAAGAGTCTCAATTCTTGTACTTAAGGCGGCATTGTGCCTTTTGTATTTATTTCCGATGCGATTTCTGTGTTTCATCGTCAATGTGATGTTCCAAGGAATACATTGAACCTGCAGTGGTGTATCGGAAACCAATACTGGTCTCAAAGAGAATGCTCAAAGCACCGACTGTAATTAGAGTCTCTATTCTTGTACTTAAGGCGGCATTAGGCATTTTTTATTTAATACCGATGCGATTTCTGTGTTTCATCGTCAATTTGAAGGTCCAAGGAATACATTGTCCGTGCAGTGGTGTATCGGAAACTAATACTGGCCTCATAGGGAAGTTCAAAGCACCGACTGTAAGAAGGAGTCACTATTCATGCACTTATGGCGGCATTGTGCCTTTTGTATTTAATTCCGATGTAATATCAGTGTTTCATCGTCAAAGTGTATGTCTAAGGAATACATTGAACCTGCAGTGGTGTATCGGAAACTAATACCGGTCTCAAAGGGAATGCTCAAAGCACCGAATGTAAAAAGTCTCTATTCTTGTACGTAAGGCGGCATTGTGCCTTTTGTATTTAATTCCGATGCGATTTCTGTGTTTCATCGTCAATGCGTATGTCCAAGAAATACATTGAACCTGCAGTGGTATATCGGAAACTAATACTGGTCTCACAGGGAATGCTCAAAGCACCGACTGTAAGAAGAGTCTCTATTCATGCACGTATGGCGGCATTGTGCCTTTTGTATTTAATTCCGATGTAATTTCAGTCTTTCATCATCAATGTGTATGTCTAAGGAATACATTGAACCTGCAGTGGTGTACCGTAAACTAATACTGGTCTCACAGGGAATGCTCAAAGCACCGACTGTAAGAAGAGTCTCTATTTTTGTACGTAAGGCGGCATTGTGCCTTTTGTATTTAATTCCGATACGATTTCTGTGTTTCATCGTCAATGCGTATGTCCAAGGAATACATTGAACCTGCAGTGGTATATCGGAAACTAATACTGGTCGCACAGGGAATGCTCAAACCACCGACTGTAAGAGGAGTCTCTATTCTTGCACTTATGGCGGCATTGTGCCATTTGTATTTAATTCCGATGTAATTTCAGTGTTTCATCGTCAATGTGTATGTCTAAGCACTACATTGAACCTGCAGTGGTGTATCGGAAACTAATACTGGTCTGACAGGGAATGCTCAAAGCACCGACTGTAAGAAGAGTCTCTATTCTTGTACTTATTGCGGCATTGTGCCTTTTGTATTTAAACCCGACTCGATTTCTGTGTTTCATCGTCAATGCGAATGTCCAAGGAATACATTGAACCTGCAGTGGTGTGTCGGATACTAATACTGGTCTCACAGGAAAGGATCAAAGCACAGACTCTAAGAAGTCTTACTCATCTTGCCGTTAAGAAGGCATAGTTCCTTTTGTATTTAATTCCGAAGTAATTTCAGTGTTTCATCGTCAATGAGTATGTCCAAGGAATACACTGAACCATGAATGGTGTATCGGAAACTAATACTGGTCTCACAGGGAAAGCTCAAAGCACCGACTGTAAGAAGAGTCTCTATTCTTGCTCTAATGGCGGCATTGTGCCTTTTGTATTTAATGCCGATGTAATTTCAGTGTTTCATCGTCAATGTGTATGTCTAAGGAATTCATTGAATCTGCAGTGGTGTAACGGAAACTAATGCTGGTCTCACAGGGAATGCTCAAAGCACCGACTGTAAGAAGAGTCTCTATTCTTGTACTTATTGCGGTATTGTGCATTTTGTATTTAGCTCCGATGCGATTTCTGTGTTTCATCGTCAATGCGAAGGTCCAAGGAATACATAAAATCTGCAGTAATGTATCGGAAACTAATACTGGTCTCACAGGAAAGGATCAAAGCATAGACTCTAAGAAGTCTCACTCATCTTGCAGTTAAGGCGGCATTGTTCCTTTTGTAATTAATTCCGATGTAATTTCAGTGTTTCATCGTCATTGAGTATGTCCAAGGAATACATTGAACCTGGAGTGGTGTATCGGAAACTAATACTGGTCTCACAGGGAATGCTCAAAGCACCGACCGTAAGAAGAGTCTCAATTCTTGTACTTAGGGCGGCATTGTGCCTTTTGTATTTAATTGCGATGCGATTTCTGTGTTTCAACGTCAATGTGAAGGTACAAGGAATACATTGTACCAGCAGTGGTGTATCGGAAACTAATACTGGTCTCACAGGGAATGCTCAAAGCACCGACTGTAAGAGGAGTCTCTATTCTTGCACTTATGGCGGCATTGTGCCATTTGTATTTAATTCCGATGTAATTTCAGTGTTTCATCGTCAATGTGTATGTCTAAAGAATACATTGAACCTGCAGTGGTGTATCGGAATCTAATACTGGTCTCACAGGGATTGCTCAAAGCACCGACTGTAAGAAGAGTCTCCATTCTTGTACTTATTGCGGCATTGTGCCTTTTGTATTTAGTTCCGATTCGATCTCTGTGTTTCATCGTCAATGCGAAGATCCAAGGAATACATTGAACCTGCAGTGGTGTATCGGGACTAATAATGGTCTCACAGGAAAGGAACAAAGCACAGACTCTAAGAAGTCTCACTCATCTTGCCGTTAAGGCTACATTGTTCCTTTTGTATTTAATTCCCATGTAAATTCAGTGTTTCATCGTCAATGAGTATGTCTAAGGAATACATTGAACCTCGATTGGTGTATCGGAAACTAATACTGGTCTCACAGGGAATGCTAAAAGCACCGACTGTTATTTGAGTCTCAATTCTTGTACGTAAGGCGGCATTGTACCTTTTGTATTTAATTCCGATGCGATTTCTGTGTTTCATCGTCAATGTGTATGTCCAAGCAATACATTGAACCTGCAGTGGTGTATCGGAAACTAATATTGGTCTCACGCGAAATGCTCAAAGGACCGACTGTAAGAAGAGTCTCTATTCTTGTACTGAAGGCGGCATTATGCCTTTAGTATTTAATTCCGATGCGAATTCTGTGTTTCATCGTCAATGTGAAGGTCCAAGGAATACATTGCACCTGCAGTGGTGTATCGGAAACTAATACTGGTCTCACAGGAAAGGATCAAAGCACAGACTCTAAGAAGTCTCATTCTTCTTGCACTTAAGGCGGCATTGTTCCTGTTGTATTTGATACCGATGTAACATCAGTGTTTCGTTGTCAATGTGTATGTCTAAGGAATACATTGAACCAGCAGTGGTGTATCAGAAACTACTACTGGTCTCACAGGGAATGCTCAAAGCACCGACTGTAAGAAAAGTCTCTATTCTTGTACTTAAGGCGGCATTGTGCATTTTGTATTTAATTCCGATGCGATTTCTGTGTTTCATCGTCAATGTGAAGGTCCAAGGAATACATTGAACCTGCAGTGGTGTATCGGAAACTAATACTGGTCTCACAGGAAAGGATCAAAGCACAGACTCTAAGAAGTTTCACTCATCTTGCAGTTAAGGCGGCATTGTTCCTTTTGTATTTAATTCCGATGTAATTTCAGTGTTTCATCGTTAATGAGTATGTCCAAGGAATACATTGAACTTGGAGTGGTGTATCGGAAACTAATACTGGTCTCACAGGGAATGCTCAAAGCACCGACTGTAAGAAGAGTCTCTATTCATGTACGAAAAGCGGCATTGTGCCTTTTGTATTTAATTCCGATGCGATTTCTGTGGTTCATCGTCAATGTGTATGTCCAAGGAATACATTGAACCTGCAGTGGTGTATCAGAAACTAATACTGGTCTCACAGGGAAAGCTCAAAGCACCGACTGCAAGAAGAGTCTCTATTCTTCTACTTAAGGCGGCATTGTGCCTTTTGTATTTAACTCCAGTGCGATTTCTGTGTTTCATCGTCAATGAGAAGGTCCAAGGAATACATTGCCCCTGCAGTGGTGTATCGGAAACTAATACTGGCCTCACAGGGAATGCTCAAAGCACCGACTGTAAGAAGAGTCTCTATTCATGCACGTATGGCATCATTGTGCCTTTTGTATCTAATTCCGATGTAATTTCAGTGTTCCATCATCAATGTGTATGTCTAAGGAATACATTGAACCTGCAGTGGTGTACCAGAAACTAATACTGGTCTCACAGGGAATGCTCAAAGCACCGACTGTAAGAAGAGTCTCTATTTTTGTACGTAAGGCGGCATTGTGCCTTTTGTATTTAATTCCGATGTAATTTCAGTGTTTCATCGTCATTGAGTATGTCCAAGGAATACATTGAACCTGGAGTGGTGTATCGGAAACTAATACTGGTCTCACAGGGAATGCTCAAAGCACCGACCGTAAGAAGAGTCTCTATTCTTGTACTTAGGGCGGCATTGTGCCTTTTGTATTTAATTGCGATGCGATTTCTGTGTTTCATCGTCAATGTGAAGGTCCAAGGAATACATTGTACCTGCAGTGGTGTATCGGAAACTAATACTGGCCTCACAGGGAATGCTCAAGGCACCGACTGTAAGAAGAGTCTCTATTTTTGTACGTAAGGCGGCATTGTGCTTTTTGTATTTAATTCCGATACGATTTCTGTGTTTCATCGTCAATGCGTATGTCCAAGGAATACATTGAACCTGCAGTGGTGTATCGGAAACTAATACTGGCCTCAAAGGGAATGCTCAAACCACCGACTGTAAGAGGAGTCCCTATTCTTGCACTTATGGCGGCATTGTGCCATTTGTATTTAATTCCGATGTAATTTCAGTGTTTCATCGTCAGTGTGTATGTCTAAGGAATACATTGAACCGGCAGTGGTGTATCGGAATCTAATACTGGTCTCACAGGGATTGCTCGAAGAACCGACTGTAAGAAGAGTCTCTATTCTTGTACTTATAGCGGCATTGTGCCTTTTGTATTTAGTTCCGATTCGATCTCTGTGTTTCATCGTCAATGCGAAGGTCCAAGGAATACATTGAACCTGCAGTGGTGAATCGGAAACTAATAATGGTCTCACAGGAAAGGATCAAAGCACAGACTCTAAGAAGTCTCACTCATCTTGCCGTTAAGGCGGCATTGGTCCTTTTGTATTTAATTCCGATGTAATTTCAGTGTTCCATCGTCAATGAGTATGTCCAAGGAATACATTGAACCTGGAGTGGTGTATCGGAAACTAATACTGGTCTCACAGGGAATGCTCAAAGCACCGACTGCAAGAAGAGTCTCTATTCTTGTACTTATGGCGGCATTGTGCCTTTTTTATTAAATTCCGATGCAATATCTGTTTTTCATCGTCAAAGTGAAGGTCCAAGGAATACATTGCACCGGCAGTGGTGTATCGGAAACTAATACTGGTCTCACAGGAAAGGATCAAAGCACAGACTCTAAGAAGTCTCATTCTTCTTGCACTTAAGACGGCGTTGTTCCTTTTGTATTTAATACCGATGTAATTTCAGTGTTTCATCGTCAATGTGTATCTCCTAGGAATACATGGAATCTGCAGTGGTGTATCGGAAGCTAATACTGGTCTAACAGGGAATGCTCAAAGCACCGACTGTAAGAAGAGTCTCTATTCTTGTACTTAAGGCGGCATTGTGCCATTTGTATTTAATTCCGATGCCATTTCTGTGTTCCATCGTCATTGTGAAGGTCCAAGGAATACATTGTACCTGCAGTGGTGTATCGGAAACTAGTACTGGTCTCGCAGGGAATGCTCAAAGCACTGACTGTAATAAGAGTCTATGGTCTTGCACTTATGGCGGCATTGTGCCATTTGTATTTAATTCCGATGTAATTTCAGTGTTTCATCGTCAATGTGTATGTCTAAGGAATACATAGAACCTGCAGTGGTGTATCGGAAACTAATACTGGTCTCACAGGGAATGCTCAAAGCACCGACTGTGAGAAGAGTCTCTTTTCTTGTTCTTAAGGCGTTATTGTGCATTTTGTATTTAATTCCGATGCGATTTTTGTGTTTAATCGTCAATTGGAAGGTCCAAGGAATACATTGCACCTGCAGTGGTGTATCGGAAACTAATACTGGCCTCACAGGGAATGCTCAAAGCACCGACTGTAAGAAGAGTCTCTATTCTTGTACGAAAAGCGGCATTGTGCCTTTTGTATTTAATTCCGATGCGATTTCTGTGTTTCATTGTCAATGAGTATGTCCAAGGATTACATTGAACCTGGAGTGGTGTATCGGAAACTAATTCTGGTGTCACAGGGAATGCTCAAAGCACCGACTGTAAGAAGAGTCTCTATTCTTGTACGAAAAGCGGCATTGTGCCTTTTGTATTTAATTCCGATGCGATTTCTGTGTTTCATTGTCAATGAGTATGTCCAAGGATTACATTGAACCTGGAGTGGTGTATCGGAAACTAATTCTGGTGTCACAGGGAATGCTCAAACCACCGACTGTAAGAAGAGTCTCTATTCTTGTACTTAAGGGGGCATTGTGCCTTTTGTATTTAATTCCGATGCGATTTCTGTGTTTCATCGTCAATGTGAAGGTACAAGGAATACATTGTACCTGCAGTGGTGTATCGAAAACTAATACTGGTCTCACAGGGAATTCTCAAAGCACCGACTGTACGAGGAGTCTCTATTCTTGCACTTATGGCGGCATTGTGCCATTTGTATTTAATTTCGATGTAATTTCAGTGTTTCATCGTCAATGTGTATGTCTAAGCACTACATTGAACCTGCAGTGGTGTATCGGAAACTAATACTGGTCTGACAGGGAATGCTCAAAGCACCGACTGTAAGAAGAGTCTCTATTCTTGTACTTATTGCGGCATTGTGCCTTTTGTATGTAGTTACGACTCGATTTCTGTGTTTCATCGTCAATGCGAAGGTCCAAGGAAGACATTGAACCTGCAGTGGTGTATCGGAAACTAATACTGGTCTCACAGGAAAGGATCAAACCACAGACTCTAAGAAGTCTTACTCATTTTGCCGTTAAGAAGGCATAGTTCCTTTTGTATTTAATTCCGATGTAATTTCAGTGTTTCATCGTCAATGAGTATGTCCAAGGAATACATTGAACCTGGAGTGGTGTATCGGAAACTAATACTGGTCTCACAGGGAAAGCTCAAAGCACCGACTGTAAGAAGAGTCTCTATTCTTGCTCTAATGGCGGCATTCTGCCTTTTGTATTTAATTCCGATGTAATTTCAGTGTTTCATCGTCAATGTGTATGTCTAAGGAATTCATTGAATCTGCAGTGGTGAATCGGAAACTAATACTGGTCTCACAGGGAATGCTCAAAGCACCGACTGTAAGAAGAGTCTCTATTCTTGTACTTATTACGGTATTGTGCATTTTGTATTTAGCTCCGATGCGATTTCTGTGTTTCATCGTCAATGCGAAGGTCCAAGGAATACATAAAACCTGCAGTAATGTATCGGAAACTAATACTGGTCTCACAGGAAAGGATCAAAGCATAGACTCAAAGAAGTCTCACTCATCTTGCAGTTAAGGCGGCATTGTTCCTTTTGTATTTAATTCCGATGTAATTTCAGTGTTTCATCGTCATTGAGTATGTCCAAGGAATACATTGAACCTGGAGTGGTGTATCGGAAACTAATACTGGTCTCACAGGGAATGCTCACAGCACCGACCGTAAGAAGAGTCTCTATTCTTGTACTTAGGGCGGCATTGTGCCTTTTGTATTTAATTGCGATGCGATTTCTGTGTTTCATCGTCAATGTGAAGGTACAAGGAATACATTGTACCAGCAGTGGTGTATCGGAAACTAATACTGGACTCACAGGGAATGCTCAAAGCACCGACTGTAAGAGGAGTCTCTATTCTTGCACTTATGGCGGCATTGTGCCATTTGTATTTAATTCCGATGTAATTTCAGTGTTTCATCGTCAATGTGTATGTCTAAAGAATACATTGAACCTGCAGTGGTGTATCGGAATCTAATACTGGTCTCACAGGGATTGCTCAAAGCACCGACTATAAGAAGAGTCTCCATTCTTGTACTTATTGCGGCATTGTTCCTTTTGCATTTAGTTCCAATTCGATCTCTGTGTTTCATCGTCAATGCGAAGATCCAAGGAATACATTGTACCTGCAGTGGTGTATCGGAAACTAATATTGGTCTCACAGGAAAGGATCAAAGCACAGACTCTAAGAAGTCTCACTCATCTTGACGTTAAGGCGGCATTGTTCCTTTTGTATTTAATTCCGATGTAAATTCAGTGTTTCATCGTCAATGAGTATGTCTAAGGAATACATTGAACCTCGATTGGTGTATCGGAAACTAATACTGGTCTCACAGGGAATGCTAAAAGCACCGACTGTTATTTGAGTCTCAATTCTTGTACGTAAGGCGGCATTGTACCTTTCGTATTTAATTCCGATGCGATTTCTGTGTTTCATCGTCAATGTGTATGTCCAAGCAATACATTGAACCTGCAGTGGTGTATCGGAAACTAATAGTGGTCTCACACGAAATGCTCAAAGCACCGACTGTAAGAAGAGTCTCTATTCTTGTACTGAAGGCGGCATTATGCCTTTAGTATTTAATTCCGATGCGAATTCTGTGTTTCATCGTCAATGTCAAGGTCCAAGGAATACATTGAACCTGGAGTGGTATATCGCAAACTAATACTGGTCTCACAGGGAATGCTCAAAGTACCGACTGTAAGAAGAGTCTCTATTCTTGTACTTATGGCGGCATTGTGCCTTTTTTATTAAATTCCGATGCAATATCTGTGTTTCATCGTCAATGTGTATGTCCAAGGAATACATTGAACCTGCAGTGGTGTATCGGAAACTAATACTGGTCTCACAGGGAAAGCTCAAAGCACCGACTGCAAGAAGAGTCTCTATTCTTCTACTTAAGGCGGCATTGTGCCTTTTGTATTTAATTCCAATGCGATTTCTGTGTTTCATCGTCAATGAGAAGGTCCAAGGAATACATTGCACCTGCAGTGGTGTATCGGAAACTAATACTGGTCTCACAGGAAAGGATCGAAGCACAGACTCTAAGAAGTCTCATTCTTCTTGCACTTAAGGCGGCATTGTTCCTGTTGTATTTAATACCGATGTAATATCAGTGTTTCGTTGTCAATGTGTATGTCTAAGGAATACATTGAACCAGCAGTGGTGTATCGGAAACTAATACAGGTCTCACAGGGAACGCTAAAAGCATCGGCTGTAAGAAGAGTCTCTATTCTTGTACTTATTGCGGCATTGTGCCTTTTGTATTTAGTTCCGATTCGATTTCTGTGTTTCATTGTCAATGCGAAGGTCCAAGGAATACATTGAACCTGCAGTGGTGTATCGGAAGCTAATACTGGTCTCACAGGGAATGCTCAAAGCACCGACTGTAAGAGGAGTCTCTATTCTTGCACTGATGGTGGCATTGTGCCTTTTGTATTTAATTCCATTGTAATTTCAGTGTTTCATCGTCAATGTGTAAGTCTAAGGAATACATTGAACCTGCAGTGGTGTATCGGAAACTAATACTGGTCTCACAGGGAATGCTCAAAGCAACGACTGTAAGAAGAGTCTCTAGTCTTGTGCTTATTGCGGCATTGTGCCATTTGTATTTAATTCCGATGCCATTTCTGTGTTCCATCGTCAATGTGAAGGTCCAAGGAATACATTGTACCTGCAGTTGTGTATCGGAAACTAGTACTGGTCTCACAGGGAATGCTCAAAGCACCGACTGTAAGAAGAGTCTCTATTCTTGTACGTAAGGCGGCATTGTGCCTTTTGTATTAATTCCGAGGTGATTTCTGTGTTTCATCGTCAATGCGTATGTCCAAGGAATCCATTGGACCTGCAGTGGTGTATCGGAAGCTAATACTGGTCTCACAGGGAATGCTCAAAGCATCGACTGTAGGAAGAGTCTCAATTCTTGTACTTAAGGCGGCATTGTGCATTTTGTATTTAATTCCGTTGCGATTTCTGTGTTTCATCGTCAATATGAAGTTCCAAGGAATACATTGTACCCGCTGTGGTGTATCGGAAACTAATATTGGTCTCACAGGAAAGGATCAAAGCACAGACTCTAAGAAGTCTCACTCATCTAGCAGTTAAGGCGGCATTGTTCCTTTTGTATTTAATACCGATGTAATTTCAGTATTTCATCGTCAATGTGTATGTCTAAGGAATACATTGAACCTGCAGTGGTGTATGGGAAACTAATACTAGTCTCACAGGGAATGCTGAAAGAACCGACTGTCAGAAGAGTCTCTATTCCTGTACGTAAGGCGGCCTTGTGCCTTTTGTGTTTAATTCCGATGCGATTTCTGTGTTTCATCGTCAATGCGTATGTCCAAGGAACACATTGAAACTGCAGTGGTATAACGGAAACTAATACTGGTTTCACCGGGAATGCTCAAAGCACCGACTGTAAGAAGAGTCTCTATTCTTGTACTTAAGGCGGCATTGTGCCTTTTGTATTTAATTCCGATGCGTTATCTGTGTTTCATCGTCAATGCGAAGGTCAAAGGAATACATTGAACCTGCAGTGGTGTATCGGAAACTAATACTGGTCTCACAGGAAAGGATCAAAGCACAGACTCTAAGAAGTTTTACTCATCTTGCCGTTAAGGCGGCATTGTTCCTTTTGTATTTAATTCCGATGTAATTTCAGTGTTTCACCGTCAATGAGTATGTCCAAGGAATACATTGACCTGGAGTGGTGTATCGGAAACTATAACTGGTCTCACAGGGAAAGCTCAAAGCACCGACTGTAAGAAGAGTCTCTATTCTCGTGCGTAAGGCAGCATTGTGCCTTTTGTATTTAATTCCGATGCGATATCTGTGTTTC
Organism: Schistocerca americana; assembly: GCF_021461395.2. NCBI lineage: Eukaryota > Metazoa > Arthropoda > Insecta > Orthoptera > Acrididae > Schistocerca > Schistocerca americana. The sequence continues at coordinate 4,336,010 of NC_060126.1, forward strand.
ATCGTCAATGTGTATGTCCAAGGAATACATTGAACCTGCAGTGGTGTATCTGAAACTAATACTGGTCTCACAGGGAATGCTCAAAGCACCGACTGTAAGAAGAGTCTCTATTCTTCTACTTAAGGCGGCATTGTGCCTTTTGTATTTAATTCCGATGCGATTTCTGTGTTTCATCGTCAATGTGAAGGTAGAAGGAAAACATTGTACCAGCAGAGGTGTATCGGAAACTAATACTGGTGTCACAGGGAATGCTCAAAGCACCGACTGTAAGAGGAGTCTCTATTCTTGCACTTATGGAGGCATTGTTCCATTTGTATTTAATTCCGATGTAATTTTATTGTTTCACCGTCAATGTATATGTCTAAGGAATACATTGAACCTGCAGTGGTATATCGGAAACTAATATTGGTCTCACAGGGAATGTTCAAAGCACCGACTGTAAGAAGAATCTCTATTCTTGTACTTATTGCGGCATTGTGCCTTTTGTATTTAGTTCCGATTCGATATCTGTGTTTCATCGTCAATGCGAAGGTCCAAGTAATACATTGAACCTGCAGTGGTGTATCGGAAACTAAAACTGGTCTCACAGGAAGGGATCAAAGCACAGACTCTAAGAAGTCTCACTCATCTTGCCGTTAAGGCGGCATTGTTCCTTTTGTATGTAATTCCGATGTAATTTCAGTGTTTCATCGTCAATGAGTATGTCCAAGGAATACATTGAACCTGGAGTTGTGTATCGGAAACTAATACTTTTCTCACAGGGAATGCTCAAAACACCGACTGTTAGAAGAGTCTCTATTCTTGTACGTAAGGCGGCATTGTGCCTTTTGTATTTAATTCCGATGCGATTTCTGTGTTTCATCGTCAATTGGAAGTTCCAAGGAATACATTGTACCAGCTGTGGTGTATCGGAAACTAATACTGGTCTCACAGGGAATGCTCAAAGCACCGACTGTAAGAAGGGTCTCTATTCTGGCACTTATGGCGGCATTGTGCCTTTTGTGTTTAATTCCGATGCAATTTCTGTGTTTCATTGTCAATGTGTATGTCCAAGGAATACATTGAACCTGCAGTGGTGTATCGGAAACTAATACTGGCCTCACAGGGAATGCTCAAAGCACAGACTGTAAGAAGAGTCTCTATTCATGCACATATGGCGGCATTGTGCCTTTTGTATTTCATTCCGATGTAATTTCAGTGCTTCATCGTCAAGGTGTATGTCTAAGGAATACATTGAACCTGCAGTGGTGTTGTTGTTGTTGTTGTGGTCTTCAGTCCTGAGACTGGTTTGATGCAGCTCTCCATGCTACTCTATCCTGTGCAAGCTTTTTCATCTCCCAGTACCTACTGCAACCTACATCCTTCTGAATCTGCTTAGTGTATTCATCTCTTGGTCTCCCTCTACGATTTTTACCCTCCACGCTGCCCTCCAATACTAAATTGGTGATCCCTTGATGCCTCAGAACATGTCCTACCAACCGATCCCTTCTTCTGGCCAAGTTGTGCCACAAACTTCTCTTCTCCCCAATCCTATTCAATACCTCCTCATTAGTTATGTGATCTACCCATCTAATCTTCAGCATTCTTCTGTAGCACCACAATTCGAAAGCTTCTATTCTCTTCTTGTCCAAACTATTTATCGTCCATGTTTCACTTCCATACATGGCTACACTCCATACGAATACTTTCAGAAATGACTTCCTGACACTTAAATCAATACTGGATGTTAACAAATTTCTCTTCTTCAGAAACGCTTTCCTTGCCATTGCCAGCCTACATTTTATATCCTCTCTACTTCGACCATCATCAGTTATTTTGCTCCCCAAATAGCAAAACTCCTTTACTACTTTAAGTGCCTCATTTCCTAATCTAATTCCCTCAGCATCACCCGACTTAATTAGACTACATTCCATTATCCTTGTTTTGCTTTTGTTGATGTTCATCTTATATCCTCCTTTCAAGACACTGTCCATTCCATTCAACTGCTCTTCCAAGTCCTTGGCTGTCTCTGACAGAATTACAATGTCATCGGCGAACCTCAAAGTTTTTATTTCTTCTCCATGAATTTTAATACCTACTCCGAATTTTTCTTTTGTTTCCTTTACTGCTTGCTCAATATACAGATTGAACAACATCGGGGAGAGGCTACAACCCTGTCTTACTCCCTTCCCAACCACTGCTTCCCTTTCATGTCCCTCGACTCTTATAACTGCCATCTGGTTTCTGTACAAATTGTAAATAGCCTTTCGCTCCCTGTATTTTACCCCTGCCACCTTTAGAATTTGAAAGAGAGTATTCCAGTCAACATTGTCAAAAGCTTTCTCTAAGTCTACAAATGCTAGAAACGTAGGTTTGCCTTTCCTTAATCTTTCTTCTAAGATAAGTCGTAAGGTCAGTATTGCCTCACGTGTTCCAGTGTTTCTACGGAATCCAAACTGATCTTCCCCGAGGTTGGCTTCTACTAGTTTTTCCATTCGTCTGTAAAGAATTCGTGTTAGTATTTTGCAGCTGTGACTTATTAAGCTGATAGTTCGGTAATTTTCACATCTGTCAACACCTGCTTTCTTTGGGATTGGAATTATTATATTCTTCTTGAAGTCTGAGGGTATTTCGCCTGTTTCATACATCTTGCTCACCAGATGGTAGAGTTTTGTCAGGACTGGCTCTCCCATGGCCGTCAGTAGTTCCAATGGAATATTGTCTACTCCGGGGGCCTTGTTTCGACTCAGGTCTTTCAGTGCTCTGTCAAACTCTTCACGCAGTATCATATCTCCCATTCCATCTTCATCTACATCCTCTTCCATTTCCATAATATTGTCCTCAAGTACATCGCCCTTGTATAGACACTCTATATACTCCTTCCACCTTTCTGCTTTCCCTTCTTTGCTTAGAACTGGGTTTCCATCTGAGCTCTTGATATTCATACAAGTCGTTCTCTTATCTCCAAAGGTCTCTTTAATTTTCCTGTAGGCGGTATCTATCTTACCCCTAGTGAGATAGGCCTCTACATCCTTACATTTGTCCTCTAGCCATCCCTGCTTAGCCATTTTGCACTTCCTGTCGATCTCATTTTTGAGACGTTTGTATTCCTTTTTGCCTGTTTCACTTACTGCATTTTTATATTTTCTCCTTTCATCAATTAAATTCAATATTTCTTCTGTTACCCAAGGATTTCTACTAGCCCTCGTCTTTTTACCTACTTGATCCTCTGCTGCCTTCACTACTTCATCCCTCAAAGCTACCCATTCTTCTTCTACTGTATTTCTTTCCCCTATTCCTGTCAATTGCTCCCTTATGCTCTCCCTGAATCTCTGTACAACCTCCGGTTCTTTTAGTTTATCCAGGTCCCATCTCCTTAAATTCCCACCTTTTTGCAGTTTCTTCAGTTTTAATCTACAGGTCATAACCAATAGATTGTGGTCAGAGTCCACATCTGCCCCTGGAAATGTCTTACAATTTAAAACCTGGTTCCTAAATCTCTGTCTTACCATTATATAATCTATCTGATACCTTTTAGTATCTCCAGGGTTCTTCCACGTATACAACCTTCTTTCATGATTCTTAAACCAAGTGTTAGTTATGATTATGTTGTGCTCTGTGCAAAATTCTACCAGGCGGCTTCCTCTTTCATTTCTGTCCCCCAATCCGTATTCACCTACTATGTTTCCTTCTCTCCCTTTTCCTACACTCGAATTCCAGTCACCCATGACTATTAAATTTTCGTCTCCCTTCACAATCTGAATAATTTCTTTTATTTCATCATACATTTCTTCAATTTCTTCGTCATCTGCAGAGCTAGTTGGCATATAAACTTGTACTACTGTAGTAGGTGTGGGCTTCGTATCTATCTTGGCCACAATAATGCGTTCACTATGCTGTTTGTAGTAGCTTACCCGCATTCCTATTTTCCTATTCATTATTAAACCTACTCCTGCATTACCCCTATTTGATTTTGTGTTTATAACCCTGTAGTCACCTGACCAGAAGTCTTGTTCCTCCTGCCACCGAACTTCACTAATTCCCACTATATCTAACTTCAACTTATCCATTTCCCTTTTTAAATTCTCTAACCTACCTGCCCGATTAAGGGATCTGACATTCCACGCTCCGATCCGTAGAACGCCAGTTTTCTTTCTCCTGATAACGACATCCTCTTGAGTAGTCCCCGCCCGGAGATCCGAATGGGGGACTATTTTACCTCCGGAATATTTTACCCAAGAGGACGCCATCATCATGTAATCATACAGTAAAGCTGCATGCCCTCGGGAAAAATTACGGCTGTAGTTTCCCCTTGCTTTCAGCCGTTCGCAGTACCAGCACAGCAAGGCCGTTTTGGTTATTGTTACAAGGCCAGATCAGTCAATCATCCAGACTGTTGCCCTTGCAACTACTGAAAAGGCTGCTGCCCCTCTTCAGGAACCACACGTTTGTCTGGCCTCTCAACAGATACCCCTCCGTTGTGGTTGCACCTACGGTACGGCTATCTGTATCGCTGAGGCACGCAAGCCTCCCCACCAACGGCAAGGTCCATGGTTCATGGGGGGGCAGTGGTGTATCGGAAACTATTACTGGTCTCACAGGGAATGCTCAAAGCACCGACTGTAAGAAGAGTCTCTACTCTTGTACGTAAGGCGGCATTTTTTCTTTTGTATTTAGATCCGATGCGATTTCTGTGTTTTATCGGCAATGCGTATGTCGAAGGAATACATTGAACCTGCAGTGGTATATCGGAAACTAATACGGGTCTCACAGGGAATGCTCAAAGCACCGACTGTAAGAAGAGTCTCTATTCTAGTACTTAAGGCGGCATTGTGCGTTTTGTATTTAATTCCCATGTGACTTCTATGTTTCATCGTCAATGTGAAGGTCCAAGGAACACATTGAACCTGCAGTGATGTTTCGGAAACTAATACTGGTCTCACAGGAAAGGATCAAAGCACGGACTCTAAGAAGTCTCACACATCTTGCACTCAAGGCGACATTGTCCCTTTTGTATTTCATTCCGATTTAATTTCAGTGTTTCATCGTCAATGTGTATGTCCAAGGAATACATTGAACCTGGAGTGGTGTGTCGGAAACTAATACTGGTCTCACAGGGAATGCTCAAAGCACCGACTGTCAGAAGAGTCTCCATACTTGTACTAATTTCATGGTCTCACAGGGAATGCTCAAAACACCGACTGTAAGACTGTAAGAAGAGTCTCTATTCTTGTACTTAAGGGGGCATTGTGCCTTTTGTATTTAATTCCGATGCGATTTCTGTGTTTCATCGTCAAGGTGTATGTCCAAGGAATACATTGAACCTGCAGTGGTATATCGGAAACTAATACTGGTCTCACAGGGATTGCTCAAACACCGACTGTAAGAAGAGTCTCTATTCTTGTACTTAAGGCGGCATTGCACCTTTTGTATTTAATTCCGATGCGATCTCGGTGCTTCATCGTCAATGTGAAGGTCCAAGGATAACATTGAACCTGCAGTGGTGTATCTGAAACTAGTACTGGTCTCGCAGGGAATGCTCAAAGCACCGACTGTAAGAAGAGTCTATGTTCTTGCACTTATGGCGGCATTTTGACTTTTGTATTTAATTCCGATGTAACTTCAGTGTTTCATTGTCAATGTGTATGTCTAAGGAATACATTGAACCTGCAGTGGTGTATCAGAAACTAATACTGGTCTCACAGGGAATGCTCAAAGCACCGACTGTAAGAGGAGTCTCTATTCTTGTACGTAAGGCGGCATTGTGCCTTTTGAATTTAGTTCCACTGCGATTTCTGTGTTTCTTCGTCAATGCGAAGGTCCAAGGAATACAATGAACCTGCAGTGGTGTATCGGAAACTAATACAGGTCTCACAGGAAAGGATCAAAGCACTGACTCTAAGAAGTCTCACTCATCTTGCAGTTAAGGCGGCATTGTCCCTTTTGTATTTAATACCGATGTAATATCAGTGTTTCATCGTCAATGAGTATGTCCAAGGAATACATTGAACCTGGAGTGGTGTATCGGAAACTAATACTGGTCTCACAGCGAATGCTCAAAGCACCGAGTGTAAGAAGAGGCTCTATTCTTGTATGTAAGGCGGCATTGTGCCTTTTGTATTAATTCCGAGGCGATTTCTGTGATTCATCGTAAATGTGTATGTCCATTAAATCCATTGAACCTGCAGTGGCGTACCGGAAGCTAATACTCGTCTCACAGGAATGGATCAAAGCACAGACTCTAAGAAGTCCCACTCTTCTTGCACTTAAGGCGGCATTGTGCGTTTTGTATTTAATTCCGATGTAATTTCAGTGTTTCATCGTCAATGTGTATGTCCATGGAATACATTGGACCTGCAGTGGTGTATCGCAAGCTAATACTGGTCTCACGGGGAATGCTCAAAGCACCGACTGTAAGAAGAGTCTCTATTCTTGTACTTAAGGCGGCATTGTGCCGTTTGTATTTAATTCCGATGCGATTTCTGTGTTTCATAGTCAATGTGAAGGTCCAAGGAATTCACTGAACCTGCTATGGTGTATCGGAAACTAATACTGGTCTCAAAGGGAATGCTCAAAGAACCGACTGTAAGAAGAGTATGTATTCTCGTACTTAAGGTGGCATTGTGCATTTTGCATTTAATTCCGATGCGATTCCGGTGTTTAATCGTCTATGTGAAGGTCCAAGGAATACATTGAACCTGCAGTGGTGTATCGGAAACTAATACTGGTCTAACAGGAAAGGATCAAAGCACAGATTTTAAGAAGTTTCACTCTTCTTGCACTTAAGGCGGAATTGTTCCTTTTGTATTTAATTCCGATGTAATTTCAGTGTCTCATTGTCATTGGGTATGTCCAAGGAATACATTGAACCTGCAGTGGTGTATCGGCAACTAATACTGGTCTCACAGGGAATGCTAAAAGCACAGCCTGTAATATGAGTCTGCATTCTTGTCCTTAAGGCTGCATTGTTTCTTTTGTATTTTATTCCGATGCGGTTTCGGTGTTTCATCGTCAATGTGAAGGTCCAAGGAATACATTGAACCTGTAGTGGTGTATCGGAAACTAATACTGGTCTCACAGGAAAGGATCAAAGCACAGATTTTAAGAAGTTTCACTCTTCTTGCACTTAAGGCGGAATTGTTCCTTTTGTATTTAATTCCGATGTAATTTCAGTGTTTCATTGTCATTGTGTATGTCCAAGGAATACATTGAACCTGTAGTGGTGTATCGGAAACTAATACTGGTCTCACACGGAATGCTCAAAGCACCGACTTTAAGTGGAGTCTCTATTCTTGTACTTAAGGCGGCATTGTGCCTTTTCTATTTAATTCCGATGCGATTTCTGTGTTTCATCGTCAATGTGTATGTCCAAGGTTTACATTGAACCTGCAGTGGCGTATCGGAAGCTAATACTGGTCTCACAGGAATGGATCAAAGCACAGACTCTAAGAAGTCCCACTCTTCTTGCACTTATGGCGGCATTGTGCGTTTTGTATTTAATTCTGATGTAATTTCAGTGTTTCATCGTTAATGTGTATGTCCATGGAATACATTGGACCTGCAGTGGTGTATCGCTAGCTAATACTGGTCTCACGGGGAATGCTCGAAGCACTGACTGTAAGAAGAGTCTCTATTCTTGTACCTAAGGCGGCATTGTGCCGTTTGTATTTAATTCCGATGCGATTTCTGTGTTTCATCGTCATTGTGAAGGTCCAAGGAATTCACTGAACCTGCTATGGTGTATCGGAAATTAATACTGGTCTCAAAGGGAATGCTCAAAGAACCGACTGTAAGAAGAGTCTCTATTCTTGTACTTAAGGTGGCATTGCGCATTTTGTATTTAATTCCGATGCGAATTCTGTGTTACATCGTCAATGTGAAGGTCCAAAGATTTCATTGAACCGGCAATGGTGTATCGGAAACTAATACTGGTCTCACAGGGAATGCTCAATGCACCGACTGTAAGAAGAGTCTCTATTCTTGTACTTAAGGCGGCATTGTGCCTTTTGCATTTAATGCCGATGCGATTTCTGTGTTTCATCTTCAATGTGAAGGTCCATGGAATACATCGACCCTGCAGTGGTGTATAGGAAACTAATACTGTTCTCACAGGGAATGCTCAAAGTACCGACTAAGAAGACTCTCTATTCTTGTACTTAAGGCGGCATTGTGCTATTTGTATTTAATTCCGATGCCATTTCTGTGTTCCATCGGCAATGTGAATGTCCAAGGAATACATTGTAGCTGCAGTTGTGTATCGGAAACTAGTACTGGTCTCGCAGGGAATGCTCAAAGCACCGACTGTAAGAAAAGTCTATGTTCTAGCACTTATGGCAGCATTGTGACTTTTGTATTTAATTCCGATGTAATTTCAGTGTTTCATTGTCAATGTGTATGTCTAAGGAATACATTGAACCTGCAGTGGTGTATCAGAAACTAATACTGGTCTCACAGGGAATGCTCAAAGCACCGACTGTAAGAGGAGTCTCTATTCTTGTACGTAAGGCGGCATTGTGCCTTTCGAATTTAGTTCCACTGCGATTTCTGTGTTTCTTCGTCAATGCGAAGGTCTAAGGAATACAATGAACCTGCAGTGGTATTTCGGAAACTAATACAGGTCTCACACGAAAGGATGAAAGCACAGACTCTAAGAAGTCTCACTCATCTTGCAGTTAAGGCGGCATTGTCCCTTTTGTATTTAATACCGATGTAATATCAGTGTTTCATCGTCAATGAGTATGTCCAAGGAATACATTGAACCTGGAGTGGTGTATCGGAAACTAATACTGGTCTCACAGCGAATGCTCAAAGCACCGAGTGTAAGAAGAGGCTCTATTCTTGTATGTAAGGCGTCATTGTGCCTTTTGTATTAATTCCGAGGCGATTTCTGTGTTTCATCGTAAATGTGTATGTCCAAGGAATCCATTGAACCTGCAGTGGTGTATCGGAAACTAATACTGGTCTCACAGGGAATGATCAAAGCATCGACGGTAGGAAGAGTCTCAATTCATGTACTTAAGGCGGCATTGTGAATTTTGTATTTAATTCCGATGCGATTTCTGTGTTTCATCGTCAATTGGAAGTTCCAAGGAATACATTGTACCTGCTGTGGTGTATCGGAAACTAATACTGGTCTCACAGGGAATGCTCAAAGCACAGTCTGTAAGAAGGGTCTCTATTCTGGCACTTATGGCGGCATTGTGCCTTTTGTGTTTAATTCCGATGCGATTTCTGTGTTTCATTGTCAATGTGTATGTCCAAGGAATACATTGAACCTGCAGTGGTGTATCGGAAAACAATACTGGCCTCAGAGGGAATGCTCAAAGCAATGACTGTAAGAAGAGTCTCTATTCTTGTATCTAAGGCGGCATTGTGAATTTTGTAATTAATTCCGATGCGATTTCTGTGTTTCATCGTCAATTTGAAGGTCCGAGGAATACATTGTACCTGCAGTGGTGTATCGGAAACTTATACTGGCCTCACAGGGAATGCTCAAAGCACCGACTGTAAGAAGAGTCTCTATACATGTACTTATGGCGGCATTGTGCCTTTTGTATTTCATTCCGACGTAATTTCAGTGTTTCATCGTCAAGGTGTATGTCTAAGGAATATATTGAATTTCCAGTGGTGTATCGGAAACTAATACTGGTCTCACAGGGAAAGCTCAAAGCCCCGACTGTAAGAAGAGTCTCTATTCTTGTACGTAAGGCGGCATTGTGCCTTTTGTATTTAATTCCGATGCGATTTCTGTGTTTCATCGTCAATGCGTATGTCCATGGAATCCATTGAACCTGCAGTGGTGTATCGGAAACAAATACTGGTCTCACAGGGAATGATCAAAGCATCAACGGTAGGAAGAGTCTCAATTCATGTATTTAAGGCGGCATTGTGCCTGTTGTATGTAATTCCGATGCGATTTCTGTGTTTCATCGTCAATTTGAAGGTCCAAGGAATACATTGTACCTGCAGTGGTGTATCGGAAACTAATACTGGCCTCACAGGTAATGCTCAAAGCACCGACTGTAAGAAGAGTCTCTATTCATGCACTTATGGCGGCATTGTGCCTTTTGTGTATGATTCCGATCTAATTTCAGTGTTTCATCGTCAAGGTGTATGTCTAAGGAATACATTGAACCTGCAGTGGTGTATCGGAAACTAATACTGGTCTCACAGGGAATGCTCAAAGCACCGACTGTAAGAAGAGTCTCTATTCTTGTACGTAAGGCGGCATTGTGCCCTTTGTATTTAATTCCGATGCGATTTCTGTGTTTCATCGTCAATGCGTATGTCCAAGGAATACATTGAACCTGCAGTGGTATATCGGAAACTAATACTGGTCTCACAGGGAATGCTCAAATCACCGACTGTAAGAATAGTCTCTATTCTTGTACTTAAGGCGGCATTGTGCCTTTTGTATTTAATTCCCATGTGACTTCTATGTTTCATCGTCAATGTGAAGCTCCAAGGAACACATTGAACCTGCAGTGATGTATCGGAAACTAATACTGGTCTCACAGGGAAGGATCAAAGCACGGACTCTAAGAAGTCTCACACATCTTGCACTCAAGGCGGCATTGTCCCTTTTGTATTTCATTCCGATTTAATTTCAGTGTTTCATCGTCAATGTGTAAGTCCAAGGAATACATTGAACCTGGAGTGGTGTGTCGGGAACTAATACTGGTCTCACAGGGAATGTTCAAAGTACCGACTGTAAGAAGAGTCTCCATACTTGTACTAATTTCATGGTCTCACAGGGAATGCTCGAAACACCGACTGTAAGACTGTAAGAAGAGTCTCTATTCTTGTACTTAAGGGGGCATTGTGCCTTTTGTATTTAATTCCGATGCGATTTCTGTGTTTCATCGTCAAGGTGTATGTCCAAGGAATACATTGAACCTGCAGTGGTGAATCGGAAACTAATACTGGTCTCACAGGAAAGGATCAAAGCACAGACTCAAAGAAGTCTCACTTTACTTGTACTTAAGGCGGTATTGTGCCTTTTGTATTAAATTCCGATGTAATTTCAGGGCTTCATCGTCAATGTGTATGTCTAAGGAATACATTGGACCTGCAGTGGTGTATCGGAAACTAATACTGGTCTCACAGGGATTGCTCAAACACCGACTGTAAGAAGAGTCTCTATTCTTGTACTTAAGGCGGCATTGCGCCTTTTGTATTTAATTCCGATGCGATTTCGGTGTTTCATCGTCAATGTGAAGGTCCAAGGAATACATTGAACTTGCTGTGGTGTATCGGAAACTAATACTGGTCTCACAGGGAATGCTCAAACGACAACTGTAAGAAGAGTCTCTATTCCTGCACATAAGGCGGCATTGTGCCTTTTGTATTTAATTCCGATACGATTTCTGTGTTTCATCGTCAATGTGTATGTCCAAGGAATACATTGAACCTGCAGTGGCGTACCGGAAGCTAATACTCGTCTCACAGGAATGGATCAAAGCACAGACTCTAAGAAGTCCCACTCTTCTTGCACTTAAGGCGGCATTGTGCGTTTTGTATTTAATTCCGATGTAATTTCAGTGTTTCATCGTCAATGTGTATGTCCATGGAATACATTGGGCCTGCAATGGTGTATCGCAAGCTAATACTGGTCTCACGGGGAATGCCCAAAGCACCGACTGTAAGAAGAGTCTCTATTCTTGAACTTAAGGCGGCATTGTGCCGTTTGTATTTAATTCCGATGCGATTTCTGTGTTTCATAGTCAATGTGAAGGTCCAAGGAATTCACTGAACCTGCTATGGTGTATCGGAAACTAATACTGGTCTCAAAGGGAATGCTCAAAGAACCGACTGTAAGAAGAGTCTGTATTCTTGTACTTAAGGTGGCATTGTGCATTTTGTATTTAATTCCGATACGAATTCTGTGTTACATCGTCAATGTGAAGGTCCAAAGAATTCATTGAACCGGCAATGGTGTATCGGAAACTAATACTTGTCTCACAGGGAATGCTCAATGCACCGACTATAAGAAGAGTCTCTATTCTTGTACTTAAGGCGGCATTGTGCCTTTTGTATTTAATTCCGATGCGATTCCGGTGTTTAATCGTCTATGTGAAGGTCCAAGGAATACATTGAACCTGCAGTGGTGTATCGGAAACTAATACTGGTCTCACAGGAAAGGATCAAAGCACAGATTTTAAGAAGTTTCACTCTTCTTGCACTTAAGGCGGAATTGTTCCTTTTGTATTGAATTCCTATGTAATTTCAGTGTTTCATTGTCATTGGGTATGTCCAAGGAATACATTGAACCTGCAGTGGTGTATCGGAAACTAATACTGGTCTCACAGGGAATGCTCAAAGCACAGCCTGTAATATGAGTCTGCATTCTTGTCCTTAAGGCTGCATTGTTTCTTTTGTATTTTATTCCGATGCGGTTTCGGTGTTTCATCGTCAATGTGAAGGTCCAAGGAATACATTGAACCTGTAGTGGTGTATCGGAAACTAATACTGGTCTCACAGGAAAGGATCAAAGCACAGATTTTAAGAAGTTTCACTCTTCTTGCACTTAAGGCGGAATTGTTCCTTTTGTATTTAATTCCGATGTAATTTCAGTGTTTCATTGTCATTGTGTATGTCCAAGGAATACATTGAACCTGCAGTGGTGTATCTGAAACTAATACTGGTCTCACACGGAATGCTCAAAGCACCGATATTAAGTGGAGTCTCTATTCTTGTACTTAAGGCGGCATTGTGCCTTTTCTATTTAATTCCGATGCGATTTCTGTGTTTCATCGTCAATGTGTATGTCCAAGGTTTACATTGAACCTGCAGTGGCGTATCGGAAGCTAATATTGGTCTCACAGGAATGGATCAAAGCACAGACTCTAAGAAGTCCCACTCTTCTTGCACTTATGGCGGCATTGTGCGTTTTGTATTTAATTCCGATGTAATTTCAGTGTTTCATCGTTAATGTGTATGTCCATGGAATACATTGGACCTGCAGTGGTGTATCGCTAGCTAATACTGGTCTCACGGGGAATGCTCGAAGCACCGACTGTAAGAAGAGTCTCTATTCTTGTACCTAAGGCGGCATTGTGCCGTTTGTATTTAATTCCGATGCGATTTCTGTGTTTCATCGTCATTGTGAAGGACCAAGGAATTCACTAAACCTGCTATGGTGTATCGGAAATTAATACTGGTCTCAAAGGGAATGCTCAAAGAACCGACTGTAAGAAGAGTCTCTATTCTTGTACTTAAGGTGGCATTGTGCATTTTGTATTTAATTCCGATGCGAATTCTGTGTTACATCGTCAATGTGAAGGGCCAAAGAATTCATTGAACCGGCAATGGTGTATCGGAAACTAATACTGGTCTCACAGGGAATGCTCAATGCACCCACTGTAAGAAGAGTCTCTATTCTTGTACTTAAGGCGGCATTGTGCCTTTTGCATTTAATGCCGATGCGATATCTGTGTTTCATCTTCAATGTGAAAGTCCATGGAATACATAGACCCTGCAGTGGTGTATAGGAAACTAATACTGTTCTCACAGGGAATGCTCAAAGTACCGACTAAGAAGACTCTCTATTCTTGTACTTAAGGCGGCATTGTGCTATTTGTAATTAATTCCGATGCCATTTCTGTGTTCCATCGGCAATGTGAATGTCCAAGGAATACATTGTACCTGCAGTTGTGTATCGGAAACTAGTACTGGTCTCTCAGGGAATGCTCAAAGCACCGACTGTAAGAAAAGTCTATCTTCTAGCACTTATGGCAGCATTGTGACTTTTGCATTTAATTCCGATGTAATTTCAGTGTTTCATTGTCAATGTGTATGTCTAAGGAATACATTGAACCTGCAGTGGTGTATCAGAAACTAATACTGGTCTCACAGGGAATGCTCAAAGCACCGACTGTAAGAGGAGTCTCTATTCTTGTACGTAAGGCGGCATTGTGCCTTTCGAATTTAGTTCCACTGCGATTTCTGTGTTTCTTCGTCAATGCGAAGGTCCAAGGAATACAATGAACCTGCAGTGGTATTTCGGAAACTAATACAGGTCTCACACGAAAGGATCAAAGCACAGACTCTAAGAAGTCTCACTCATCTTGCAGTTATGGCGGCATTGTCCCTTTTGTATTTAATACCGATGTAATATCAGTGTTTCATCGTCAATGAGTATGTCCAAGGAATACATTGAACCTGGAGTGGTGTATCGGAAACTAATACTGGTCTCACAGGGAATGCTCAAAGCACCGAGTGTAAGAAGATTCTCTATTCTTGTATGTAAGGCGTCATTGTGCCTTTTGTATTAATTCCGAGGCGATTTCTGTGTTTCATCGTAAATGTGTATGTCCAAGGAATCCATTGAACCTGCAGTGGTGTATCGGAAACTAATACTGGTCTCACAGGGAATGATCAAAGCATCGACGGTAGGAAGAGTCTCAATTCATGTACTTAAGGCGGCATTGTGAATTTTGTATTTAATTACGATGCGATTTCTGTGTTTCATCGTCAATAGGAAGTTCCAAGGAATACATTGTACCTGCTGTGGTGTATCGGAAACTAATACTGGTCTCACAGGGAATGCTCAAAGCACAGTCTGTAAGAAGGGTCTCTATTGTGGCACTTATGGCGGCATTGTGCCTTTTGTGTTTACTTCCGATGCGATTTCTGTGTTTCATTGTCAATGTGTATGTCCAAGGAATACATTGAACCTGCAGTGGTGTATCGGAAAACAATACTGGCCTCAGTGGGAATGCTCAAAGCAATGACTGTAAGAAGAGTCTCTATTCTTGTACTTAAGGCGGCATTGTGCATTTTGTATTTAATTCCGATGCGATTTCTGTGTTTCATCGTCAATTTGGAGGTCCAAGGAATACATTGTACCTGCAGTGGTGTATCGGAAACTTATACTGGCCTCACAGGGAATGCTCAAAGCACCGACTGTAAGAAGAGTCTCTATACATGTACTTATGGCGGCATTGTGCCTTTTGTATTTCATTCCGATGTAATTTCAGTGTTTCATCGTCAAGGTGTATGTCTAAGGAATACATTGAATTTGCAGTGGTGTATCGGAAACTAATACTGGTCTCACAGGGAATGCTCAAAGCCCCGACTGTAAGAAGAGTCTCTATTCTTGTACGTAAGGCGGCATTGTGCCTTTTGTATTTAATTCCGATGCGATTTCTGTGTTTCATCGTCAATGCGTATGTCCAAGTAATACATTGAACCTGCAGTGGTATATCGGAAACTAATACTGGTCTCACAGGGAATGCTCAAAGCACCGACTGTAAGAAGAGTCTCTATTCTTGTACTTAAGGCGGCATTGTGCCTTTTGTATTTAATTCCCATATGACTTCTATGTTTCATCGACAATGTGAAGGTCCAAGGAACACATTGAACCTGCAGCGATGTATCGGAAACTAATACTGGTCTCACAGGAAAGGATCAAAGCACAGACTCAAAGATGACTCACTTTTCTCGTACTTAAGGCGGCATTGTGCCTTTTGTATTTATTTACGATTTAATTTCAGTGTTTCATCGTCAATGTGTATGTCCAAGGAATACATGGAACCTGGAGTGGTGTGTCGGAAACTAATACTGGTCTCACAGGGAATGCTCAAAGCACAGACTGTAAGAAGAGTCTCCATACTTGTACTAATTTCATGGTCTCACAGGGAATGCTCAAAACACCGACTGTAAGACTGTAAGAAGAGTCTCTATTCTTGTACTTAAGGGGGCATTGTGCCTTTTGTATTTAATTCCGATGCGATTTCTGTGTTTCATCGTCAAGGTGTATGTCCAAGGAATACATTGAACCTGCAGAGGTGAATCGGAAACTAATACTGGTCTCACAGGAAAGGATCAAAGCACAGACTCAATGAAGTCTCACTTTACTTGTACTTAAGACGGCATTGTGCCTTTTGTATTTAATTCCGATGTAATTTCAGGGTTTCATCGTCAATGTGTATGTCTAAGTAATACATTGGACCTGCAGTGGTGTATCGGAAACTAATACTGGTCTCACAGGGATTTCTCAAACACCGACTGTAAGAAGAGTCTCTATTCTTGTACTTAAGGCGGCATTGAACCTTTTGTATTTAATTCCGACGCGATTTCGGTGTTTCATCGTCAATGTGAAGGTCCAAGGAATACATTGAACCTGCAGTGGTGTATCGGAAACTAATACTGGTCACACAGGAAAGGATCAAAGCACAGACTCAAAGATGATTCAGTTTTCTCGTACTTAAGGCGGCATTGTGCCTTTTGTATTTATTTACGATGTAATTTCAGTGTTTCATCGTCAATGTGTAAGTCTAAGGAATATATTGAAACTGTAGTGGTGTAACGGAACTGATACTGGTCTCACAGGGAATGCTCAAAGCACCGACTGTAAGAAGAGACTTTATTCTTGCACTTAAGGCGGCATTTCGCCTTTTGTATTTAATACCGATGCGTTTGTGTGTTTCATCGTCAATGTGAAGGTCCAAGGAGTAAATTGAACTTGCTGTGGTGTAACGGAAACTAATACTGGTCTCACAGGGAATGCTCAAACAACGACTGTAAGAAGAGTCTCTATTCCTGTACATAAGGCGGCATTGTGCCTTTTGTATTTAATTCCGATGCGATTTCTGTGTTTCATCGTCAATGTGTATGTCCAAGGAATACATTGAACCTGCAGTGGCGTATCGGAAGCTAATACTGGTCTCACAGGAATGGATCAAAGCACAGACTCTAAGAAGTCCCACTCTTCTTGCACTTAAGGCGGCATTGTGCGTTTTGTATTTAATTCCGATGTAATTTCAGTGTTTCATCGTCAATGTGTATGTCCATGGAATACATTGGACCTGCAGTGGTGTATCGCAAGCTAATACTGGTCTCATGGGGAATGCTCAAAGCACCGACTGTAAGAAGAGTCTCTACTCTTGTACTTAAGGCGGCATTGTCCGTTTGTGTTTAATTCCGATGCGATTTCTGTGTTTCATCGTCAACGTGAAGGTAAAAGGAATTCACTGAACCTGCTATGGTGTATCGGAAACTAATACTGGTCTCAAAGGGAATGCTCAAAAAACCGACTGTAAGAAGAGTCTCTATTCTTGTACTTAAGGTGGCATTGTGCATTTTGTATTTAACTCCGATGCGAATTCTGTGTTACATCGTCAATGTGAAGGTCCAAAGAATTCATTGAACCGGCAATGGTGTATCGGAAACTAATACTGGTCTCACAGGGAATGCTCATTGCACCGACTGTAAGAAAAGTCTCTATTCTTGTACTTAAGGCGTCATTGTGCCTTTTGTATTTAATTCCGATGCGATTCCGGTGTTTCATCGTCTATGTGAAGGTCCATGGAATACATTGAACCTGCAGTGGCGTATCGGAAACTGATACTGGTCGCACAGGAATGGATAAAAGCACAGACTCTAAGAAGTCTCACTCTTCTTGCACTTAAGGCAGCATTGTACCGTTTGTAATTAATTCCGATGTAATTTCAGGGTTTGATCGTCAATGTGTATGTCTAAGTAATACATTGGACCTGCAGTGGTGTATCGGAAACTAATACTGGTCTCACAGGGATTGCTCAAACACCGACTGTAAGAAGAGTCTCTATTCTTGTACTTAAGGCGGCATTGCGCCTTTTGTATTTAATTCCGATGCGATTTCGGTGTTTCATCGTCAATGTGAAGGTCCAAGGATTACATTGAACCTGCAGTGGTGTATCGGAAACTAATACTGGTCTCACAGGAAAGGATCAAAGCACAGACTCAAAGATGATTCACTTTTCTCGTACTTAAGGCGGCATTGTGCCTTTTGTATTTATTTACGATGTAATTTCAGTGTTTCATCGTCAATGTGTAAGTCTAAGGAATATATTGAAACTGTAGTGGTGTAACGGAAACTGATACTGGTCTCACAGGGAATGCTCAAAGCACCGACTGTAAGAAGAGACTTTATTCTTGCACTTAAGGCGGCATTTCGCCTTTTGTATTTAATACCGATGCGTTTCTGTGTTTTATCTTCAATGTGAAGGTCCAAGGAGTACATTGAACTTGCTGTGGTGTAACGGAAACTAATACTGGTCTCACAGGGAATGCTCAAACAACGACTGTAAGAAGAGTCTCTATTCCTGTACATAAGGCGGCATTGTGTCTTTTGTATTTAATTCCGATGCGATTTCTGTGTTTCGTCGTCAATGTGTATGTCCAAGGAATACATTGAACCTGCAGTGGCGTATCGGAAGCTAATACTGGTCTCACAGGAATGGATCAAAGCACAGACTCTAAGAAGTCCCACTCTTCTTGCACTTAAGGCGGCATTGTGCGTTTTGTAATTAATTCCGATGTAATTTCAGTGTTTCATCGTCAATGTGTATGTTCATGGAATACATTGGACCTGCAGTGGTGTATCGCAAGCTAATACTGCTCTCACGGGGAATGCTCAAAGCACCGACTGTAAGAAGAGTCTCTATTCTTGTACTTAAGGCGGCATTGTGCCGTTTGTGTTTAATTCCGATGCGATTTCTGTGTTTCATCGTCCATGTGAAGGTAAAAGGAATTCACTGAACCTGCTATGGTGTATCGGAAACTAATACTGGTCTCAAAGGGAATGCTCAAAAAACCGACTGTAAGAAGAGTCTCTATTCTTGTACATAAGGTGGCATTGTGCATTTTGTATTTAATTCCGATGCGAATTCTGTGTTACATCGTCAATGTGAAGGTCCAAAGAATTCATTGAACCGGCAATGGTGTATCGGAAACTAATACTGGTCTCACAGGGAATGCTCAATGCACCGACTGTAAGAAAAGTCTCTATTCTTGTACTTAAGGCGCCATTGTGCCTTTTGTATTTAATTCCGATGCGATTCCGGTGTTTCATCGTCTATGTGAAGGTCCATGGAATACATTGAACCTGCAGTGGCGTATCGGAAACTAATACTGGTTGCACAGGAATGGATAAAAGCACAGACTCTAAGAAGTCTCACTCTTCTTGCACTTAAGGCAGCATTGTACCTTTTGTATTTAATTACGATGTATTTTCAGTGTTTCATCGTCAATGTGTATGTCCAAGGAATACATCGAACCTGCAGTGGTGTATCGGAAACTAATACTGGTCTCACAGGGAATGCTCAAAACACCGACTGTAAGAAGAGTCTCTATTCTTCTACTTAAGGCAGCATTGTGTCTTTTGTATTTAATTCCGATGCGATTTCTGTGTTTCATCGTCAATGTGTATGTCCAAGGAAGACATTAAATCTGCAGTGGTGTATCGGAAACTAATACTGGTCTCACAGGGAATGCTCAAAGCACAGCCTGTAAGATGAGTCTGCATTCTTGTCCTTAAGGCTGCATTGTTTCTTTTGTATTTTATTCCGATGCGATTTCGGTGTTTCATCGTCAATGTGAAGGTCCAAGGAATACATTGAACCTGTAGTGGTGTATCGGGAACTAATACTGGTCTCACAGGAAAGGATCAAAGCACAGAATTTAAGAAGTTTCACTCTTCTTGCACTTAAGGCGGAATTGTCCCTTTTGTATTTAATTCCGATGTAATTTCAGTGTTTCATTGTCATTGTGTATGTCCAAGGAATACATTGAACCTGCAGTGGTGTATCGGAAACTAATACTGGTCTCACACGGAATGCTCAAAGCACCGACATTAAGAGGAGTCCCTATTCTTGTACTTAAGGTGGCATTGTGCCTCTTCTATTTAATTCCGATGCGATTTCTGTGTTTCATCGTCAATGTGTATGTCCAAGGAATACATTGAACCTGCAGTGGTGTATCGGAAACTAATACTGTTCTCACAGGAACGGATCAAAGCACAGTCTCTAAGAAGTCTCACTCTTCTTGCACTTAAGGCGGCTTTGTGCCTTTTGTATTTAATTCCGATGTAATTTCAGTGTTTGATCGTCAATGTGTATGTCCAAGGAATACCTTGAACCTGCTGTGGTGTATCGGAAACTAATACTGGTCTCACACGGAGTGCTCAAAGCACCGACATTAAGAGGAGTCTCTATTCTTGTGCTTAAGGCGGTATTGTGCCATTTGTATTTAATTCCGATGCGATTTCAGTGTTTCATCGTCAATTTGAAAGTCCGTGGAATACATTGAACCTGCAGTGCTGTATCGGAAACTAATACTGGTCTCACAGGAAAGGATCAAAGCACAGACACTAAGAAGTCTCACTCTTCTTGCACTTAAGGCGGCATTGTGCCTTTTGTATTTAATTCCGATGTAATTTCAGTTTTCCATCGTCAATGTGTATATCCAAGAAATACATTGAACCTGCAGTGGTGTATCGGAAACTAATACTGGTCTCACAGGGAATGCTCATAGCACCGACTGTAAGAAGACTCTCTATTCTTGTACTTAAGTCGGCATTGTGATTTTTGTATTTAATTCCGATGCGATTTCTGTGTTTCATCGTCAATGTGATGGTCCAAGGAATACATTGAACTTGCAGTGGTGTATCGGAATCGAATACTGGTCTCACAGGGTATGTCCAAATCACCGACTGTAAGAAGAGTGTCTATTCTTGCACTTAAGGCGACATTGTGCCTTTTGTATTTAATTCCGATGCGACTTCTGTGTTTCATTGTCAATGTGATGGTCCAAAGAATACATTGAACCTGCAGTGGTGTATCGGAAACATACTGGTCTCACAGCAAAGGATCAAATCACAGACCTTAAGAAGTCTCACTCTTCTTGCACCTAAGGCGGCATTGTGCCTTTTGTATCTAATTCCGATTTAATTTCAGTGTTTCTCCGTCAATGTGTGTGTCTAAGGTATACATTGAACCTGCAGTGGTGTAACGGAAACTAATACTCGTCTTGCAGGAAATGCTCAAAGCACCGACTGTGCGAAGAGTCTCTATTCTTGCACTTATAGTGGCATTGTGCCTTTTGTATTTAATTCCGATGCGATTTCTGTGTTTCATCGTCAATATGAAGGTCCAAGGAACACATTGAACCTGCAGTGGTGTATCACAAGCTAATACTGGTCTCACAGGGAATGCTCAAAGCACCGACTGTAAGAAGAGTCTCTATTCTTGTACTTACGGCGGCATTGTGCCTTTTGTATTTAATTCCAATGCGATTCTGTGTTTCATCGTCAACGTGAAGGTCCAAGGGATACATTGAACCTGCAATGGTGTATCGGAAACTAATACTGGTCTCTCAGGGAATGCTCAAAGCACCGACTGTAGGAAGAGTCTCAATTCTTGTAGTTATGGAGGCATTGTACATTTTGTATTTAATTCCGATGCCATTTCTGTGTTTCATCGTCAATGTGATGGTCAAAGGAATACACGGAACCTGCAGTGGTGTATAGGAAACTAATAATGGTCTCACAGGGAATGCTCTAACAACGACTGTAAGAAGAGTCTCTATTCTTGTACTTAAGGCGGCATTGTGATTTTGTGTTTAATTCCGATGCGATTTCTGTGTTTCATCGTCAATGTGAAGGTCCAAGGAATACATTGAACCTGCAGTGGTATATCGGAAACTAATACTGGTGTCACAGGGAATGATCAAAGCACCGACTGTAAGAAAAGTCTCTATTCTTGTACTTAAGGCGGCATTGTGCCATTTGTATTTAATTCCGATGCGATTTCTATGTTTCATCGACAATGTGAATGTCCAAGGAATACATTGAACCTGCAGTGGCGTATCGGCAACTAATACAGGTCGCACAGGAAAGGATGAAAGCACAGACTCTAAGAAGACTTACTCTTCTTGCTCTTAAGGCGACATTGTACCTTTTGTATTTATTTACGATGTAATTTCTGTGTTTCATCGTCAATGTGTATGTCCAAGGAATACATTGAATCTGCAGTGGTGTATCGGAAACTAAAACTGGTCTCACAGGAAAGGATCAAAGCACAGACTCTAAGAAGTCTCACTCTTCTTGCACTTAGGGCAGCATTGTGCCTTTTGTATTTAATTCCGATGTAATTTCAGTGTTTCATCGTCAACGTGTATTTCCAAGGAATACATTGTACCTGCAGTGGTGTATCGGAAACTAATACTGGTCTCACAGGAAAGGATCAAAGCACAGATTTTAAGAAGTTTCACACTTCTTGCAAAAAAAAATGGTTCAAATGTCTCTGAGCACTATGGGACTCAACATCTATGGTCATCAGTCCCCTAGAAGTTAGAACTACTTAAACCTAACTAACCTAAGGACATCACACAACACCCAGTCATCACGAGGCAGAGAAAATCCCTAAGCCCGCCGGGAATCGAACCCGGGAACCCGGGCGTGGGAAACGAGAACCCTACCGCACGACCACGAGCTGCGGGCACACTTCTTGCACTTAGGGCGGAATTAGTTTCAGTGTTTCATTGTCAATGTGTATGTCCAAGGAATACATTGAACCTGCAGTGGTGTATCGGAAATTAATACTGGTCTCACACGGAATGCCTAAGCACCGACTTTAAGAAGAGTCTCTATTCTTGTACTTAAGGGGGCATTGTTCCTTTTGTATTTAATTGCGATGCGATTTCTGTGTTTCATCGTCAATGTGAAGGTCTAAGGAATACATTGAACCTGCAGTGGTGTATCGGAAACTAATACTGGTCTCACAATGAATGCCCAAAGCACCGACCGTATGAAGAGTCTCTATTCTTGTACTTACGGCGGCATTGTGCCTTTTGTATTTAATTCCCATGTAATTTCAGTGTTTCATCGTCAATGTGTATGTCCAAGGAATACATTGAACCTGGAGTTGTGTGTCGGAAACTAATACTGGTCTCACAGGGAATGCTCAAAGCACCGACTGTAAGAAGAGTCTCTATTCTTGTACTTACGGCGGCATTGTGCCTTTTGTATTTATTTCCGATGCGATTTCTATGTTTCATCGACAATGTGAATGTCCAAGGAATACATTGAACCTGCAGTGGCGTATCGGCAACTAATACAGGTCGCACAGGAAAGGATGAAAGCACAGACTCTAAGAAGACTTACTCTTCTTGCTCTTAAGGCGACATTGTACCTTTTGTATTTATTTACGATGTAATTTCTGTGTTTCATCGTCAATGTGTATGTCCAAGGAATACATTGAATCTGCAGTGGTGTATCGGAAACTAAAACTGGTCTCACAGGAAAGGATCAAAGCACAGACTCTAAGAAGTCTCACTCTTCTTGCACTTAGGGCGGCATTGTGCCTTTTGTATTTAATTCCGATGTAATTTCAGTGTTTCATCGTCAACGTGTATGTCCAAGGAATACATTGTACCTGCAGTGGTGTATCGGAAACTAATACTGGTCTCACAGGAAAGGATCAAAGCACAGATTTTAAGAAGTTTCACACTTCTTGGAAAAAAAAATGGTTCAAATGGCTCTGAGCACTATGGGACTCAACATCTATGGTCATCAGTCCCCTAGAACTTAGAACTACTTAAACCTAACTAACCTAAGGACATCACACAACACCCAGTCATCACGAGGCAGAGAAAATCCCTAACCCCGACGGGAATCGAACCCGGGAACCCGGGCGTGGGAAGCGAGAACCCTACCGCACGACCACGAGCTGCGGACACACTTCTTGCACTTAGGGCGGAATTAATTTCAGTGTTTCATTGTCAATGTGTATGTCCAAGGAATACATTGAACCTGCAGTGGTGTATCGGAAATTAATACTGGTCTCACACGGAATGCCTAAGCACCGACTTTAAGAAGAGTCTCTATTCTTGTACTTAAGGGGGCATTGTTCCTTTTGTATTTAATTGCGATGCGATTTCTGTGTTTCATCGTCAATGTGAAGGTCTAAGGAATACATTGAACCTGCAGTGGTGTATCGGAAACTAATACTGGTCTCACAATGAATGCCCAAAGCACCGACCGTATGAAGAGTCTCTATTCTTGTACTTACGGCGGCATTGTGCCTTTTGTATTTAATTCCGATGTAATTTCAGTGTTTCATCGTCAATGTGTATGTCCAAGGAATACATTGAACCTGGAGTTGTGTGTCGGAAACTAATACTGGTCTCACAGGGAATGCTCAAAGCACCGACTGTAAGACGAGTAGCTATACTTGTACTTATTTCATGGTCTCACAGGGAATGCTCAAAACACCGACTGTAAGGATGTAAGAAAAGTCTCTATTCTTGTACCTAAGTCGGCACTGTGCCTTTTGTATTTAAGTCCGATGCGATTTCTGTGTTTCATCATCAAGGTGTTTGTCCAAGGAATACATTGTACCTGCAGTGGTGTATCGGAAACTAATACTGGTGTCACAGGGAATGCTCAAAACACCGACTGTAAGAAGAGTCTCTATTCTTGCACTTAAGGCGGCATTGTGCCTTTTGTAATTAATTCCGATGCGATTTCTGTGTTTCATCGTCAATGTGTATGTCCAAGGAATACATTGAACCTGCAGTGGAATGCTCAAAGCACCGACTGTAAGAAGAGTCTCTATTCTTGCACTTATGGCGGCATTGTGCCTTTTGTATTTAATTCCGATGTAATTTCAGTGTTTCATGGTCAATGTGTATGTCTAAGGAATACATTGAACCTGCAGTGGTGTATCGGAAACTAATACTGGTCTGAAAGGAATCCTCAAAGCACCGACTATAAGAAGAGTCTCTATTCTTGTACGTAAGGCGGCATTGTGATTTTTGTATTTAATTCCGATGCGATATCTGTGTTTCATCGTCAATGTGTATGTCCAACGAATACATTGAACCTGCAGTGGTGTATCGGAAACTAATACTGGTCTCAAAGGGAATGCTCAAAGCACTGACTGTAAGAAGAGTCTTTATTCTTGTACTTGAGGCAGCATTGTGCCTTTTGTATTTAATTCCGATGTGATATCTGTGTTTCATCGTCAATGTGAAGGTCCAAGGGATACATTAAACCTGCAGTGGTGTATCGGAAACTAATACTGGTCTCACAGGATAGGATCAAAGCGCAGACTCTACGAAGTATCACTCTTCTTGCACTTAAGGCGGCATTGTGCGTTTTGTATGTAATTCCGATGTAATTTCAGTGTTTCATCTTCAATGAGTATGTCCAAGGAATACATTGAACCTGCAGTGGTGTATCGCAAGCTAATACTGGTCTCACGGGGAATGCTCAAGGCACCGACTGTAAGAAGAGTCTCTATTCTTGTACTTAAGGCGGCATTGTGCCGTTTGTATTTAATTCCGATGCGATTTCTGTGTTTTATCGTCAATGTGAAGGTCCAAGGAATACACTGAACCTGCTATGGTGTATCGGAATCTAATACTGGTCTCAAAGGGAATGCTCAAAGTACCGACTGAAGGAAGAGTCTCAATTCATGTACTTAAGGCGGCATTGTGCCTTTTGTATTTAATTCCGATGCGATTTCTGTGTTTCATCGTCAATTTGAATGTCCAAGGAATACATTGTACCTGCAGTGGTGTATCGGAAACTAATACTGGTCTCACATGGAATGCTCAAAGCACCGACTGTAAGAAGAGTCTCTATTCTTGTACTTAAGGCGGCATTGTGCCTTTTGTATTTAATTCCCATGTGACTTCTATGTTTCATCGTCAATGTGAAGGTCCAAGGAACACATTGAACCTGCAGTGATGTATCGGAAACTAATACTGGTCTCACAGGAAAGGATCAAAGCACAGACTCAAAGATGACTCACTTTTCTCGTACTTAAGGCGGCATTGTGCCTTTTGTATTTATTTACGATTTAATTTCAGTGTTTCATCGTCAATGTTTATGTCCAAGGAATACATGGAACCTGGAGTGGTGTGTCGGAAACTAATACTGGTCTCACAGGGAATGCTCAAAGCACAGACTGTAAGAAGAGTCTCCATACTTGTACTAATTTCATGGTCTCACAGGGAATGCTCAAAACACCGACTGTAAGACTGTAAGAAGAGTCTCTATTCTTGTACTTAAGGGGGCATTGTGCCTTTTGTATTTAATACCGATGCGATTTCTGTGTTTCATCGTCAAGGTGTATGTCCAAGGAATACATTGAACCTGCAGAGGTGAATCGGAAACTAATACTGGTCTCACAGGAAAGGATCAAAGCACAGACTCAAAGAAGTCTCACTTTACTTGTACTTAAGACGGCATTGTGCCTTTTGTATTTAATTCCGATGTAATTTCAGTCTTTCATCGTCAATGTGTAAGTCTAAGGAATATATTGTAACTGTAGTGGTGTAACGGAACTGATACTGGTCTCACAGGGAATGCTCAAAGCACCGACTGTAAGAAGAGACTTTATTCTTGCACTTAAGGCGGCATTTCGCCTTTTGTATTTAATACCGATGCGTTTCTGTGTTTCATCGTCAATGTGAAGGTCCAAGGAGTACATTGAACTTGCTGTGGTGTAACGGAAACTAATACTGGTCTCACAGGGAATGCTCAAACAACGACTGTAAGAAGAGTCTCTATTCCTGTACATAAGGCGGCATTGTGCCTTTTGTATTTAATTCCGATGCGATTTCTGTGTTTCATCGTCAATGTGTATGTCCAAGGAATACATTGAACCTGCAGTGGCGTATCGGAAGCTAATACTGGTCTCACAGGAATGGATCAAAGCACAGACTCTAAGAAGTCCCACTCTTCTTGCACCTAAGGCGGCATTGTGCGTTTTGTAGTTAATTCCGATGTAATTTCAGTGTTTCATTGTCAATGTGTATGTCCATGGAATACATTGGACCTGCAGTGGTGTATCGCAAGCTAATACTGGTCTCATGGGGAATGCTCAAAGCACCGACTGTAAGAAGAGTCTCTATTCTTGTACTTAAGGCGGCATTGTGCCGTTTGTGTTTAATTCCGATGCGATTTCTGTGTTTCATCGTCAATGTGAAGGTAAAAGGAATTCACTGAACCTGCTATGGTGTATCGGAAACTAATACTGGTCTCAAAGGGAATGCTCAGAAAACCGACTGTAAGAAGAGTCTCTATTCTTGTACTTAAGGTGGCATTGTGCATTTTGTATTTAACTCCGATGCGAATTCTGTGTTACATCGTCAATGTGAAGGTCCAAAGAATTCATTGAACCGGCAATGGTGTATCGGAAACTAATACTGGCCTCACAGGGAATGCTCAATGCACCGACTGTAAGAAAAGTCTCTATTCTTGTACTTAAGGCGCCATTGTGCCTTTTGTATTTAATTCCGATGCGATTCCGGTGTTTCATCGTCTATGTGAAGGTCCATGGAATACATTGAACCTGCAGTGGCGTATCGGAAACTGATACTGGTCGCACAGGAATGGATAAAAGCACAGACTCTAAGAAGTCTCACTCTTCTTGCACTTAAGGCAGCATTGTACCTTTTGTATTTAATTCCGATGTAATTTCAGGGTTTCATCGTCAATGTGTATGTCTAAGTAATACATTGGACCTGCAGTGGTGTATCGGAAACTAATACTGGTCTCACAGGGATTGCTCAAACACCGACTGTAAGAAGAGTCTCTATTCTTGTACTTAAGGCGGCATTGCGCCTTTTGTATTTAATTCCGATGCGATTTCGGTGTTTCATCGTCAATGTGAAGGTCCAAGGAATACATTGAACCTGCAGTGGTGTATCGGAAACTAATACTGGTCTCACAGGAAAGGATAAAGCACAGACTCAAAGATGATTCACTTTTCTCGTACTTAAGGCGGCATTGTGCCTTTTGTATTTATTTACGATGTAATTTCAGTGTTTCATCGCCAATGTGTAAGTCTAAGGAATATATTGTAACTGTAGTGGTGTAACGGAAACTGATACTGGTCTCACAGGGAATGCTCAATGCACCGACTGTAAGAAGAGACTTTATTCTTGCACTTAAGGCGGCATTTCGCCTTTTGTATTTAATACCGATGCGTTTCTGTGTTTCATCGTCAATGTGAAGGTCCAAGGAGTACATTGAACTTGCTGTGGTGTAACGGAAACTAATACTGGTCTCACAGGGAATGCTCAAACAACGACTGTAAGAAGAGTCTCTATTCCTGTACATAAGGCGGCATTGTGTCTTTTGTATTTAATTCCGATGCGATTTCTGTGTTTCATCGTCAATATGTATGTCCAAGGAATACATTGAACCTGCAGTGGCGTATCGGAAGCTAATACTGGTCTCACAGGAATGGATCAAAGCACAGACTCTAAGAAGTCCCACTCTTCTTGCACTTAAGGCGGCATTGTGCGTTTTGTAATTAATTCCGATGCGATTTCTGTGTTTCATCGTCAATGTGAAGGTAAAAGGAATTCACTGAACCTGCTATGGTGTATCGGAAACTAATACTGGTCTCAAAGGGAATGCTCAAAAAACCGACTGTAAGAAGAGTCTCTATTCTTGTACTTAAGGTGGCATTGTGCATTTTGTTTTTAATTCCGATGCGAATTCTGTGTTACATCGTCAATGTGAAGGTCCAAAGAATTCATTGAACCGGCAATGGTGTATCGGAAACTAATACTGGTCTCACAGGGAATGCTCAATGCACCGACTGTAAGAAAAGTCTCTATTCTGGTACTTAAGGCGCCATTGTGCCTTTTGTATTTAATTCCGATGCGATTCCGGTGTTTCATCGTCTATGTGAAGGTCCATGGAATACATTGAACCTGCAGTGGCGTATCGGAAACTAATACTGGTTGCACAGGAATGGATAAAAGCACAGACTCTAAGAAGTCTCACTCTTCTTGCACTTAAGGCAGCATTGTACCTTTTGTATTTAATTACGATGTATTTTCAGTGTTTCATCGTCAATGTGTATGTCCAAGGAATACATCGAACCTGCAGTGGTGTATCGGAAACTAATACTGGTCTCACAGGGAATGCTCAAAACACCGACTGTAAGAAGAGTCTCTATTCTTCTACTTAAGGCAGCATTGTGTCTTTTGTATTTAATTCCGATGCGATTTCTGTGTTTCATCGTCAATGTGTATGTCCAAGGAAGACATTAAATCTGCAGTGGTGTATCGGAAACTAATACTGGTCTCACAGGGAATGCTCAAAGCACAGCCTGTAAGATGAGTCTGCATTCTTGTCCTTAAGGCTGCATTGTTTCTTTTGTATTTTATTCCGATGCGATTTCGGTGTTTCATCGTCAATGTGAAGGTCCAAGGAATACATTGAACCTGTAGTGGTGTATCGGGAACTAATACTGGTCTCACAGGAAAGGATCAAAGCACAGAATTTAAGAAGTTTCACTCTTCTTGCACTTAAGGCGGAATTGTCCCTTTTGTATTTAATTCCGATGTAATTTCAGTGTTTCATTGTCATTGTGTATGTCCAAGGAATACATTGAACCTGCAGTGGTGTATCGGAAACTAATACTGGTCTCACACGGAATGCTCAAAGCACCGACATTAAGAGGAGTCCCTATTCTTGTACTTAAGGTGGCATTGTGCCTCTTCTATTTAATTCCGATGCGATTTCTGTGTTTCATCGTCAATGTGTATGTCCAAGGAATACATTGAACCTGCAGTGGTGTATCGGAAACTAATACTGTTCTCACAGGAACGGATCAAAGCACAGTCTCTAAGAAGTCTCACTCTTCTTGCACTTAAGGCGGCTTTGTGCCTTTTGTATTTAATTCCGATGTAATTTCAGTGTTTGATCGTCAATGTGTATGTCCAAGGAATACCTTGAACCTGCTGTGGTGTATCGGAAACTAATACTGGTCTCACACGGAGTGCTCAAAGCACCGACATTAAGAGGAGTCTCTATTCTTGTACTTAAGGCGGTATTGTGCCATTTGTATTTAATTCCGATGCGATTTCAGTGTTTCATCGTCAATTTGAAAGTCCGTGGAATACATTGAACCTGCAGTGCTGTATCGGAAACTAATACTGGTCTCACAGGAAAGGATCAAAGCACAGACACTAAGAAGTCTCACTCTTCTTGCACTTAAGGCGGCATTGTGCCTTTTGTATTTAATTCCGATGTAATTTCAGTTTTCCATCGTCAATGTGTATATCCAAGAAATACATTGAACCTGCAGTGGTGTATCGGAAACTAATACTGGTCTCACAGGGAATGCTCATAGCACCGACTGTAAGAAGACTCTCTATTCTTGTACTTAAGTCGGCATTGTGATTTTTGTATTTAATTCCGATGCGATTTCTGTGTTTCATCGTCAATGTGATGGTCCAAGGAATACATTGAACTTGCAGTGGTGTATCGGAATCGAATACTGGTCTCACAGGGTATGTCCAAATCACCGACTGTAAGAAGAGTGTCTATTCTTGCACTTAAGGCGACATTGTGCCTTTTGTATTTAATTCCGATGCGACTTCTGTGTTTCATTGTCAATGTGATGGTCCAAAGAACACATTGAACCTGCAGTGGTGTATCGGAAACATACTGGTCTCACAGCAAAGGATCAAATCACAGACTTTAAGAAGTCTCACTCTTCTTGCACCTAAGGCGGCATTGTGCCTTTTGTATCTAATTCCGATTTAATTTCAGTGTTTCTCCGTCAATGTGTGTGTCTAAGGTATACATTGAACCTGCAGTGGTGTAACGGAAACTAATACTCGTCTTGCAGGAAATGCTCAAAGCACCGACTGTGCGAAGAGTCTCTATTCTTGCACTTATAGTGGCATTGTGCCTTTTGTATTTAATTCCGATGCGATTTCTGTGTTTCATCGTCAATATGAAGGTCCAAGGAACACATTGAACCTGCAGTGGTGTATCACAAGCTAATACTGGTCTCACAGGGAATGCTCAAAGCACCGACTGTAAGAAGAGTCTCTATTCTTGTACTTACGGCGGCATTGTGCCTTTTGTATTTAATTCCAATGCGATTCTGTGTTTCATCGTCAACGTGAAGGTCCAAGGGATACATTGAACCTGCAATGGTGTATCGGAAACTAATACTGGTCTCTCAGGGAATGCTCAAAGCACCGACTGTAGGAAGAGTCTCAATTCTTGTAGTTATGGAGGCATTGTACATTTTGTATTTAATTCCGATGCCATTTCTGTGTTTCATCGTCAATGTGATGGTCAAAGGAATACACGGAACCTGCAGTGGTGTATAGGAAACTAATAATGGTCTCACAGGGAATGCTCTAACAACGACTGTAAGAAGAGTCTCTATTCTTGTACTTAAGGCGGCATTGTGATTTTGTGTTTAATTCCGATGCGATTTCTGTGTTTCATCGTCAATGTGAAGGTCCAAGGAATACATTGAACCTGCAGTGGTATATCGGAAACTAATACTGGTGTCACAGGGAATGATCAAAGCACCGACTGTAAGAAAAGTCTCTATTCTTGTACTTAAGGCGGCATTGTGCCATTTGTATTTAATTCCGATGCGATTTCTATGTTTCATCGACAATGTGAATGTCCAAGGAATACATTGAACCTGCAGTGGCGTATCGGCAACTAATACAGGTCGCACAGGAAAGGATGAAAGCACAGACTCTAAGAAGACTTACTCTTCTTGCTCTTAAGGCGACATTGTACCTTTTGTATTTATTTACGATGTAATTTCTGTGTTTCATCGTCAATGTGTATGTCCAAGGAATACATTGAATCTGCAGTGGTGTATCGGAAACTAAAACTGGTCTCACAGGAAAGGATCAAAGCACAGACTCTAAGAAGTCTCACTCTTCTTGCACTTAGGGCAGCATTGTGCCTTTTGTATTTAATTCCGATGTAATTTCAGTGTTTCATCGTCAACGTGTATTTCCAAGGAATACATTGTACCTGCAGTGGTGTATCGGAAACTAATACTGGTCTCACAGGAAAGGATCAAAGCACAGATTTTAAGAAGTTTCACACTTCTTGCAAAAAAAAATGGTTCAAATGTCTCTGAGCACTATGGGACTCAACATCTATGGTCATCAGTCCCCTAGAAGTTAGAACTACTTAAACCTAACTAACCTAAGGACATCACACAACACCCAGTCATCACGAGGCAGAGAAAATCCCTAAGCCCGCCGGGAATCGAACCCGGGAACCCGGGCGTGGGAAACGAGAACCCTACCGCACGACCACGAGCTGCGGGCACACTTCTTGCACTTAGGGCGGAATTAGTTTCAGTGTTTCATTGTCAATGTGTATGTCCAAGGAATACATTGAACCTGCAGTGGTGTATCGGAAATTAATACTGGTCTCACACGGAATGCCTAAGCACCGACTTTAAGAAGAGTCTCTATTCTTGTACTTAAGGGGGCATTGTTCCTTTTGTATTTAATTGCGATGCGATTTCTGTGTTTCATCGTCAATGTGAAGGTCTAAGGAATACATTGAACCTGCAGTGGTGTATCGGAAACTAATACTGGTCTCACAATGAATGCCCAAAGCACCGACCGTATGAAGAGTCTCTATTCTTGTACTTACGGCGGCATTGTGCCTTTTGTATTTAATTCCCATGTAATTTCAGTGTTTCATCGTCAATGTGTACGTCCAAGGAATACATTGAACCTGGAGTTGTGTGTCGGAAACTAATACTGGTCTCACAGGGAATGCTCAAAGCACCGACTGTAAGAAGAGTCTCTATTCTTGTACTTACGGCGGCATTGTGCCTTTTGTATTTATTTCCGATGCGATTTCTATGTTTCATCGACAATGTGAATGTCCAAGGAATACATTGAACCTGCAGTGGCGTATCGGCAACTAATACAGGTCGCACAGGAAAGGATGAAAGCACAGACTCTAAGAAGACTTACTCTTCTTGCTCTTAAGGCGACATTGTACCTTTTGTATTTATTTACGATGTAATTTCTGTGTTTCATCGTCAATGTGTATGTCCAAGGAATACATTGAATCTGCAGTGGTGTATCGGAAACTAAAACTGGTCTCACAGGAAAGGATCAAAGCACAGACTCTAAGAAGTCTCACTCTTCTTGCACTTAGGCCGGCATTGTGCCTTTTGTATTTAATTCCGATGTAATTTCAGTGTTTCATCGTCAACGTGTATGTCCAAGGAATACATTGTACCTGCAGTGGTGTATCGGAAACTAATACTGGTCTCACAGGAAAGGATCAAAGCACAGATTTTAAGAAGTTTCACACTTCTTGGAAAAAAAAATGGTTCAAATGGCTCTGAGCACTATGGGACTCAACATCTATGGTCATCAGTCCCCTAGAACTTAGAACTACTTAAACCTAACTAACCTAAGGACATCACACAACACCCAGTCATCACGAGGCAGAGAAAATCCCTAACCCCGACGGGAATCGAACCCGGGAACCCGGGCGTGGGAAGCGAGAACCCTACCGCACGACCACGAGCTGCGGACACACTTCTTGCACTTAGGGCGGAATTAATTTCAGTGTTTCATTGTCAATGTGTATGTCCAAGGAATACATTGAACCTGCAGTGGTGTATCGGAAATTAATACTGGTCTCACACGGAATGCCTAAGCACCGACTTTAAGAAGAGTCTCTATTCTTGTACTTAAGGGGGCATTGTTCCTTTTGTATTTAATTGCGATGTGATTTCTGTGTTTCATCGTCAATGTGAAGGTCTAAGGAATACATTGAACCTGCAGTGGTGTATCGGAAACTAATACTGGTCTCACAATGAATGCCCAAAGCACCGACCGTATGAAGAGTCTCTATTCTTGTACTTACGGCGGCATTGTGCCTTTTGTATTTAATTCCGATGTAATTTCAGTGTTTCATCGTCAATGTGTATGTCCAAGGAATACATTGAACCTGGAGTTGTGTGTCGGAAACTAATACTGGTCTCACAGGGAATGCTCAAAGCACCGACTGTAAGACGAGTAGCTATACTTGTACTTATTTCATGGTCTCACAGGGAATGCTCAAAACACCGACTGTAAGGATGTAAGAAAAGTCTCTATTCTTGTACCTAAGTCGGCACTGTGCCTTTTGTATTTAAGTCCGATGCGATTTCTGTGTTTCATCATCAAGGTGTTTGTCCAAGGAATACATTGTACCTGCAGTGGTGTATCGGAAACTAATACTGGTGTCACAGGGAATGCTCAAAACACCGACTGTAAGAAGAGTCTCTATTCTTGCACTTAAGGCGGCATTGTGCCTTTTGTAATTAATTCCGATGCGATTTCTGTGTTTCATCGTCAATGTGTATGTCCAAGGAATACATTGAACCTGCAGTGGAATGCTCAAAGCACCGACTGTAAGAAGAGTCTCTATTCTTGCACTTATGGCGGCATTGTGCCTTTTGTATTTAATTCCGATGTAATTTCAGTGTTTCATGGTCAATGTGTATGTCTAAGGAATACATTGAACCTGCAGTGGTGTATCGGAAACTAATACTGGTCTGAAAGGAATCCTCAAAGCACCGACTATAAGAAGAGTCTCTATTCTTGTACGTAAGGCGGCATTGTGATTTTTGTATTTAATTCCGATGCGATATCTGTGTTTCATCGTCAATGTGTATGTCCAACGAATACATTGAACCTGCAGTGGTGTATCGGAAACTAATACTGGTCTCAAAGGGAATGCTCAAAGCACTGACTGTAAGAAGAGTCTTTATTCTTGTACTTGAGGCAGCATTGTGCCTTTTGTATTTAATTCCGATGTGATATCTGTGTTTCATCGTCAATGTGAAGGTCCAAGGGATACATTAAACCTGCAGTGGTGTATCGGAAACTAATACTGGTCTCACAGGATAGGATCAAAGCGCAGACTCTACGAAGTATCACTCTTCTTGCACTTAAGGCGGCATTGTGCGTTTTGTATGTAATTCCGATGTAATTTCAGTGTTTCATCTTCAATGAGTATGTCCAAGGTATACATTGAACCTGCAGTGGTGTATCGCAAGCTAATACTGGTCTCACGGGGAATGCTCAAGGCACCGACTGTAAGAAGAGTCTCTATTCTTGTACTTAAGGCGGCATTGTGCCGTTTGTATTTAATTCCGATGCGATTTCTGTGTTTTATCGTCAATGTGAAGGTCCAAGGAATACACTGAACCTGCTATGGTGTATCGGAATCTAATACTGGTCTCAAAGGGAATGCTCAAAGTACCGACTGAAGGAAGAGTCTCAATTCATGTACTTAAGGCGGCATTGTGCCTTTTGTATTTAATTCCGATGCGATTTCTGTGTTTCATCGTCAATTTGAATGTCCAAGGAATACATTGTACCTGCAGTGGTGTATCGGAAACTAATACTGGTCTCACATGGAATGCTCAAAGCACCGACTGTAAGAAGAGTCTCTATTCTTGTACTTAAGGCGGCATTGTGCCTTTTGTATTTAATTCCCATGTGACTTCTATGTTTCATCGTCAATGTGAAGGTCCAAGGAACACATTGAACCTGCAGTGATGTATCGGAAACTAATACTGGTCTCACAGGAAAGGATCAAAGCACAGACTCAAAGATGACTCACTTTTCTCGTACTTAAGGCGGCATTGTGCCTTTTGTATTTATTTACGATTTAATTTCAGTGTTTCATCGTCAATGTTTATGTCCAAGGAATACATGGAACCTGGAGTGGTGTGTCGGAAACTAATACTGGTCTCACAGGGAATGCTCAAAGCACAGACTGTAAGAAGAGTCTCCATACTTGTACTAATTTCATGGTCTCACAGGGAATGCTCAAAACACCGACTGTAAGACTGTAAGAAGAGTCTCTATTCTTGTACTTAAGGGGGCATTGTGCCTTTTGTATTTAATACCGATGCGATTTCTGTGTTTCATCGTCAAGGTGTATGTCCAAGGAATACATTGAACCTGCAGAGGTGAATCGGAAACTAATACTGGTCTCACAGGAAAGGATCAAAGCACAGACTCAAAGAAGTCTCACTTTACTTGTACTTAAGACGGCATTGTGCCTTTTGTATTTAATTCCGATGTAATTTCAGTCTTTCATCGTCAATGTGTAAGTCTAAGGAATATATTGTAACTGTAGTGGTGTAACGGAACTGATACTGGTCTCACAGGGAATGCTCAAAGCACCGACTGTAAGAAGAGACTTTATTCTTGCACTTAAGGCGGCATTTCGCCTTTTGTATTTAATACCGATGCGTTTCTGTGTTTCATCGTCAATGTGAAGGTCCAAGGAGTACATTGAACTTGCTGTGGTGTAACGGAAACTAATACTGGTCTCACAGGGAATGCTCAAACAACGACTGTAAGAAGAGTCTCTATTCCTGTACATAAGGCGGCATTGTGCCTTTTGTATTTAATTCCGATGCGATTTCTGTGTTTCATCGTCAATGTGTATGTCCAAGGAATACATTGAACCTGCAGTGGCGTATCGGAAGCTAATACTGGTCTCACAGGAATGGATCAAAGCACAGACTCTAAGAAGTCCCACTCTTCTTGCACCTAAGGCGGCATTGTGCGTTTTGTAGTTAATTCCGATGTAATTTCAGTGTTTCATTGTCAATGTGTATGTCCATGGAATACATTGGACCTGCAGTGGTGTATCGCAAGCTAATACTGGTCTCATGGGGAATGCTCAAAGCACCGACTGTAAGAAGAGTCTCTATTCTTGTACTTAAGGCGGCATTGTGCCGTTTGTGTTTAATTCCGATGCGATTTCTGTGTTTCATCGTCAATGTGAAGGTAAAAGGAATTCACTGAACCTGCTATGGTGTATCGGAAACTAATACTGGTCTCAAAGGGAATGCTCAGAAAACCGACTGTAAGAAGAGTCTCTATTCTTGTACTTAAGGTGGCATTGTGCATTTTGTATTTAACTCCGATGCGAATTCTGTGTTACATCGTCAATGTGAAGGTCCAAAGAATTCATTGAACCGGCAATGGTGTATCGGAAACTAATACTGGCCTCACAGGGAATGCTCAATGCACCGACTGTAAGAAAAGTCTCTATTCTTGTACTTAAGGCGCCATTGTGCCTTTTGTATTTAATTCCGATGCGATTCCGGTGTTTCATCGTCTATGTGAAGGTCCATGGAATACATTGAACCTGCAGTGGCGTATCGGAAACTGATACTGGTCGCACAGGAATGGATAAAAGCACAGACTCTAAGAAGTCTCACTCTTCTTGCACTTAAGGCAGCATTGTACCTTTTGTATTTAATTCCGATGTAATTTCAGGGTTTCATCGTCAATGTGTATGTCTAAGTAATACATTGGACCTGCAGTGGTGTATCGGAAACTAATACTGGTCTCACAGGGATTGCTCAAACACCGACTGTAAGAAGAGTCTCTATTCTTGTACTTAAGGCGGCATTGCGCCTTTTGTATTTAATTCCGATGCGATTTCGGTGTTTCATCGTCAATGTGAAGGTCCAAGGAATACATTGAACCTGCAGTGGTGTATCGGAAACTAATACTGGTCTCACAGGAAAGGATAAAGCACAGACTCAAAGATGATTCACTTTTCTCGTACTTAAGGCGGCATTGTGCCTTTTGTATTTATTTACGATGTAATTTCAGTGTTTCATCGCCAATGTGTAAGTCTAAGGAATATATTGTAACTGTAGTGGTGTAACGGAAACTGATACTGGTCTCACAGGGAATGCTCAATGCACCGACTGTAAGAAGAGACTTTATTCTTGCACTTAAGGCGGCATTTCGCCTTTTGTATTTAATACCGATGCGTTTCTGTGTTTCATCGTCAATGTGAAGGTCCAAGGAGTACATTGAACTTGCTGTGGTGTAACGGAAACTAATACTGGTCTCACAGGGAATGCTCAAACAACGACTGTAAGAAGAGTCTCTATTCCTGTACATAAGGCGGCATTGTGTCTTTTGTATTTAATTCCGATGCGATTTCTGTGTTTCATCGTCAATATGTATGTCCAAGGAATACATTGAACCTGCAGTGGCGTATCGGAAGCTAATACTGGTCTCACAGGAATGGATCAAAGCACAGACTCTAAGAAGTCCCACTCTTCTTGCACTTAAGGCGGCATTGTGCGTTTTGTAATTAATTCCGATGTAATTTCAGTGTTTCATCGTCAATGTGTATGTCCATGGAATACATTGGACCTGCAGTGGTGTATCGCAAGCTAATACTGGTCTCACGGGGAATGCTCAAAGCACCGACTGTAAGAAGAGTCTCTATTCTTGTACTTAAGGCGTCATTGTGCCGTTTGTGTTTAATTCCGATGCGATTTCTGTGTTTCATCGTCAATGTGAAGGTAAAAGGAATTCACTGAACCTGCTATGGTGTATCGGAAACTAATACTGGTCTCAAAGGGAATGCTCAAAAAACCGACTGTAAGAAGAGTCTCTATTCTTGTACTTAAGGTGGCATTGTGCATTTTGTATTTAATTCCGATGCGAATTCTGTGTTACATCGTCAATGTGAAGGTCCAAAGAATTCATTGAACCGGCAATGGTGTATCGGAAACTAATACTGGTCTCACAGGGAATGCTCAATGCACCGACTGTAAGAAAAGTCTCTATTCTTGTACTTAAG
The DNA here is from genome assembly GCF_021461395.2 of Schistocerca americana. Taxonomy (NCBI): domain Eukaryota; kingdom Metazoa; phylum Arthropoda; class Insecta; order Orthoptera; family Acrididae; genus Schistocerca; species Schistocerca americana. The sequence goes on from NC_060126.1 coordinate 4,374,198, forward strand.
GCGCCATTGTGCCTTTTGTATTTAATTCCGATGCGATTCCGGTGTTTCATCGTCTATGTGAAGGTCCATGGAATACATTGAACCTGCAGTGGCGTATCGGAAACTGATACTGGTCGCACAGGAATGGATAAAAGCACAGACTCTAAGAAGTCTCACTCTTCTTGCACTTAAGGCAGCATTGTACCTTTTGTATTTAATTACGATGTATTTTCAGTGTTTCATCGTCAGTGTGTATGTCCAAGAAATACATCGAACCTGCAGTGGTGTATCGGAAACTAATACTGGTCTCACAGGGAATGCTGAAAACACCGACTGTAAGAAGAGTCTCTATTCTTCTACTTAAGGCAGCATTGTGCCTTTTGTATTTAATTCCGATGCGATTTCTGTGTTTCATCGTCAATGTGTATGTCCAAGGAATACATTGAATCTGCAGTGGTGTATCGGAAAATAATACTGGTCTCACAGGGAATGCTCAAAGCACAGCCTGTAAGATGAGTCTGCATTCTTGTCCTTAAGGCTGCATTGTTTCTTTTGTATTTTATTCCGATGCGATTTCGGTGTTTCATCGTCAATGTGAAGCTCCAAGGAATACATTGAACCTGTAGTGGTGTATCGGAAAGTAATACTGGTCTCACAGGAAAGGATCAAAGCACAGAATTTAAGAAGTTTCATTCTTCTTGCACTTAAGGCGGAATTGTTCCTTTTGTATTTAATTCCGATATAATTTCAGTGTTTCATTGTCATTGTGTATGTCCAAGGAATACATTGAACCTGCAGTGGTGTATCGGAAACTAATACTGGTCTCACACGGAATGCTCAAAGCACCGACATTAAGAGGAGTCTCTATTCTTGTACTTAAGGCGGCATTGTGCCTTTTCTATTTAATTCCGATGCGATTTCTGTGTTTCATCGTCAATGTGTATGTCCAAGGAATACATTGAACCTGCAGTGGTGTATCGGAAACTAATACTGTTCTCACAGGAACGGATCAAAGCACAGTCTCTAAGAAGTCACTCTTCTTGCACTTAAGGCGGCTTTTTGCCTTTTGTATTTAATTCCGATGTAATTTCAGTGTTTGATCGTCAATGTGTATGTCCAAGGAATACCTTGAACCTGCTGTGGTGTATCGGAAACTAATACTGGTCTCACAGGGAATGATCAAAGCACCGACTGTAAGAAGAATCTCTATTCTTGTGGTTAAGGCGGCATTGTGCCTTTTGTATTTAATTCCGATCCGATTTCTTCGTCTCATCGTCAATGTGAATTTCCATGGAATACATTGTACCTGCAGTGGTGTATCGGAAACTAATACTGGTCTCACAGGGAATGCTCAAAGATCCGACTGTAAGAAATGTCACTCTTCTTGCACTTAAGGCGGTATTGTGCCATTTGTATTCAATTCCGATGCGATTTCAGTGTTTCATCGTCAATTTGAAAGTCCGTGGAATACATTGAACCTGCAGTGCTGTATCGGAAACTAATACTGGTCTCACAGGAAAGGATCAAAGCACAGACACTAAGAAGTCTCACTCTTCTTGCACTTAAGGCGGCATTGTGCCTTTTGTATTTAATTCCGATGTAATTTGAGTTTTCCATCGTCAATGTGTATATCCAAGAAATACATTGAACCTGCAGTGGTGTATCGGAAACTAATACTGGTCTCACAGGGAATGCTCATAGCACCGACTGTAAGAAGACTCTCTATTCTTGTACTTAAGTCGGCATTGTGATTTTTATATTTAATTCCGATGCGATTTCTGTGTTTCATCGTCAATGTGATGGTCCAAGGAATACATTGAACTTGCAGTGGTGTATCGGAATCGAATACTGGTCTCACAGCAAAGGATCAAATCACAGACTTTAAGAAGTCTCACTCTTCTTGCACCTAAGGCGGCATTGTGCCTTTTGTATCTAATTCCGATTTAATTTCAGTGTTTCTCCGTCAATGTGTGTGTCTAAGGTATACATTGAACCTGCAGTGGTGTAACGGAAACTAATACTCGTCTTGCAGGAAATGCTCAAAGAACCGACTGTACGAAGAGTCTCTATTCTTGTACTTATGGTGGCATTGTGCCTTTTGTATTTAATTCCGATGCGATTTCTGTGTTTCATCGTCAATATGAAGGTCCAAGGAACACATTGAACCTGCAGTGGTGTATCACAAGCTAATACTGGTCTCACAGGGAATGCTCAAAGCACCGACTGTAAGAAGAGTCTCTATTCTTGTACTTACGGCGGCATTGTGCCTTTTGTATTTAATTCCAATGCGATTCTGTGTTTCATCGTGAACGTGAAGGTCCAAGGGATACATTGAACCTGCAATGGTGTATCGGAAACTAATACTGGTCTCTCAGGGAATGCTCAAAGCACCGACTGTAAGAAGAGCCTCAATTCTTGTAGTTATGGAGGCATTGTACATTTTGTATTTAATTCCGATGCCATTTCTGTGTTTCATCGTCAATGTGATGGTCAAAGGAATACACGGAACCTGCAGTGGTGTATAGGAAACTAATAATGGTCTCACAGGGAATGCTCTAACAACGACTGTAAGAAGAGTCTCTATTCTTGTACTTAAGGCGGCATTGTGATTTTGTGTTTAATTCCGATGCGATTTCTGTGTTTCATCGTCAATGTGAAGGTCCAAGGAATACATTGAACCTGCAGTGGTATATCGGAAACTAATACTGGTGTCACAGTGAATGCTCAAAGCACCGACTGTAAGAAAAGTCTCTATTCTTGTACTTAAGGCGGCATTGTGCCATTTGTATTTAATTCCGATGCGATTTCTATGTTTCATCGACAATGTGAATGTCCAAGGAATACATTGAACCTGCAGTGGCGTATCGGCAACTAATACTGGTCGCACAGGAAAGGATGAAAGCACAGACTCTAAGAAGACTTACTCTTCTTGCTCTTAAGGCGACATTGTACCTTTTGTAATTATTTACGATGTAATTTCTGTGTTTCATCGTCAATGTGTATGTCCAAGGAATACATTGAATCTGCAGTGGTGTATCGGAAACTAAAACTGGTCTCACAGGAAAGGATCAAAGCACAGACTCTAAGAAGTCTCACTCTTCTTGCACTTAGGGCGGCATTGTGCCTTTTGTATTTAATTCCGATGTAATTTCAGTGTTTCATCGTCAACGTGTATGTCCAAGGAATACATTGTACCTGCAGTGGTGTATCGGAAACTAATACTGGTCTCACAGGAAAGGATCAAAGCACAGATTTTAAGAAGTTTCACACTTCTTGCACTTAGGGCGGAATTAATTTCAGTGTTTCATTGTCAATGTGTATGTCCAAGGAATACATTGACCCTGCAGTGGTGTATCGGAAATTAATACTGGTCTCACACGGAATGCCTAAGCACCGACTTTAAGAAGAGTCTCTATTCTTGTACTTAAGGGGGCATTGTTCCTTTTGTATTTAATTGCGATGCGATTTCTGTGTTTCATCGTCAATGTGAAGGTCTAAGGAATACATTGAACCTGCAGTGGTGTATCGGAAACTAATACTGGTCTCACAATGAATGCCCAAAGCACCGACCGTATGAAGAGTCTCTATTCTTGTACTTACGGCGGCATTGTGCCTTTTGTATTTAATTCCGATGTAATTTCAGTGTTTCATCGTCAATGTGTATGTCCAAGGAATACATTGAACCTGGAGTTGTGTGTCGGAAACTAATACTGGTATCACAGGGAATGCTCAAAGCACCGACTGTAAGAAGAGTAGCTATACTTGTACTTATTTCATGGTCTCACAGGGAATGCTCAAAACACCGACTGTAAGACTGTAAGAAAAGTCTCTATTCTTGTACTTAAGTCGGCACTGTGCCTTTTGTATTTAAGTCCGATGCGATTTCGGTGTTTCATCATCAAGGTGTATGTCCAAGGAATACATTGTACCTTCAGTGGTGTATCGGAAACTAATACTGGTGTCACAGGGAATGCCCAAAACACCGACTGTAAGAAGAGTCTCTATTCTTGCACTTAAGGCGGCATTGTGCCTTTTGTAATTAATTCCGATGCGATTTCTGTGTTTCATCGTCAATGTGTATGTCCAAGGATTACATTGAACCTGCAGTGGAATGCTCAAAGCACCGACTGCAAGATGAGTCTCTATTCTTGCACTTATGGCGGCATTGTGCCTTTTGTATTTAATTCCGATGTAATTTCAGTGTTTCATGGTCAATGTGTATGTCTAAGGAATACATTGAACCTGCAGTGGTGTATCGGAAACTAATACTGGTCTGACAGGGAATGCTCAAAGCACCGACTATAAGAAGAGTCTCTATTCTTGTACGTAAGGCGGCATTGTGATTTTTGTATTTAATTCCGATGCGATATCTGTGTTTCATCGTCAATGTGTATGTCCAGCGAATACATTGAACCTGCAGTGGTGTATCGGAAACTAATACTGGTCTCAAAGGGAATGCTCAAAGCACTGACTGCAAGAAGAGTCTCCATTCTTGTACTTGAGGCGGCATTGTGCCTTTTGTATTTAATTCCGATGTGATATCTGTGTTTCATCGTCAATGTGAAGGTCCAAGGGATACATTAAACCTGCAGTGGTGTATCGGCAACTAATACTGGTCTCACAGGATAGGATCAAAGCGCAGACTCTACGAAGTATCACTCTTCTTGCACTTAAGGCGGCATTGTGCGTTTTGTATGTAATTCCGATGTAATTTCAGTGTTTCATCTTCAATGTGTATGTCCAAGGAATACACTGAACCTGCAGTGGTGAATCGCAAGCTAATACTGGTCTCACGGGGAATGCTCAAGGCACCGACTGTAAGAAGAGTCTCTATTCTTGTACTTAAGGCGGCATTGTGCCGTTTGTATTTAATTCCGATGCGATTTCTGTGTTTTATCGTCAATGTGAATGTCCAAGGAATACACTGAACCTGCTATGGTGTATCGGAATCTAATACTGGTCTCAAAGGGAATGCTCAAAGTACCGACTAAAGGAAGAGTCTCAATTCATGTACTGAAGGCGGCATTGTGCCTTTTGTATTTAATTCCAATGCGATTTCTGTGTTTCATCGTCAATTTGAATGTCCAAGGAATACATTGTACCTGCAGTGGTGTATCGGAAACTAATACTGGTCTCACACGGAATGCTCAAAGCACCGACTGTAAGAAGAGTCTCTATTCTTGTACTTAAGGCGGCATTGTGCCTTTTGTATTTAATTCCCATGTGACTTCTATGTTTCATCGTCAATGTGAAGGTCCAAGGAACACATTGAACCTGCAGTGATGTATCGGAAACTAATACTGGTCTCACAGGAAAGGAACATAGCACGGACTCTAAGAAGTCTCACACATCTTGCACTTAAGGCGGCAATGTCCCTTTTGTATTTCATTCCGATTTAATTTCAGTGTTTCATCGTCAATGTGTATGTCCAAGGAATACATTGAACCTGGAGTGGTGTGTCGGAAACTAATACTGGTCTCACAGGGAATGCTCAAAGCACCGACTGTAAAAAGAGTCTCCATACTTGTACTAATTTCATGGTCTCACAGGGAATGCTCAAAACACCGACTGTAAGACTGTAAGAAGAGTCTCTATTGTTGTACTTAAGGGGGCATTGTGCCTTTTGTATTTAATTCCGATTCGATTTCTGTGTTTCATCGTCAAGGTGTATGTCCAAGGAATACATTGAACCTGCAGTGGTGAATCGGAAACTAATACTGGTCTCACAGGAAAGGATCAAAGCACAGACTCAAAGAAGTCTCACTTTTCATGTACTTAAGGCGGCATTGTGCCTTTTGTATTTAATTCCTACGTAATTTCAGGGTTTCATCGTCAATGTGTATGTCTAAGGAATACATTGGACCTGCAGTGGTGTATCGGAAACTAATACTGGTCTCACAGGGATTGCTCAAACACCGACTGTAAGAAGAGTCTCTATTCTTGTACTTAAGGCGGCATTGCGCCTTTTTTATTTAATTCCGATGCGATTTCGGTGTTTCATCGTCAATGTGAATGTCCAAGGAATACATTGAACCTGCAGTGGTGTATCGGAAACTAATACTGGTCTCACAGGAAAGGATCAAAGCACAGTCTCAAAGAAGACTCACTTTTCTCGTACTTAAGGCGGCATTGAGCCTTTTGTATTTAATTCCGATGTAATTTCAGTGTTTCATCGTCAATGTGTAAGTCTAAGGAATATATTGAAGCTGCTGTGGAGTAACGGAAACTGATACTGGTCTCACAGGAAATGCTCAAAGCACCGACTGTAAGAAGAGACTTTTTTCTTGCACTTAAGGCGGCATTGTGCATTTTGTATTTAATACCGATGCGTTACTGTGTTACATCGTCAATGTGAAGGTCCAAGGAGTACATTGAACTTGCTGTGGTGTATCGGAAACTAATACTGGTCTCACAGGGAATGCTCAAACAACAACTGTAAGAAGAGTCTCTATTCCTGTACATAAGGCGGCATTGTGCCTTTTGTATTTAATTCCGATGCGATTTCTGTGTTTCATCGTCAATGTGTATGTCCAAGGAATACATTGAACCTGCAGTGGCGTATCGGAAGCTAATACTGGTCTAACAGGAATGGATCAAAGCACAGACTGTTAGAAGTCTCACTCTTCTTGCACTTAAGGCGGCATTGTACCTTTTGTATTTAATTACGATGTAATTTCAGTGTTTCATCGTCAATGTGTATGCCCAAGGAATACATTGAACCTGCAGTGGTGTATCGGAAACTAATACTGGTCTCCCAGGGAATGCTCAAAGCACAGCCTGTAAGATGAGTCTGCATTCTTGTACTTAAGGCTGCATTGTGTCTTTTGTATTTTATACCGTTGCGATTTCGGTGTTTCATCGTCAATGTGTATGTCCAAGAAATACGTTGAACCTGCAGTGGTGTATCGGAAACTAATACTGATCTCACAGGAAAGGATCAAAGCACAGACTGTTAGAAGTCTCACTCTTCTTGCACTTAAGGCCGCTTTGTGCCTTTTGTATTTAATTCCGATGCCATTTCTGTGTTTGATCGTCAATGTGTATGTGCACGGAATACACTGAACCAGCTGTGGTGTATCGGAAACTAATACTGGTCTCACAGGGAATGCTCAAAGCACCGACTGTAACAAGAGTCTCAATTCTTGTACTTAAGGCGGCATTGTGCCATTTGTATTTAATTCCGATGCGATTCCTGTGTTTCATCGTCTATGTTAAGGTCGAAGTAATACATTGAACCTGCAGTGGCGTATCGGAAACAGATACTGGTCGCTCAGGAATGGATAAAAGACAGACTCTAAGAAGTCTCACTCTTCTTGCACTTAAGGCGGCATTGTACCTTTTGTATTTATTTACGATGTAATTTCAGTGTTTCATCGTCAATGTGTATGCCCAAGGAATACATTGAACCTGCAGTGGTGTATCGGAAACTAATACTTGTCTCCCAGGGAATGCTCAAAGCACAGCCTGTAAGATGAGTCTGCATTCTTGTACTTAAGGCTGCATTGTGTCTTTTGTATTTTATACCGTTGCGATTTCGGTGTTTCATCGTCAATGTGTATGTCCAAGAAATACGTTGAACCTGCAGTGGTGTATCGGACACTAATACTGGTCTCACAGGAAAGGATCAAAGCACAGACTCTAAGAAGTCTCAATCTTCTTGCACTTAAGGCGGCATTGTGCCTTTTGTATAAAGTTCCGATGTAATTTCGGTGTTTCATCGTCAATGTGTATGTCGAAGGAGTGCATTGAACCTGCAGTGGTGTATCGGAAACTAATACTGGTCTCACAGGGAATGCTCAAAGCACCGACTGTAAGAAGTGACTTTATTCTTGCACTTAAGGCGGCATTGTGCCTTTTGTATTTAATACCGTTGTGTTTCTGTGTTTCATCGTCAATGTGAAGGTCCAAGGAAAACATTGAACCTGCTGTGGTGTATCGGAAACTAATACTTGCCTCACAGGGAATGCTCAAACACCGACTGTAAGAAGAGTCTCTAATCTTGTACTTAAGGCGGCATTGTGCCCTTTGTATTTAATTTCGATGCGATTTCTGTGTTTCATCGTCAATGTGTATGTCAAAGAAATACATTGTACCTGCAGTGGCGTATCGGAAGCTAATACTGGTCTCACAGGAATGGATCAAAGCACAGACTCTAAGAAGTCTCACTCTTCTTGCACTTAAGGCGGCATTGTGCGTTTTGTATGTAATTCCGATGTAATTTCAGTGTTTCATCGTCAATGTGTATGTCCAAGGAATACATTGAACATGCAGTGGTGTATCGCAAGCTAATACTGGTCTCACGGGGAATGCTCAAAGAACCGACTGTTAGAAGGGTCTCTATTCTTGTACTTAAGGCGGCATTGTGCCTTTTGTATTTAATTGCGATGAGATTTCTGTGTTACATCGTCAATGTGAAGGTCCAAAGAATACATTGAACCTGCAGTGGTGTATCGGAAACTAATACTGATCTCACAGGGAATGCTCAAAGCACCGACTGTAAGAAGCGTCTCTATTCTTGTACTTAAGGCGGCATTGTGAAATTTGTATTTAATTCCGATGCGATTTCTGAGTTTCATCGTCAATGTGAAGGTCCAAGGAATACATTGAACCTGCAGTGGCGTATCGGAAACTGATACTGGTCGCACAGGAAGCGATAAAATCACAGACTCTAAGAAGTCACACTCTTCTTGCAGTTAAGGCGGTATTGTACCTTTTGTATTTAATTACGATGTAATTTCAGTGTTTCATCATCAATGAGTATGTCCCAATAATACATTGAACGTGCAGTGGTGTATCGGAAACTAATACTGGTCTTGCAGGGAATGCTCGAACACCGACTGTAAGAAGAGTGTCTACTCTTGCACTTAAGGCGGCATTGTGCCTTTTGTATTTTATTCCGAGGTAATTTCAGTGTTTCATCGTCAACGTGTATGTCCAAGGAATACATTGAACCTGCAGTGGTGTATCGGAAACTAATACTGGTCTCACAGGAAATGCTCAAAACAGCGACTGTAAGAAGAGTCTGTATTCTTCTACTTAGGGCGGCATTGTGCCTTTTGTATTTAATTCCAATTCGATTTCTGTGTTTCATTGTCAATGTGAAGGTCCACGGAACACATTGAACCTGCAGTGATGTATCGGAAACTAATACTGGTCTCACAGGAAAGGATCAATGAACAGACTCTAAGAAGTCTCACTTTTCTTGCACTTAAGGCGGCATTGTTCCTTTTGTATTTAATTCCGATGTAATTTCAGTGTTTCATCGTCAATGTGTATGTCCAAGGAATACATTGAACCTGGAGTGGTGTGTCGGAAACTAATACTGGTGTCACAGGGAATGCTCAAAGCACCGACTGTAAGAAAAGTCTCTATTCTTGTACTTAAGGCGGCATTGTGCCATTTGTATTTAATTCCGATGCGATTTCTGTGTTTCATCGACAATGTGAATGTCCAAGGAATACATTGAACCTGCAGTGGCGTATCGGCAACTAATACTGGTCGCACAGGAAAGGATAAAAGCACAGACTCTAAGGAGACTCACTCTTCTTGCACTTAAGGCGGCATTGTACCTTTTGTATTTATTTACGATGTAATTTCTGTGTTTCATCGTCAACGTGTATGTCCAAGGAATACATTGAACCAGCAGTGGTATCGGAAACTAACACTGATCTCACAGGGAGTGCTCAAAGCACTGACTGTAAGAAGAGTCTCTATTCTTGTACTTAAGGCGGCATTGTGCTTTTGTATTTAATTCCGATACGATTTCTGTGCTTCATCGTCAATGTGTATGTCCAAGGAATACATTGAACCTGCAGTGGTGATCGGAAATTAATACTGGTCGCACACGGAATGCCAAAGCACCGACATTAAGACGAGTCTCTATACTTGTACTTAAGGGGGCATAGTGCCTTTTGTATTTAATTCCGATGCGAATTCTGTGTTTCATCGTGAATGTAAAGGTCCAAGGAATACATTGAACCTGCAGTGGTGTATCGGAAACTAATACTGGTCTCACAATGAATGTTCAAAGCACCGACTGTATGAAGAGTCTCTATTCTTGTACTTACGGCGGCATAGTGCCTTTTGTATTTAATTCCGATGTAATTTCAGTGTTTCATCGACAATGTGTATGTCCAAGGAATACATTGAACCTGGAGTGGTGTGTCGGAAACTAATACTGGTCTCACAGGGAATGCTCAAAGCACCGACTGTAAGAAGAGTAGCTATACTTGTACTTATTTCATGGTCTCACAGGGAATGCTCAAAACACCGACTGTAAGACTGTAAGATAAGTCTCTATTCTTGTACTTAAGTCGGCATTGTGCCTTTTGTATTATTTCCGATGCGATTTCTGTGTTTCATCGTTAAGGCGTATGTCCAAGGAATACATTGAACCTGCAGTGGTGTATCGGAAACTAATACTGATGTCACAGGGAATGCTCAAAATACCGACTGTAAGAAGAGTCTCTATTCTTGTACTTAAGGCGGCATTGTGCCTTTTGTATTTAATTCCGATGCGATTTCTGTGTTTCGTCGTCAATGTGTATGTCCAAGGAATACATTGAACCTGCAGTGGAATGCTAAAAGCACCGACTGTAAGAAGAGTCTCTATTCATCCACTTATGGCGGCATTGTGCTTTTTGTATTTAATTCCGATGTAATTTCAGTGTTTCATCGTCAATGTGTATGTCCAAGGAATACATTGAACCTGCAGTGGTGTATCGCAAGCTGATACTGGTCTCACGGGGAATGCTCAAAGCACCGACTGTAAGAAGAGTCTCTAATCTTGTACTTAAGGCGGCATTGTGCCCTTTGTATTTAATTTCGATGCGATTTCTGTGTTTCATCGTCAATGTGTATGTCAAAGAAATACATTGTACCTGCAGTGGCGTATCGGAAGCTAATACTGGTCTCACAGGAATGGATCAAAGCACAGACTCTAAGAAGTCTCACTCTTCTTGCACTTAAGGCGGCATTGTGCGTTTTGTATGTAATTCCGATGTAATTTCAGTGTTTCATCGTCAATGTGTATGTCCAAGGAATACATTGAACATGCAGTGGTGTATCGCAAGCTAATACTGGTCTCACGGGGAATGCTCAAAGAACCGACTGTTAGAAGGGTCTCTATTCTTGTACTTAAGGCGGCATTGTGCCTTTTGTATTTAATTGCGATGAGATTTCTGTGTTACATCGTCAATGTGAAGGTCCAAAGAATACATTGAACCTGCAGTGGTGTATGGGAAACTAATACTGATCTCACAGGGAATGCTCAAAGCACCGACTGTAAGAAGCGTCTCTATTCTTGTACTTAAGGCGGCATTGTGCCATTTGTATTTAATTCCGATGCGATTTCTGAGTTTCATCGTCAATGTGAAGGTCCAAGGAATACATTGAACCTGCAGTGGCGTATCGGAAACTGATACTGGTCGCACAGGAAGCGATAAAATCACAGACTCTAAGAAGTCACACTCTTCTTGCAGTTAAGGCGGTATTGTACCTTTTGTATTTAATTACGATGTAATTCCAGTGTTTCATCATCAATGAGTATGTCCCAATAATACATTGAACGTGCAGTGGTGTATCGGAAACTAATACTGGTCTTGCAGGGAATGCTCGAACACCGACTGTAAGAAGAGTGTCTACTCTTGCACTTAAGGCGGCATTGTGCCTTTTGTATTTTATTCCGAGGTAATTTCAGTGTTTCATCGTCAACGTGTATGTCCAAGGAATACATTGAACCTGCAGTGGTGTATCGGAAACTAATACTGGTCTCACAGGAAATGCTCAAAACAGCGACTGTAAGAAGAGTCTGTATTCTTCTACTTAGGGCGGCATTGTGCCTTTTGTATTTAATTCCAATTCGATTTCTGTGTTTCATTGTCAATGTGAAGGTCCACGGAACACATTGAACCTGCAGTGATGTATCGGAAACTAATACTGGTCTCACAGGAAAGGATCAATGAACAGACTCTAAGAAGTCTCACTTTTCTTGCACTTAAGGCGGCATTGTTCCTTTTGTATTTAATTCCGATGTAATTTCAGTGTTTCATCGTCAATGTGTATGTCCAAGGAATACATTGAACCTGGAGTGGTGTGTCGGAAACTAATACTGGTGTCACAGGGAATGCTCAAAGCACCGACTGTAAGAAAAGTCTCTATTCTTGTACTTAAGGCGGCATTGTGCCATTTGTATTTAATTCCGATGCGATTTCTGTGTTTCATCGACAATGTGAATGTCCAAGGAATACATTGAACCTGCAGTGGCGTATCGGCAACTAATACTGGTCGCACAGGAAAGGATAAAAGCACAGACTCTAAGGAGACTCACTCTTCTTGCACTTAAGGCGGCATTGTACCTTTTGTATTTATTTACGATGTAATTTCTGTGTTTCATCGTCAACGTGTATGTCCAAGGAATACATTGAACCAGCAGTGGTATCGGAAACTAACACTGATCTCACAGGGAGTGCTCAAAGCACTGACTGTAAGAAGAGTCTCTATTCTTGTACTTAAGGCGGCATTGTGCTTTTGTATTTAATTCCGATACGATTTCTGTGCTTCATCGTCAATGTGTATGTCCAAGGAATACATTGAACCTGCAGTGGTGATCGGAAATTAATACTGGTCGCACACGGAATGCCAAAGCACCGACATTAAGACGAGTCTCTATACTTGTACTTAAGGGGGCATAGTGCCTTTTGTATTTAATTCCGATGCGAATTCTGTGTTTCATCGTGAATGTAAAGGTCCAAGGAATACATTGAACCTGCAGTGGTGTATCGGAAACTAATACTGGTCTCACAATGAATGTTCAAAGCACCGACTGTATGAAGAGTCTCTATTCTTGTACTTACGGCGGCATTGTGCCTTTTGTATTTAATTCCGATGTAATTTCAGTGTTTCATCGACAATGTGTATGTCCAAGGAATACATTGAACCTGGAGTGGTGTGTCGGAAACTAATACTGGTCTCACAGGGAATGCTCAAAGCACCGACTGTAAGAAGAGTAGCTATACTTGTACTTATTTCATGGTGTCACAGGGAATGCTCAAAACACCGACTGTAAGACTGTAAGATAAGTCTCTATTCTTGTACTTAAGTCGGCATTGTGCCTTTTGTATTATTTCCGATGCGATTTCTGTGTTTCATCGTTAAGGCGTATGTCCAAGGAATACATTGAACCTGCAGTGGTGTATCGGAAACTAATACTGATGTCACAGGGAATGCTCAAAATACCGACTGTAAGAAGAGTCTCTATTCTTGTACTTAAGGCGGCATTGTGCCTTTTGTATTTAATTCCGATGCGATTTCTGTGTTTCGTCGTCAATGTGTATGTCCAAGGAATACATTGAACCTGCAGTGGAATGCTAAAAGCACCGACTGTAAGAAGAGTCTCTATTCATCCACTTATGGCGGCATTGTGCTTTTTGTATTTAATTCCGATGTAATTTCAGTGTTTCATCGTCAATGTGTATGTCCAAGGAATACATTGAACCTGCAGTGGTGTATCGCAAGCTGATACTGGTCTCACGGGGAATGCTCAAAGCACCGACTCTAAGAAGAGTCCCTATTCTTGTACTTAAGGTGGCATTGTGCCGTTTGTATTTAATTCCGATGCGATTTCTGTGTTTCATCGTCAATGTGAAGATCCAAGGAATACACTGAACCTGCTATGGTGTATCGGATACTAATACTGGTCTCAGAGGGAATGCTCAAAGAACCGACTGTAAGAAGAGTCTCTATTCTTGTACTTCAGACGGCATTGTGCCTTTTGTATTTAATTGCGATGCGATTTCTGTGTTACATTGTCAATGTGAAAGTCCAAAGAATACATTATACCTGCAGTGGTGTATCGGAAACTAATACTGGTCTCACAGGGAATGCTCAAAGCACCGACTGTAAGAAGAGTCTCTATTCTTGTACTTAAGGCGGCATTGTGCCATTTGTATTTAATTCCGATGCGATTTCTGTGTTTCATCGTCAATATGAAGGCCCAAGGAATACGTTGAACATGCAGTGGCGTATCGGAAACTGATACTGGTCGCACAGGAAAGGATAAAATCACAGACTCTAAGAAGTCTCACTCTTCTTCCACTTAAGGCGGAATTGTACCTTTTGTATTTAATTACTATGTAACTTCAGTGTTTCATCGTCAATGAGTATGTCCAAGGAATACATTGAACGTGAAGTGGTGTATCGGAAACTAATACTGGTCCTGCAGAGAATGCTCAAACACCGACTGTAAGAAGAGTCTCTGCTCTTGCACTTAAGGCGGCATTGTGCCTTTTGTATTTAATTCCGACGTAATTTCAGTGTTTCATCGTCAACGTGTATGTCCAAAGAATACATTGAACCTGCAGTGGTGTATCGGAAACTAATACTGGTCTAACAGGGAATGCTCAAAACACCGACTGTAAGAGGAGTCTCTATTCTTCTACTTAGAGCGGCATTGTGCCTTTTCTATTTGATTCCGATGCGATTTCAGTTTTTCATCGTCAATTTGAAAGTCCGTGGAATACATTGAACCTGCAGTGCTGTATCGGAAACTAATACTGGTCTCACAGGAAAGGATCAAAGCACAGACCCTAAGAAGTCTCACTCTTCTTGCACTTAAGGCGGCATTGTTCCTTTTGTATTTAATTCCGATGTAATTTCAGTGTTTCATCGTCAATGTGTATGTCCAAGGAAAACTTTGAACCTGGAGTGGTGTGTCAGAAACTAATACTGGTCTCACAGGGATTGGTCAAAGCACCGACTGTAAGCAGAGTCTCTATTCTTGTACTTAAGGCGGCATAGTGCCTTTTGTATTTTATTCCGATGCGATTTCTGTGTTTCATCGTCAATGTGTATGTCCAAGGAATACATTGAACCTGCAGAGGTGTATGGGAAACTTATACTGGTCTCACACGGAATGCTCAAAGCACCGACATCAAGAAGAGTCTCTAATCTTGTACTTAAGGTGGCATTGTGCCTTTTGTATTTAATTCCGATTCTATTTCTGTGTTTCATCGTCAATGTGTATGTCCAAGGAAAACATTGGACCTGCAGTGGTGTATCGGAAACTAATACTGGTCTCACAGGAAAGGATCAGAGCACAGACTCTAAGATGTCTCACTCTTCTAGCATTTAAGGAGGCATTGTGCCTTTTGTATTTAATTCCGATGTAATTTCGGTGTTTCATCGTCAATGTGTATGTCCAAATAATACAATGAACCTGCTGTGGTGTATCGGAAACTAATACTGGTCTCACAGGGAATGCTCAAAGCACCGACTGTAAGCAGAGTCTCTATTCTTGTACTTAAGGCGGCATAGTGCCTCTTGTATTTTACTCCGATGCGATTTCTGTGTTTCATCGTCAATGTGAAGGTCCAAGGAATACATTGAACCTGCAGTGGTGTATCGGAAACTAATACTGGTCTCACAGGAAAGGATCAAAGCACAGACTCCAAGAAGTGTCACTCTTCTTGCACTTAAGGCGACATTGTGCCTTTTGTATTTAATTCCGATGCGATTTCAGTTTTTCATCGTCAATTTGAATGTCCGTGGAATACATTGAACCTGTAGGGCTGTATCGGAAACTAATACTGGTCTCACAGGAAAGGATCAAAGCACAGACTCTAAGAAGTCTCACTCTTCTTGCACTTAAGGCGGCATTGTACCTTTTGTATTTAATTACGATGTAATTTCTGTGTTTCATCGTCAATGTGTATGTCCAAGGAATACATTGAACCTGCAGTGGTGTATCGGAAACTAATACTGGTCTCTCAGGGAATGCTCAAAGCACCTACTGTAAGAAGAGTCTCTATTATTGTAGTTAAGGCGGCATTGTACATTTTTTATTTAATGCCGATGCCATTTCTGTGTTTCATCGTCAATGTGATGAACCAAGGAATACACGGAACCTGCAGTGGTGTATCGGAAACTAATAATGGTCTCACAGGGAATGATCTAAGCACCGACTGTAAGAAGAGTCTATATTCTTGTACTTAATGCGGCATTGTGAATTTTGTGTTTAATTCCGAAGCGATCTCTGTACTTCATCGTCAATGTGAAGGTCCAAGGAATACATTGAACCTGCAGTAGTGTATCGGAAACTAATGCTGGTGTCACAGGGAATGCTCAAAGCACCGACTGTAAGAAGAGTCTCTACTCTTGTACTTAAGGCGGCATTGTGCCATTTGTATTTAATTCCGATGCCATTTCTGTGTTTCATCGACAATGTGAAGGTCCAAGGAATACATTGAACCTGCAGTGGCGTATCGGAAACTAATACTGGTCGCACAGGAAAGGATGAAGGCACAGACTCAAAGGAGTCTCACTCTTGTTGCACTTAAGGCGGCATTGTACCTTTTGTATTTATTTTTGATGTAATTTCTGTGTTTCATCGTCAATGTGTATGTCCAAGGAATACATTGAACCTGCAGTGGTGTATCGGAAACTAATACTGGTCCCGCAGGGTATACTCAAAGCACCGACTGTAAGAAGAGTCTCTACTCTTGCACTTAAGGCGGCATTGTGCCTTTTGTATTTAATCCCGATGTAATTTCAGTGTTTCATCGTCAATGTGTATGTCCATGGAATACAATGAACCTGCAGTGGTGTATCGGACTCTAATACTGGTCTCACAGGGAATGCTCAAATCACCGACTGTAAGAAGAGTCTGTATTCTTGTACTTAAGGCTGCATTGTGCCTTTTGTATTTTATTCCGATGCGATTTCTGTGTTTCTACGTCAATGTGAAGGTCCAAGGAATACATTGAACGTGCAGTGGTGTATCGGAAACAAATACTGGTCTCACAGAGAATGCTCAAAGCACCGACTGTAAGAACAGCCTCTATTCTTGCACTTAAGGCAGCATTGTGCCTTCTGTATTTAATTCCCATGTAATTTCAGTGTTTCATCGTCAATGTGTATGTTCAAGGAATACATTGAACTGGCAGTGGTATATCGAAACTAATACTGGTCTCAAACGGAATGCTCAAAGCCCCGACTGTAAGAAGAGTCTCTATTCTTGTACTTAAGGCGGCATTGTGCCTTTTGTATTTCATTCCGATGCGATTTCTGTGTTTCATCGACAATGTGTATGTCCAAGGAATACATTGAACCTGCAGTGGCGTATAGGAAGCTAATACTGGTCTCACAGGAATGGATCAAAGCACAGACTCTAAGAAGTCTCACTCTTCTTGCACTTAAGGCGGCATTGTGCGTTTTTTATTTAAATCCGATGTAATTTCAGTGTTTCATCGTCAATGTGTATGTCCAAGGAATACATTGAACCTGCAGTGGTGTATCGCAAGCTAATACTGGTCTCACGGGGCATGCTCAAAACACCGACTGTAAGAAGAGTCTCTATTCTTGTACTTAAGGCGGCATTGTGCCGTTTGTATTTAATTCCGATGCGATATCTGTGTTTCTTCGCCAATGTGAAGGTCCAAGGAATACACTGAATCTGCCATGGTGTATCGGAAACTAATACTGGCCTCAAAGGGAATGCTCAAAGAACCGACTGCCAGAAGAGTCTCTATTCTTGTACTTAAGGCAGCATTCTGCCTCTTGTATTTAATTCCGATGCGATTTCTGTGTTACATCGTCAATGTGAAGGTCCAAGGAATACATTGAATCTGCAGTGGTGTATCGGAAACTAATACTGGTCTCACAGGAAAGGATCAAAGCACAGACTCTAAGAAGTCTCACTCTTATTGCACTTAAGGCGGCTTTGTGCGTTTTGTATTTAATTCCGATGTAATTTCAGTGTTTCATCGTCAATGTGTGTGTCCAAGGAATACATTGAACCTCCAGTGGTGTATCGCAAGCTAATACTGGTCTCATGGGCAATGCTCAAAGCACCGACTGCAAGAAGAGTCCCTATTCCTGTACTTAAGGGGGCATTGTGCCTTTTGTATTTCATTCCGATGCGATTTCTGTGTTTCATCGTCAATGTGAAGGTCCAAGGAATACATTGAACCTGCTATGGTGTATCGGAAACTAATACTGGTCTCATTGGGAATGCTCAAAGAACCGACTGTAAGAAGAGTCTCTTTTCTTGTACTTAAGGCGGCATTGTGCCTTTTGTATTGAATTCGGATGCGATTTCTGTGTTACATCGTCAATGTGAAGGTCCAAAGAATACATTGAACCTGCAGTGGTGTATCGGAAACTTATACTGGTCTCACAGGGAATGCTCAAAGCACCGACTGTTAGAAGAGTCTCTACTCTTGTACTTAAGGCGGCATTGTGCCATTTGTATTTAATTCCGATGCCATTTCTGTGTTTCATCGACAATGTGAAGGTCCAAGGAATACATTGAACCTGCAGTGGCGTATTGGAAGCTAATACTGGTCTCACAGGAATGGATCAAAGCACAGACTCTAAGAAGTCTCACTCTTCTTGCACTTAAGGCGGCATTGTGCGTTTTGTATTTAAATCCGATGTAATTTCAGTGTTTCATCGTCAATGTGTATGTCCAAGGAATACATTGAACCTGCAGTGGTGTATCGCAAGCTAAGACTGGTCTCACGGGGAATGCTCAAAACACCGACTGTAAGAAGAGTCTCTATTCTTGTACTTAAGGCGGCATTGTGCCGTTTGTATTTAATTCGGATGCGATTTCTGTGTTTCATCGTCAATGTGAAGGTCCAAGGAATACACTGAATCTGCCATGGTGTATCGGAAACTAATACTGGCCTCAAAGGGAATGCTCAAAGAACCGACTGTAAGAAGAGTCTCTATTCTTGTACTTAAGGCAGCATTCTGCCTCTTGTATTTAATTCCGATGCGATTTCTGTGTTTCATCGTCAATGTGAAGGTCCAAGGAATACATTGAACCTGCTATGGTGTATCGGAAACTAATACTGGTCTCATAGGGAATGCTCATAGAACCGACTGTAAGAAGAGTCTCTATTCTTGTACTTAAGACGGCATTGTGCCTTTTGTATATAATTCCGATGCGATTTCTGTGTTTCATCGTCAATGTGTATGTCCAAGGAATACATTGAACCTGCTGTGGAGTAACGGAAACTAATACTGTTCTTACAGGAAAGGACCAAAGCACAGACTCTAAGAAGTCTCACGCTTCTTGCACTTGATGCGGCTTTGTGCCTTTTGTATTTAATTCCGATGTAATTTCGGTGTTTGATCGTCAATGTGTATATCCAAGTAATACATTGAACCTGCTGTGGTGTATCGGAAACTAATACTGCTCTCACAGAGAATGCTCAAAGCACCGACTGTAAGAAGAGTCTCTATTCTTGTGCTTAAAACGGCATTGTGCCTTATGTATTTAATTCCGATCCGATTTCTGTGTCTCATCATCAATGTGAATTTCCGAGGAATACATTGAACCTGCAGTGGTGTATCGGGAACTAATACTGGTCTCACAGGGAATGCTCAAAGCACCGACTGTATGAAGAGTCTATATTCTTGTACTTAAGGCGGCATTGTAACTTTTGTATTTAATTCCGATGCGATTTCTGTGCTTCATCGTCAATGTGAAGGTCCAAGGTATACATTGTACCTGAAGTGGTGTATCGGAATCTACTACTGGACTCGCATGAAAGGATCAAAGAACAGACTCTAAGAAGACTCACTCTTCTTGCACTTAGGGCGCTATTGTGCCTTTTGTATTTAATTCCGATTCGATTTCTGTGTTTCATCGTCAAGGTGTATGTCCAAGGAATACATTGAACCTGCAGTGGTGAATCGGAAACTAGTACTGGTCTCACAGGAAAGGATCAAAACACAGACTCAAAGAAGTCTCACTTTTCTTGTACTTAAGGCGGCATTGTGCCTTTTGTATTTAATTCCTATGTAATTTCAGGGTTTCATCGTCAATGTGTATGTCTAAGGAATACATTGGACCTGCAGTGGTGTATCGGAAACTAATACTGGTCTCACAGGGATTGCTCAAACACCGACTGTAAGAAGAGTCTCTATTCTTGTACTTAAGGCGGCATTGCGCCTTTTGTATTTAATTCCGATGCGATTTCGGTGTTTCATCGTCAATGTGAATGTCCAAGGAATACATTGAACCTGCAGTGGTGTATCGGAAACTAACACTGGTCTCACAGGAAAGGATCAAAGCACAGTCTCAAAGAAGACTCACTTTTCTCGTACTTAAGGCGGCATTGAGCCTTTTGTATTTAATTCCGATGTAATTTCAGTGTTTCATCGTCAATGTGTAAGTCTAAGGAATATATTAAAGCTGCTGTGGAGTAACGGAAACTGATACTGGTCTCACAGGAAATGCTCAAAGCACCGACTGTAAGAAGAGACTTTTTTCTTGCACTTAAGGCGGCATAGTGCATTTTGTATTTAATACCGATGCGTTACTGTGTTACATCGTCAATGTGAAGGTCCAAGGAGTACATTGAACTTGCTGTGGTGTATCGGAAACTGATACTGGTCTCACAGGGAATGCTCAAACAACGACTGTAAGATGAGTCTCTATTCCTGTACATAAGGCGGCATTGTGCCTTTTGTATTTAATTCCGATGCGATTCCTGTGTTTCATCATCTATGTGAAGGTCGAAGGAATACATTGAACCTGCAGTGGCGTATCGGAAGCTAGTACTGGTCTAACAGGAATGGATCAAAGCACAGACTCTAAGAAGTCCCACTCTTCTTGCACTTAAGGCGGAATTGTGCGTTTTGTATTTAATTCCGATGTAATTTCAGTGTTTCATCGTCAATGTATAAGTCCAAGGAATACATTGGAACTGCAGTGGTGTATCGCAAGCTAATACTGGTCTCACGGGGAATGCTCAAAGCACCGACAGTAAGAAGAGTCTCTATTCTTATACTTAAGGCGGCATTGTGCCGTTTGTATTTAATTCCGATGCGATTTCTGTGTTTCATCGTCAATGTGAAGGTCCAAGGAATACACTGAACCTGCTATGGTGTATCGGAAACTAATACTCGTCTCAAAGGGAATGCTCAAAGAACCGACTGTAAGAAGAGTCTCTATTCTTGTACTTAAGGTGACATTGTGCCTTTTGTATTTAATTCCCATGCGAATTCTGTGTTACATCGTCAATTTGAAGGTCCAAAGAATTCATTGAACCGGCAATGGTGTATCGGAAACTAATACTGGTCTCACAGGATATGCTCAAAGCACTGACTGTAACAAGAGTCTCTATTCTTGTACTTAAGGCGGCATTGTGCCATTTGTATTTAATTCCGATGCGAATCCTGTGTTTCATCATCTATGTGAAGGTCGAAGGAATACATTGAACCTGCAGTGGCGTATCGGAAACTGATACTGGTCGCACAGGAATGGATAAAAGACAGACTCTAAGAAGTCTCACTCTTCTTGCACTTAAGGCGGCATTGTACCTTTTGTATTTAATTACGATGTAATTTCAGTGTTTCATCGTCAATGTGTATGCCCAAGGAATACATTGAACCTGCAGTGGTGTATCGGAAACTAATACTGGTCTCCCAGGGAATGCTCAAAGCACAGCCTGTAAGATGAGTCTGCATTCTTGTACTTAAGGCTGCATTGTGTCTTTTGTATTTTATACCGTTGCGATTTCGGTGTTTCATCGTCAATGTGTATGTCCAAGAAATACGTTGAACCTGCGGTGGTGTATCGGAAACTAATACTGTTCTCACAGGAAAGGATCAAAGCACAGACTCTTAGAAGTCTCACTCTTCTTGCACTTAAGGCCGCTTTGTGCCTTTTGTATTTAATTCCGATGTAATTTCAGTGTTTGATCGTCAATGTGTATGTCCACGGAATACCTTGAACCTGCTGTGGTGTATCGGAAACTAATACTGGTCTCACAGGGAATGCTCAAAGCACCGACTGTAACAAGAGTCTCAATTCTTGTACTTAAGGCGGCATTGTGCCATTTGTATTTAATTCCGATGCGATTCCTGTGTTTCATCGTCTATGTGAAGGTCGAAGGAATTCATTGAACCTGCAGTGGCGTATCGGAAACTGATACTGGTCGCACAGGAATGGATAAAAGACAGACTCTAAGAAGTCTTACTCTTCTTGCACTTAAGGCAGCATTGTACCTTTTGTATTTATTTACGATGTAATTTCAGTGTTTCATCGTCAATGTGTATGCCCAAGGAATACATTGAACCTGCAGTGGTGTATCGGAAACTAATACTTGTCTCCCAGGGAATGCTCAAAGCACAGCCTGTAAGATGAATCTGCATTCTTGTACTTAAGGCAGCATTGTGTCTTTTGTATTTTATACCGTTGCGATTTCGGTGTTTCATCGTCAATGTGTATGTCCAAGAAATACGTTGAACCTGCAGTGGTGTATCGGACACTAATACTGTTCTCACAGGAAAGGATCAAAGCACAGACTCTAAGAAGTCTCACTCTTCTTGCACTTAAGGCCGCTTTGTGCCTTTTGTATTTAATTCCGATGTAATTTCAATGTTTGATTGTCAATGTGTATGTCCACGGAATACCTTGAACCTGCTGTGGTGTATCGGAAACTAATACTGGTCTCACAGGAAAGGATCAAAGCACAGATTTTAAGAAGTTTCACTCTTCTTGCACTTAGGGCGGAATTAATTTCAGTGTTTCATTGTCAATGTGTATGTCCAAGGAATACATTTAACCTGCAGTGGTATCGGAAACTAACACTGATCTCACAGGGAGTGCTCAAAGCACCGACGGTAAGAAGAGTCTCTATTCTTGTACTTAAGGCGGCATTGTGCCTTTTGTATTTAATTCCGATGCGATTTCTGTGCTTCATCGTCAATGTGTATGTCCAAGGAATACATTGAACCTGCAGTGGTGTATCGGAAATTAATACTGGTCTCACACGGAATGCCTAAGTTCCGACTTTAAGAAGAGTCTCTATTCTTGTACTTAAGGGGGCATTGAGCCTTTTGTATTTAACTCCGATGCGATTTCTGTGTTTCATCGTCAATGTGAAGGTCCAAGCAATTCATTGAACATGCAGAGGTGTATCGGAAACTAATACTGGTCTCACAATGAATGCTCAAAGCACCGACCGTATGAAGAGTCTCTATTCTTGTACGTAAGGAGTCATTGTGATTTTTGTGTTTAATTCCGATGCGATATCTGTGTTTCATCGTCAATGTGTATGTCCAAGGAATACATTGAACCTGCAGTGGTGTATCGGAAACTAATACTGGTCTCAAAGGAAATGCTCAATGCACCGACTGTAAGAAGAGTCTCTATTCTTGTACTTAAGGCGGCATTGTGCCTTTTGTATTTAATTCAGATGTGATTTCTGTGTTTCGTCGTTAATGTGAAGGTCCAACTAATACATTAAACCTGCAGTGGTGTATCGGAAGCTAATACTGGTCTCACAGGAAAGGATCAAAGCACAGACTCTAAGAAGTCTCAATCTTCTTGCACTTAAGGCGGCATTGTGCCTTTTGTATAAAATTCCGATGTAATTTCGGTGTTTCATCGTCAATGTGTATGTCGAAGGAGTGCATTGAACCTGCAGTGGTGTATCGGAAACTAATACTGGTCTCACAGGGAATGCTCAAAGCACCGACTGTAAGAAGTGACTTTATTCTTGCACTTAAGGCGGCATTGTGCCTTTTGTATTTAATACCGTTGCGTTTCTGTGTTTCATCGTCAATGTGAAGGTCCAAGGAAAACATTGAACCTGCTGTGGTGTATCGGAAACTAATACTTGCCTCACAGGGAATGCTCAAACACCGACTGTAAGAAGAGTCTCTAATCTTGTACTTAAGGCGGCATTGTGCCCTTTGTATTTAATTTCGATGCGATTTCTGTGTTTCATCGTCAATGTGTATGTCAAAGAAATACATTGTACCTGCAGTGGCGTATCGGAAGCTAATACTGGTCTCACAGGAATGGATCAAAGCACAGACTCTAAGAAGTCTCACTCTTCTTGCACTTAAGGCGGCATTGTGCGTTTTGTATGTAATTCCGATGTAATTTCAGTGTTTCATCGTCAATGTGTATGTCCAAGGAATACATTGAACCTGCAGTGGTGTATCGCAAGCTAATACTGGTCTCACGGGGAATGCTCAAAGCACCGACTGTAAGAAGCGTCTCTATTCTTGTACTTAAGGCGGCATTGTGCCATTTGTATTTAATTCCGATGCGATTTCTGAGTTTCATCGTCAATGCGAAGGTCCAAGGAATACATTGAACCTGCAGTGGCGTATCGGAAACTGATACTGGTCGCACAGGAAGCGATAAAATCACAGACTCTAAGAAGTTACACTCTTCTTGCAGTTAAGGCGGTATTGTACCTTTTGTATTTAATTACGATGTAATTTCAGTGTTTCATCGTCAATGAGTATGTCCAAGGAATACATTGAACGTGCAGTGGTGTATCGGAAACTAATACTGGTCTTGCAGGGAATGCTCGAACACCGACTGTAAGAAGAGTGTCTACTCTTGCACTTAAGGCGGCATTGTGCCTTTTGTATTTTATTCCGAGGTAATTTCAGTGTTTCATCGTCAACGTGTATGTCCAAGGAATACATTGAACCTGCAGTGGTGTATCGGAAACTAATACTGGTCTCACAGGAAATGCTCAAAACACCGACTGCAAGAAGAGTCTCTATTCTTCTACTTAGGGCGGCATTGTGCCTTTTGTATTTAATTCCAATGCGATTTCTGTGTTTCATTGTCAATGTGAAGGTCCAAGGAACACATTGAACCTGCAGTGATGTATCGGAAACTAATACTGGTCTCACAGGAAAGGATCAATGAACAGACTCCAAGAAGTCTCACTTTTCTTGCACTTAAGGCGGCATTGTTCCTTTTGTATTTAATTCCGATGTAATTTCAGTGTTTCATCGTCAATGTGTATGTCCAAGGAATACATTGAACCTGGAGTGGTGTGTCGGAAACTAATACTGGTGTCACAGGGAATGCTCAAAGCACCGACTGTAAGAAAAGTCTCTATTCTTGTACTTAAGGCGGCATTGTGCCATTTGTATTTAATTCCGATGCGATTTCTGTGTTTCATCGACAATGTGAATGTCCAAGGAATACATTGAACCTGCAGTGGCGTATCGGCAACTAATTCTGGTCGCACAGGAATGGATAAAAGCACAGACTCTAAGGAGACTCACTCTTCTTGCACTTAAGGCGGCATTGTACCTTTTGTATTTAATTACGATGTAATTTCTGTGTTTCATCGTCAATGTGTATGTCCAAGGAATACATTGAATCTGCAGTGGTGTATCGGAAACTGAAACTGGTCTCACAGGATACTATCAAAGCACAGACTCTAAGAAGACTCACTCTTCTTGCACTTAGGGCGGCGTTGTGCCTTTTGTACTTAATTCCGATGTAATTTCAGTGTTTCATCGTCAACGTGTATGTCCAAGGAATACATTGAACCAGCAGTGGTATCGGAAACTAACACTGATCTCACAGGGAGTGTTCAAAGCACTGACTGTAAGAAGAGTCTCTATTCTTGTACTTAAGGCGGCATTGTGCCTTTTGTATTTAATTCCGATACGATTTCTGTGCTTCATCGCCAATGTGTATGTCCAAGGAATACATTGAACCTGCAGTGGTGATCGGAAATTAATACTGGTCTCACACGGAATGCCAAAGCACCGACTTGAAGAAGAGTCTCTATACTTGTACTTAAGGGGGCATAGTGCCTTTTGTATTTAATTCCGATGCGATTTCTGTGTTTCATCGTCAATGTGAAGGTCCAAGGAATACATTGAACCTGCAGTGGTGTATCGGAAACTAATACTGCTCTCACAATGAATGTTCAAAGCACCGACTGTATGAAGGGTCTCTATTCTTGTACTTACGGCGGCATTGTGCCTTTTGTTTTTAATGCCGATGTAAATTCAGTGTTTCTTCGACAATGTGTATGTCCAAGGAATACATTGAACCTGGTGTGGTGTGTCGGAAACTAATACTGGTCTCACAGGGAATGCTCAAAGCACCGACTGTAAGAAGAGTAGCTATACTTGTACTTATTTCATGGTCTCACAGGGAATGCTCAAAACACCGACTGTAAGACTGTAAGATAAGTCTCTATTCTTGTACTTAAGTCGGCATTGTGCCTTTTGTACTATTTCCGATGCGATTTCTGTGTTTCATCGTTAAGGCGTATGTCCAAGGAATACATTGAACCTGCAGTGGTGTATCGGAAACTAATACTGATGTCACAGGGAATGCTCAAAATACCGACTGTAAGAAGAGTCTCTATTCTTGTACTTAAGGCGGCATTGTGCCTTTTGTATTTAATTCCGATGCGATTTCTGTGTTTCGTCGTCAATGTGTATGTCCAAGGATTACATTGAACCTGCAGTGGAATGCTAAAAGCACCGACTGTAAGAAGAGTCTCTATTCATCCACTTATTGCGGCATTGTGTTTTTTTGTATTTAATTCCGATGTAATTTCAGTGTTTCATCGTCAATGTGTATGTCCAAGAAATACATTGAACCTGCAGTGGTGTATCGCAAGCTGATACTGGTCTCACGGGGAATGCTCAAAGCACCGACTCTAAGAAGAGTCTCTATTCTTGTACTTAAGGTGGCATTGTGCCGTTTGTATTTAATTCCGATGCGATTTCTGTGTTTCATCGTCAATGTGAAGGTCCAAGGAATACACTGAACCTGCTATGGTGTATCGGATACTAATACTGGTCTCAGAGGGAATGCTCAAAGAACCGACTGTAAGAAGAGTCTCTATTCTTGTACTTAAGACGGCATTGTGCCTTTTGTATTTAATTGCGATGCGATTTCTGTGTTACATTGTCAATGTGAAAGTCCAAAGAATACATTATACCTGCAGTGGTGTATCGGAAACTAATACTGGTCTCACAGGGAATGCTCAAAGCACCGACTGTAAGAAGAGTCTCTATTCTTGTACTTAAGGCGGCATTGTGCCATTTGTATTTAATTCCGATGCGATTTCTGTGTTTCATCGTCAATATGAAGGTCCAAGGAATACGTTGAACCTGCAGTGGCGTATCTGAAACTGATACTGGTCGCACAGGAAAGGATAAAATCACAGACTCTAAGATGTCTCACTCTTCTTCCACTTAAGGCGGCATTGTACATTTTGTATTTAATTACTATGTAATTTCAGTGTTTCATCGTCAATGAGTATGTCCAAGGAATACATTGAACGAGAAGTGGTGTATCGGAAACTAATACTGGTCCTGCAGGGAATGCTCAAACACCGACTGTAAGAAGAGTCTCTGCTCTTGCACTTAAGGCGGCATTGTGCCTTTTGTATTTAATTCCGACGTAATTTCAGTGTTTCATCGTCAACGTGTATGTCCAAAGAATACATTGAACCTGCAGTGGTGTATCGGAAACTAATACTGGTCTCACAGGGAATGCTCAAAACACCGACTGTAAGAAGAGTCTCTATTCTTCTACTTAGAGCGGCATTGTGCCTTTTCTATTTGATTCCGATGCGATTTCAGTTTTTCATCGTCAATTTGAAAGGCCGTGGAATACATTGAACCTGCAGTGCTGTATCGGAAACTAATACTGGTCTCACAGGAAAGGATCAAAGCACAGACTCTAAGAAGTCTCACTCTTCTTGCACTTTAGGCGGCATTGTTCCTTTTGTATTTAATTCCGATGTAATTTCAGTGTTTCATCGTCAATGTGTAAGTCCAAGGAAAACTTTGAACCTGGAGTGGTCTGTCAGAAACTAATACTGGTATCAGAGGGATTGCTCAAAGCACCGACTGTAAGCAGAGTCTCTATTCTTGTACTTAAGGCGGCATAGTGCCATTTGTATTAATTCCGATTCTATTTCTGTGTTTCATCGTCAATGTGTATGTCCAAGGAATACATTGGACCTGCAGTGGTGTATCGGAAACTAATACTGGTCTCACAGGAAAGGATCAGAGCACAGACTCTAAGATGTCTCACTCTTCTAGCATTTAAGGAGGCATTGTGCCTTTTGTATTTAATTCCGATGTAATTTCGGTGTTTCATCGTCAATGTGTATGTCCAAATAATACAATGAACCTGCTGTGGTGTATCGGAAACTAATACTGGTCTCACAGGGAATGCTCAAAGCACCGTCTGTAAGCAGAGTCTCTATTCTTGTACTTAAGGCGGCATAGTGCCTCTTGTATTTTATTCCGATGCGATTTCTGTGTTTCATCGTCAATGTGAAGGTCCAAGGAATACATTGAACCTGCAGTGGTGTATCGGAAACTAATACTGGTCTCACAGGAAAGGATCAAAGCACAGACTCCAAGAAGTGTCACTCTTCTTGCACTTAAGGCGACATTGTGCCTTTTGTATTTAATTCCGATGCGATTTCAGTTTTTCATCGTCAATTTGAAAGTCCGTGGAATACATTGAACCTGCAGGGCTGTATCGGAAACTAATACTGGTCTCACAGGAAAGGATCAAAGCACAGACTCTAAGAAGTCTCACTCTTCTTGCACTTAAGGCGGCATTGTACCTTTTGTATTTAATTACGATGTAATTTCTGTGTTTCATCGTCAATGTGTATGTCCAAGGAATACATTGAACCTGCAGTGGTGTATCGGAAACTAATACTGGTCTCTCAGGGAATGCTCAAAGCACCTACTGTAAGAAGAGTCTCTATTATTGTAGTTAAGGCGGCATTGTACATTTTTTATTTAATTCCGATGCCATTTCTGTGTTTCATCGTCAATGTGATGAACCAAGGAATACACGGAACCTGCAGTGGTGTATCGGAAACTAATAATGGTCTCACAGGGAATGATCTAAGCACCGACTGTAAGAAGAGTCTATATTCTTGTACTTAATGCTTCATTGTTAATTTTGTGTTTAATTCCGATGCGATCTCTGTATTTCATCGTCAATGTGAAGGTCCAAGGAATACATTGAACCTGCAGTAGTGTATCGGAAACTAATGCTGGTGTCACAGGGAATACTCAAAGCACCGACTGTAAGAAGAGTCTCTACTCTTGTACTTAAGGCGGCATTGTGCCATTTGTATTTAATTCCGATGCCATTTCTGTGTTTCATCGACAATGTGAAGGTCCAAGGAATACATTGAACCTGCAGTGGCGTATCGGAAACTAATACTGGTCGCACAGGAAAGGATGAAGGCACAGACTCAAAGGAGTCTCACTCTTGTTGCACTTAAGGCGGCATTGTACCTTTTCTATTTATTTTTGATGTAATTTCTGTGTTTCATAGTCAATGTGTATGTCCAAGGAATACATCTAACCTGCAGTGGTGTATCGGAAACTAATACTGGTCCCGCAGGGTATGCTCAAAGCACCGACTGTAAGAAGAGTCTCTACTCTTGCACTTAAGGCGGCATTGTGCCTTTTGTATTTAATCCCGATGTAATTTCAGTGTTTCATCGTCAATTTGTATGTCCATGGAATACAATGAACCTGCAGTGGTGTATCGGACTCTAATACTGGTCTCACAGGGAATGCTCAAATCACCGACTGTAAGAAGAGTCTGTATTCTTGTACTTAAGGCTGCATTGTGCCTTTTGTATTTTATTCCGATGCGATTTCTGTGTTTCATCGCCAATGTGAAGGTCCAAGGAATACACTGAATCTGCCATGGTGTATCGGAAACTAATACTGCCCTCAAAGGGAATGCTCAAAGAACCGACTGTCAGAAGAGTCTCTATTCTTGTACTTAAGGCAGCATTCTGCCTCTTGTATTTAATTCCGATGCGATATCTGTGTTACATCGTCAATGTGAAGGTCCAAGGAATACATTGAATCTGCAGTGGTGTATCGGAAACTAATACTGGTCTCACAGGAAAGGATCAAAGCACAGACTCTAAGAAGTCTCACTCTTATTGCACTTAAGGCGGCTTTGTGCGTTTTGTATTTAATTCCGATGTAATTTCAGTGTTTCATCGTCAATGTGTGTGTCCAAGGAATACATTGAACCTCCAGTGGTGTATCGCAAGCTAATACTGGTCTCACGGGCAATGCTCAAAGCACCGACTGCAAGAAGAGTCCCTATTCCTGTACTTAAGGGGGCATTGTGCCTTTTGTATTTCATTCCGATGCGATTTCTGTGTTTTATCGTCAATGTGAAGGTCCAAGGAATACATTGAACCTGCTATGGTGTATCGGAAACTATTACTGGTCTCATTGGGAATGCTCAAAGAACCGACTGTAAGAAGAGTCTCTTTTCTTGTACTTAAGGCGGCATTGTGCCTTTTGTATTGAATTCGGATGCGATTTCTGTGTTACATCGTCAATGTGAAGGTCCAAAGAATACATTGAACCTGCAGTGGTGTATCGGAAACTTATACTGGTCTCACAGGGTATGCTCAAAGCACCGACTGTAAGAAGAGTCTCTACTCTTGTACTTAAGGCGGCATTGTGCCATTTGTATTTAATTCCGATGCCATTTCTGTGTTTCATCGACAATGTGAAGGTCCAAGGAATACATTGAACCTGCAGTGGCGTATCGGAAACTAATACTGGTCGCACAGGAAAGGATGAAGGCACAGACTCTAAGGAGTCTCACTCTTGTTGCACTTAAGGCGGCATTGTACCTTTTGTATTTATTTTTGATGTAATTTCTGTGTTTCATCGTCAATGTGTATGTCCAAGGAATACATTGAACCTGCAGTGGTGTATCGCAAGCTAATACTGGTCTCACGGGGAATGCTCAAAACACCGACTGTAAGAAGAGTCTCTATTCTTGTACGTAAGGCGGCATTGTGCCGTTTGTATTTAATTCCGATGCGATTTCTGTGTTTCATCGTCAATGTGAAGGTCCAAGGAATACACTGAATCTGCCATGGTGTATCGGAAACTAATACTGGCCTCAAAGGGAATGCTCAAAGAACCGACTGTAAGAAGAGTCTCTATTCTTGTACTTAAGGCAGCATTCTGCCTCTTGTATTTAATTCCGATGCGATTTCTGTGTTTCATCGTCAATGTGAAGGTCCAAGGAATACATTGAACCTGCTATGGTGTATCCGAAACTAATACTGGTCTCATAGGGAATGCTCAAAGAACCGACTGTAAGAAGAGTCTCTTTTCTTGTACTTAAGGCGGCATTGTGCCTTTTGTATTGAATTCGGATGCGATTTCTGTGTTACATCGTCAATGTGAAGGTCCAAAGAATACATTGAACCTGCAGTGGTGTATCGGAAACTTATACTGGTCTCACAGGGAATGCTCAAAGCACCGACTGTAAGAAGAGTCTCTATTCTTGTACTTAAGGCGGCATTGTGCCATTTGTATTTAATTCCGATGCGATTTCTGTGATTCATCGTCAATGTGAAGGTCCAAGGAATACATTGAACCTGCAGTGGCGTATCGGAAACTGATACTGGTCGCGCAGGAAAGGATAAAAGCACAGACTCTAAGAAGTCTCACTCTTCTTGCACTTAAGACGGCATTATACCTTTTGTATTTAATTACGATGTTATTTCAGTTTTCCATCGTCAATGTGTATGTCCACGGAATACATTGAACGTGCAGTGGTGTATCGGAATCTAATACTGGTCTCACACGGAATGCTCAAAGCACCGACTTCAAGAAGAGTCTCTATTCTTGTACTTAAGGCCGCATTGTGCCTTTTGTATTTAATTCCGATGCGATTTCAGTGTTTCATCGTCAATGTGTATGTCCAAGGAATACAATGAAACTGCTGTGGAGTATCGGAAACTAATACTGTTCTTACAGGAAAGGATCAAAGCACAGACTCTAAGAAGTCTCACGCTTCTTGCACTTGATGCGACTTTGTGCCTTATGTATTTAATTCCGATCCGATTTCTGTGTCTCATCGTCAATGTGAATTTCCAAGGAATACATTGAACCTGCTGTGGTGTATCGGAAACTAATAATGGTCTCACAGGGAATGCTCAAAGCACCGACTGTAAGAAGACTCTCTACTCTTGCACTTAAGACGGCATTGTGCCTTTTATATTTAATTCCGATGTAATTTCAGTGTTTCATCGTCAACGTGTATGTCCAAGGAATACATTGAACCTGCAGTGGTGTATCGGAAACTAATACTGGTCTCACAGGGAATGCTCAAAACACCGACTGTAAGAAGAGTCTCTATTCTTGTATTTAGGGCGGCACATTGAATTTTGTATTTAATTCCAATGCGATTTCTGTGTTTCATCGTCAATGTGACGGTCCAAGGAACACATTGAACCTGCAGTGATGTATCGGAAACTAATACCGGTCTCACAGGAAAAGATCAAAGCACAGACTCTAAGAAGGCTCACATAGCTTCCACTTAAGGCGGCATTGTCGCTTTTGTATTAAATTCCGATGTAATTTCAGTGTTTCATCGTCATTGTGTATGTCCAAGGAATACATTGAACCTGGAGTGGTGTATCGGAAACTAATACTGGTCTCACAGGAAAGGATCAAAGCACAGATTTTAAGAAGTTTCACTCTTCTAGCACTTAAGGCGGAATTGTTCCATTTGTATTTAATTCTGATGTAATTTCAGTGTTTCATTGTCATTTTGTATGTCCAAGGAATACATTGAACCTCCAGTGGTGTATCGCAAGCTAATACTGGTCTCACGGGGAATGCTCAAAGCACCGACTGCAAGAAGAGTCCCTATTCCTGTACTTAAGGCGGCATTGTGCAGTTTGTATTTAATTCCGATGCGATTTCTGTGTTTCATCGTCAATGTGCAGGTCCAATCAATACATTGAACCTGCAGTGGCGTATCGGAAACTAATAATGGTCTCGCAGGGAATGCTCAAACACCGACTGTAAGAAGAGTCTCTATTCTTGTACTTAAGGCGGCATTGTGCCTTTTGTATTTCATTCCGATGCGATTTCTGTGCTTCATCGTCAATCTGAAGGTCCAAGGAATACATTGAACCTGCTGTGGAGTATCGGAAACTAATACTGTTCTTACTGGAAAGGATCAATGCACAGACTCTAAGAAGTCTCACGCTTCTTGCACTTGATGCGGATTTGTGCCTTTTGTATTTAATTCCGATGTAATTTCGGTGTTTGATCGTCAATGTGTATGTCCAAGGAATACATTGAACCTGCTGTGGTGTATCGGAAACTAATACTGGTCTCACAGGGACTGCTCAAATCACCGACTGTAAGAAGAGTCTCCATTCTTGTACTTAAGGCGGCATTGTAACTTTTGTATTTAATTCCGATGCGATTTCTGTGCTTCATCGTCAATCTGAAGGTCCAAGGAATACATTGAATCTGAAGTGGTGTACTGGAATCTAATACTGGTCTCGCAGGAAAGGATCAAAGAACAGACTCTAAGAAGACTCACTCTTCTTGCACTTAGGGCGCCATTGTGCCTTTTGTATTTAATTCCGATGCTATTTCTGTGTTTCATCGTCAATGTGTATGTCCAAGGAATACATTGAACCTGCAGTGGTGTATCGGAAACTAATACTGGTCTCACAGGAATAGATCAAAGCACAGACTATAAGAAGTCTCACTCTTCTTGTATTTAAGGAGTCATTGTGCCTTTTGTATTTAATTCCGATGTAATTTCGGTGTTTCATCGTCAATGTGTATGTCCAAGGAATACAATGAACCTGCTGTGGTGTATCGGAAACTAATACTGGTCTCACAGGGAATGCTCAAAGCACCGACTGTAAGAAGAGTCTCTACTCTAGCACTTAAGGCGGCATTGTGCCTTTAATATTTAATTCCGATGTAATTTCAGTGTTTCTTCGTCTACGTGTATGTCCAAGGAATACATTGAACCTGCAGTGGTGTATCGGAATCTAATACTGGTCTCGCAGGAAAGGATCAAAGCACAGACTCTAAGAAGTCTCACATAGCTTGCACTTAAGGCTGCATTGTCCCTTTTGTATTTAATTCCGATGTAATTTCAGTGTTTCATCGTCAATGTGTATGTCCAAGGAATACATTGAACCTGGAGTGGTGTATCGGAAACTAATACTGGTCTCACAGGAAAGGATCAAAGCACAGATTTTAAGAAGTTTCACTCTTCAAGCACTTAAGGCGGAATTGTTCCATTTGTATTTTATTCTGATGTAATTTCAGTGTTTCATTGTTATTGTGTATGTCCAAGGAATACATTGAACCTGCAGTGGTGTATCGGAAACTAATAGTGGTCTCACAGGGAATGCTCAAAACACCGACTGTAAGAAGAGTCTCTATTCTTGTACTTAAGGCGGCATTGTGCCTTTTGTATTTAATACCGATGCGTTTCTGTGTTTCATCGTCAATGTGAAGGTCCAAGGAATACATTGAACCTGCTGTGGTGTATCGGAAACTAATACTGGTCTCGCAGGGAATGCTCAAACACCCACTCTAAGAAGAGTCGCTATTCTTGTACTTAAGGCGGCATTGTGCCTTTTGTATTTCATTCCGATGCGATTTGTGTGTCTCATCGTAAATGTGTATGTCCAAGGAATACATTGAACCTGCAGTTGCGTATCGGAAGCTTGTACTGGTCTCACAGGAATGGATCAGAGCACAGACTCTAAGAAGTCTCACTCTTCTTGCACTTAAGGCGGCCTTGTGCGTTTTGTATTTAATCGTGATGTAATATCAGTGTTTCATCGTCAATGTGTATGTCCAAGGAATACATTGAACCTCCAGTGGTGTATCGCAAGCTAATACTTGTCTCACAGGGAATGCTCAAAGCACCGACTGTAAGGAGAGTCTCTATTCCTGTACTTAAGGCGGCATTGTGCCGTTTGTATTTAATTCCGATGCGATTTCTGTGCTTCATCGTCTATGTGAAGGTCCAAGGAATACACTGAACCTGCTATGGTGTATCGGAAACTAATACTGGTCTCAAAGGGAATGATCAATATACCGACTGTAAGAAGAGTCTCTATTCTTGTACTTAAGGCGGCATTGTGCCTTTTGTATTGAATTCGGATGCGATTTCTGTGTTACATCATCAATGTGAAGGTCTAAAGAATACATTGAAGCGGCAGTGGTGTATCGGAAACTAATACTGGTCTCACAGGGAATGTTCAAAACACCGACTTCAAGATGAGTCTTTATTCTTGTACATAAGGCGGCATTGTGCCATTTGTATTTAATTCCGATGTGATTTCTGTGTTTCATCGTCAATGTGAAGGTCCAAGGAGTACATTGAACCTGCAGTGGCGTATCGGAAACTGATACTGGTCGCGCAGAAAAGGATAAAAGCACAGACTCTAAGAAGTCTCACTGTTCTTGCACTTAAGACGGCATTGTACCCTTTGTATTTAATTACGATGTAATTTCAGTGTTTCATCGTCAATGTGTATGTCCAATGAATACATTGAACCTGCAGTGGTGTATGGGAAACTAATACTGGTCTCACAGGGAATGCTCAAAGCACCGACTGTAAGAAGAGTCTCTACTCTTGTGCTTAAGGCGGCATTGTGCCTTATGTATTTAATTCCGATCCGATTTCTGTGTCTCATCGTCAATGTGAATTTCCAAGGAATACATTGAACCTGCAGTGGTGTATCGGAAACTAATACTGCTCTCACAGGGAATGCTCAAAGCACCGACTGTAAGAAGAGCCTTCAATCTAGTACTTAAGGCGGCATTGTAACTTTTGTATTTAATTCCGATGCGATTTCTGTGCTTCATCGTAAATGTGAAGGTCCAAGGAATACACTGGAGTTGAAGTGGTGTATCGGAAACTTAATACTGGTCTCACAGGTAAGGATCAAAGAACAGACTCTAAGAAGACTCACTCTTCTTGCACTTAGGGCGCCATTGTGACTTTTGTAATTAATTCCGATGCTATTTCTGTGTTTCATCGTCAATGTGTATGTCCAAGGAATACATTGAACCTGCAGTGGTGTAACGGAAACTAATACTGGTCTCACAGGAAAGGATCAAAGCACAGATTTTAAGAAGTTTCACTCTCCATTTGTATTTAATTCTGATGTAATTTCAGTGTTTCATTGTGATTGTGTATGTCCAAGGAATACATTGAACCTGCAGTGGAGTATCGGAAACGAATAGTGGTCTCACACGGAATGCTCAAAACACCGACCTTAAGAAGAGTCTCTGTTCTTGTCCTTAAGGAGGCATTGTGCCTTTTGTACTTAATTCCGATGCGATTTCTGTGTTTCATCGTCAATGTGTATGTCCAAGGAATACATTGAACCTGCAGTGGTGTATGGGAAACTAATACTGGTCTCA